>NC_138373.1:111849104-111878083 GCF_054177405.1 Leptonychotes weddellii | reverse complement strand
TTTTTTAAAGATTTTTTTATTTATTCATTTGACAGAGAGAGACACAGCGAGAGAGGGAACACAAGCAGGGGGGAGTGGGAGAGGGAGAAGCGGGCTTCCCGCTGAGCAGGGAGCCCGATGCGGGGCTCGATCCCAGGACCCTGGGATCATGACCTGAGCCGAAGGCAGACGCTTAACGACTGAGCCACCCAGGCGCCCCTTCATTGCTGTTTTAATTTGCATTTCCCTGATGACGCAGGATATGGAACACTTTTTCATATTCTTATTTACCATCTGTTTATCTTCTTTGGTGAGGTGTCTGTTAAAGTCCTTGGCCCATTTTTAAAATCAGATCGTTTTTAATATATATATTTAATAATATCTTTGTTATTGAGTTTTTAGTGTTCTTTGTATATTTTGGATTATTGTCCTCTATGGATATGTCTTTTTTGCAGGTATTTTTTCCTCAGTCTGTGGCTTGTCTTCTCATTGTCTTGACCGTGTCTTTAGCAGAGCAGAAATTTCAAATTTTAATGAAGTCCAGCTTACCAGTTTTTTCTTTCATGGATCATGCTTTTGGTGTTACATCTAAAAAGTCATCATCAAACCCAACGTCATCTACATTTTCTTCTGTGCTACTTCTAGGAGTTTTATAGTTTTGTATTTTACATTTAGGTCTGTGATCCATTTTGAGTGAATTTTTGTAAAGGATGTAAGTAAGCTCTGGTTCTAGATTCATCTTTTGCAGGGGGATGTGAAGTTGTTCCAGTAGTATTTGTTGAAAAGACCAGTTTTGCTCCATTGTGTCACCTTTGTTCCTTTGTCAAAAATCAGTTGATTATGTGGGTCTATATCTGGTCTCCCTACTCTATTCCATTGATCTACTTTTTGTTCTTTCCCCAATACCATATTATCTTGACTTCTCTAGTCTTTTAGTAGGTCTTGAAGTTGGATAGTGTCAGTCTTGCAACTTTGTTCTTCTACTTCAATATTTTGTTGGCTCTTCTGGGTCTTTTGCATCTCCAGATGAACTTTAGAATCAGTTTGTTGATACTGAAAAAATAACTTGCTGGGATTTGGATTGGGATTGCATTGAATCTATAGATCAAGTCAGGAAGAATTTATATCTTGACAGTGATGAGTCTTCAATATTGAGAACATTGAGATTTTGAAAGTTAGAAATTCTAGCTCCAGAATGGATGTAGGTTAAGGCTGCATGTGGCCAGGCAACCAATCCCTGTCAGCAGTTTGGGCCATCGTTCTTAAGAGGTGTTGCTAGAGCTTCTGGCCAGTTTAGTTTGAAAACCATGGGCATAGGTGACTACAAATTCTCTTTCATATCATATTCAAGAACTTCCTGAAATTCCACATTAGCATTTAAGAATGTGGGCTCTGGAATTTCATTGTGGGTTTCTAATCCTGGCTGTATCCCCTTGCATCACTTACAAGATTTTAGGCAAGTAATGTTTAGTTGTGAAGTGGCATTAATTGTGGGATTTAAATGAAATAATCAAGTAAATGCCTCAAAAATTGTTTGTAAATCCTGATTCTACTTATATTTCACTCTCTCCTCTCTCTACCCTTCTTTGGATTCCCTCTAACTTGCCTTTGAAACTACTTTCCATAACCACACCAGTGACTTCCAAATTGCAAAAACAGCAGACCCCACATGACTTACTGAACAGTATGTGGCTCTGTGGCTCACTCCCTCCTTGAAACATTCTGTTCTTGTATTGGCTTCTCCGGTAATACCCTCCCGATTTTCTTCTCCCTCACTGGGATGTTACTTCTCAAATTTCCTTGCTGGCTGTTCCTCTTGTGGTTGATACACCAGAGCTAGATTCTAGATTCTATTCTTTCTACTTCATTGTCTCTAGATACAGTTCATATGCTAAAGATGGCCAACTGTCTCCAGGCCCGAGCCCCAGATCCTTATAGAAACCACCGCTTGACTCCTATTGGCCTCCTTGTCATGGGGAACTCTTGGTTTCAATGCCTTTGTTCCCTTTTCCCTGAATCCTGCCCCTCCTTCCATTTTATAAATTTCAGTAAATGGCACCACCATCCACCTGGATGATCAAGTCAAATACTCAGGCATTGTGCTCTACTCTCCCTCACCACTCTCCCCTTACCAGCACATTCTTTTGGCTCTACTTCTTTTTTTTTTTTTTTAAGATTTTTGTTTGTTTATTTGACAGAAAGAGAGACAGCGAGAGAGGGAACATAAGCAGGGGGAGTGGGAGAGGGAGAAGCAGGTTTCCTGTGGAGCAGGGAGCCCGATGCGGGGCTCGATCCCGGATCAGGACCTGAGCTGAAGGCAGACGCTTAACGACTGAGCCACCTGGGCACTCCTTGGCTCTACTTCTAAAATAGATATCGTCATCATCCCCTTCTCTCCGTCTTCATTGTGCTTGACATCCCTCTTCTGGACTCCTAATAGAACTTCCTAACTTATTTAGACCACCTTTTCTTCATTCAGTTCCCAGAATGATCATTACAAATGTTAATTAGATTGTGTCACTGTGGCTTGAAATCCCATCAGTGGCTTCCAGGCTTCCTGTACAGAGCCTGACCACCTTAGAGGCGGGACAGGCTCCAGTCACACTGGTTTCTGAAGGGAGGGAAAAATTCTTCTCTACCCTCAGATCTTCCAGCTAGACTAAGAATTAAATTTACACAAGACCGATAAATTTCAGATGGGAGAATTCTTTTCTGCTTTCTCGGGGGACAGAGGAGGAAGATCTGAGGGCCCTACTTGCATAGGCTCTTAAGTAACTTTTGTTTAAAATAATCAGTATACCGGGCGCCTGGGTGGCTCAGTGGTTAAGCGTCTGCCTTCGGCTCAGGTCATGATCCTGGAGTCCCGGGATCAAGTCCCACATCGGGCTCCCTGCTCGGCGGGAAGCCTGCTTCTCCCTCTCCCACTCCCCCTGCTTGTGTTCCCTCTCTCGCTGTGTCTCTCTCTGTCAAATAAATAAATAAAATCTTTAAAAAATAAATAAATAAATAAATAAAACAATCAGTATACCAAAGTGACCCACCTTGGGCTTGCCTGACCTAGGTCCCCATACCTCCTTTCTGTTCCTTGACTATACTAAACCTACCTCTACTTCAGGCTTCTGTAGTTGGTACCCCCTCGCGCCTGGAACACTGTGTTACCTTACCTTTGCCTGTGTTAAAAAACAAAATTCAACTGAGTACATTTTAAAGATCTTTTTGGATTTATTCAGTGATTCATGAATTGGGCAGCATCCCATCTGGCAGATAGAAAGGAGCTCCAAAGAGCTGTACAAAATGAAAGACTTATGGGCAGAAGGGAGCCAGACAAGGAAGTTACTGGCAACTAGTGGATTGTTTCAGGCAAGGACACCTTCCTTTAGCGGGGATGGCAGGGGTCCTGTCAGGCAGATGACCTCACTGGTGCTGACCAGGTAATTCGAGATTGACCGGTTTAAGATTCCACTCCTGGGAGAGGTTGAAACTGTAACTTGGTTTGGTGGCACGCACATAGCACAAGTGACTTTATATTTTAACAATTCCCCACTTTTGATCAGATGCTCAGCTTTGCTGAGAGATGTGATAAAAATTGAAGGCATTGGCCCCACTCCCAGCTATCGTTCTGAAGCTCTCAAAGTTTCTGCTGATCCTCCGTGTGGTATTCACAGGCCGCGACTTCAGGTTCACTTTGGTCGTTCTCTTCATTCCTTTTCGGACCTTCCAGTCTTAGGGAGATCATTTACGTGGTAGTTAGTGGCTGTGAACATGCATTTAAAGCCTTTGAGAGAGTATGTGTGCAGGGGAGACTACTGTGACTGTTAGAAGCAGGATAATTCCTGTTGTCTGTGTGCACTTTGAAGTCATGGTTCCCAAGACCCAAACCAAAGACCTTGTTGCAGGAGTCTCTTTCTTTCTTTCTTTTTTTTTTAAGATTTATTTATTTATTCGAAAGACCATGCAGTGGGAGGGGCAGAGGGAGAGCGAGAATCTCAAGCGGACTCCCCGCTGAATGGGGAGGCTCACTCGGGACTTGATCCCATGAGATCTTGACCTGAGCCAAAAGCAAGAGATGGACGCTCAACCAACTGAGTCAGCAGACACCCCAGGAGTCCCTTTCTTAAGCCAAGTGGCTTGTTCAGTGATCTTAGGTAGCTGAATCTCAACTTCTCCAGAAGTATTAATCCAGTTGCAGCAAGCGGTGTTGGCCACAGTGCATATGTCTCCCGCTGTGTTCAGCTACAAGATAGTCAGGGGCTATCCTATTATCAAGAACAACCTTGGCCAAAGAATCTAAAGATTTTTGTTGGACAATTACTGCTTTTGCACAGATTCTGCAGTATTTTCAAGAGTTAAGAAGAGGTTCCTGGGCGCCTGGGTGGCTCAGTTGGTTAAGCGACTGCCTTCGGCTCAGGTCATGATCCCGGAGTCCGGGGATCGAGTCCCGCATTGGGCTCCCTGCTCGGCGGGGAGTCTGCTTCTCCCTCTAACCCTACCCCCTCTTGCGCTCTCTCGCTCACTCTCTCTCCCTAATAAATAAATTAAAAAAAAAAAAAAAAAAAAGAAGAGGTTCCTGATCATAGCCTCATTTGTACTCACTCCTAACCAGGGAAGTAGGGAATCTGCCAAAGGGAGCTGATTTTTGAATCATGAATGTTTCCTGGTAATTCCTGTTTGAGTCTGTGACTCAGGACTAGCAAAGTAATAGCCGTGGAGGCCAGTAAAATGTAGGGGTTTGCAGACCACACAGGTAGTTTTATTCTGGTTACCCTTGCATTATGTCCCTTTCTTTGTGTGGAACCTCGACACAAAATTCCCCAGGTTTGGGGTTGTTAACCAGAGACAGGGAAACCGAACCCTAGGGCCAGGGAGCCTGACACAGTAGAGAGGGGACTGAGTTTGTTCCCGACAAACTGAGGCATTGAAAATCAGGGAGAAGTATGTGATGTGCAGAACCAGATAGGATCACCAGCATCCAGGTCAGGAACTGCTGAAACAGGGTCTGTTGTGGTGGTTTTGACTTGAGGGATCACATTGCCATTTAGAAAGGGGAAGGTCAACCCATCAGTAGATTGGAGGTGAAAGGGACAGGAAGAACAGTCTGACTACCTGAAAGTGACTAGCTGAACCAGAAACAAGGAAGATGTACTCTACAGGGGAGCAAGGAGGGAGACACTGAACTGGCCTAAGATTGAGGGACTCAATTCAGAGGCTGTATATAAGGACCTTGGCTCGATATGGCACCTTCCTCATTTGAAGATTAGAAAATCCCAAATATTCTGTATGTGACAACTATTTTAAAACATTTCTATGATGAAATGTTTGTGATGAGCTTTTGCTTTCTTTAATTTGTCACTTTTGATAATAAAATACTTGGGGGTCAGGCGCCTGGGTGGCTCAGTTGGTTAAGCGACTGCCTTCGGCTCAGGTCATGATCCTGGAGTCCCAGGATCGAGTCCTGCATCGGGCTCCCTGCTCAGTGGGGAGTCTGCTTCTCCCTCTGACCCTCTCTCCTCTCATGCTCCTTCTCACTCTCTCTTTCTCAAATAAAAAAAAAATATTTGGGGGTCAACATTCAGAAATCTGGTGAATTTTTTTTTTTTTCTGTTTGATTGACGGTTCTAGTAACATTTTAACCAGCAAGTTTAGAAAATGAGGCTTTATACTTTGATAAGTACCCCTGTGGGGGAGTGTGAACACTTCCCCGAGAGTGACTGTATGTTTTTAGTGATATTGTTCAATTTTGTTACTTATTGTTAAAAAATACAGTACTTCTGGGGCACCTGGCTGGCTCAGAAAAGCATGCAACTCTTGATCTTGGGGTTGTGAGTTTAGGCCCCACATTAGGTGTAGAGACAAAAAAAAAAAAAATACAGCACTTTTCCAACCATATAACTTTAATCAGACTATGCAGTTATATGAAGCTGGGTATATCCAAAATAATTTGGATTATTAATACATTGTTTTTTGATAGCATAATATACCTGGTTTTGTAAGTTAAATACAGGAGTTATGATCACCAGTTAACAGAGATTTGGCACTCAGAAGTTATATACAGAGAGAAATAATATGTGCAAGTGTGTATAATGTAAGACTTGCTCGCTAAAGATAATGGGATTAAAATATCAGAAGCCATATGCAATATAAAGGCCCAAAGATAATAGTGGTGAAACATAAAAGAAACCAAGCTAGCCAAAGGCAGTTCATTAATGAGAGGCTTTTAGAGTTGAATTAAATATTGATTATAGAAGTACGGTTGACTTTTTTACATTGCCTTTTTGTAAGAGTTACCTTAAAGTCAGGATGATGTACCTTTATTTAAAGATAAAACAGTAGCATTTTAGTGCTCCGTAATTCTTATCCCAATAATTTGTGTGACTTGGGAAAAGTCATACATCCCTCGTGTAATTCTTTCCCTTTTGGTAAATTCAACGTAACACAGGCCAGAGAATAAGATCTAGATTGACAAACTATCAGGTTATTCCAAAGTGCATGATCAGTTGAGTAGTCAGTCAAAATGGAGATTATCCCGGGTGGGCCTGACCCAATCAATTGAGCCCTTAAGAGACTTAAGAAGCAATAGCAGACATACTCTTGCTGGCCTAAAAGAAAGCAAAGAGCCCTGTTGTGAACTGCTCATGGAGGGGGCTGTGTGGATAGGACCTGAGGGTGACCTCTAGGAACTGAAACCATCCTAAGGCCAACCGTCAACAAGAAAACAGGGACCTCGGTCCTACAGCTGTAAGAAATTACATTCTTCCCACAATGAGCTTGGATGAGGACCCTGATCTCCAAAGGAAATCCTTGGCGTTCCAAACCTTGATTTCAGCCTGGTGAGCTCCAGCTACACTGTGCCCAGACTTCTGACATACCAAAATCTAAGATAATAAATGTGTCTTGTTTTAAATTGTTGGTAACGGTATGTTGTTTTGTGGTCATCCGTTTGTTATGTAGGAATAGAAAACAAATATAGCACTGCACTGTTAAGTGTAGGCTTTGTTTGGGATTCACCCGTTTTCCACTGATGTCCTTTTTCTGTTCCAGGCTCCAGCCACAGCATGTAATACTTGAAGGCTTTCATTCCTAACCAGTCAACGTGAAGTTATACCTGATAGTCCGTGATAAGCAGTCAGCTTGTGCAAATCAGACGTCTGTAAGGGATTTCATCTCCCTGATTTGGGGGAGGGGGTGTCCTCTGAATGTTTGAGTTCACGTGAGTTTGTCACGTGAACACTGTGTGTGGCGCAAGCCCTTTCAGGGTTTGGTGTTAGTTTGTTGGTTAGGTCCCATCTTTGTCTAAGGGGCCTCCCCAGGTGGGATGTCACGCACGCGCAGAGCTGCAGCAGGATGCTGAGAGTCCACGAAATGGGCCTCAGACCTTGTTGTCCTTTTTCCTCTTCTACCTGCACAAGACGCAGCTGTCTGAGAAGGGTGTGCTGAGGTGAAGAAATGCTTCCTACCCCGTCTAATTCTTGAACTTTGAATTACTGATTTGAGGCCTGGAGAGGTATTTTCAAATGCTCAGACTGCCATGTAATCGTGACCATGACCCTATGGCTGGCGCATTCGTTTCACAGGTGACAGGGTGCACACTATTAGGTCAAAGGTGTCCAAGGGATTTTGTTATTGCCATGACTGGAATCTAGGCCTTGTTCCTCGTATGTTCTGTATGTCAGCAGGCTGTTGTCTTGCTCGTGTCACAGATCAGCGGTGGGGTTTAGGTGCTGTTCTGTTGGAATTTATCCAAGAAATGCCCAAATTGTGCCCTACCAAACCCTCATGCCCTACTGTGAGGCTCTCGGGAGCCTTTCCACCACGGGGATCAGAGTGCCCCTTTTTGGAAACTTCACAGGCATCCAGTACCCCAGTGGTGAGTCAGAATAAAGGTCGCTACCTCTAGTTCAAAAGTTGGGACCGGCCCAGGTGGGTGTGACTGTGGGAGAGAGGTGGCAGAGCACTCAAAGGGACCTGCTGTCCATTTACCCAGCCACATGGAACCAGGGATCTTGGGGTGGGGACAGCACTGGTTCAGTTGGGAGGCATGCGTTCCTGCTTCATAGGACCCCGCTGATCCCATGACTGGTAACAATAGCCTGTCATCGTCATGTGTTTGGAGGGAACACATTAGCAGGGTCTCCTCCTCTCTTGCATCTCTGGGAGGGAGTTGGAGTTGGCAGAAGTGAGCCTGATGCAGAGAGGGGTGGTGGTACTAGGTCCTTTCTTATATGCTGCCAGGCTGAGGGCTAGGCAATGAATGTTCAAAACTGTTCCTGACCTCAAGGAGATTAAGTTTTAGTGAAGGTCACTCATAGAAATAAACATAATACGGAGATCCTTTGTGAGGGGTTAAGTGAAGAACCCCACAGAAGAGATATTCAGACTGAGTTTCAGAGGGTAACTAGGTATTTGCCAAGCAGATACAGCTGACGAGTGGCAGGGGAAGGGTGGAGGGGGGGCATGCCAAGCTGTAGAAGCCTCAGGTGCAAGGGCACCGAGGTGTGGAACTGCATTGGGGGTATGTGTGAGAGAGAGTTTAGGAAATTGTCCAGTACTTCTGAAAAACTTTTAAGTAATCTCTGCACCCAACGTGGGGCTTGAACTCACAACCCTGAGATCAAGAGTTGCATGCTCTTCTGACTGAGCCAGCCAGGCGCCCCTATTTCTGAAGAACTTTTAAATAGAATTGACTTCAGACTTGCATTTCTAAAGTCAGACTTTTTTCTTATTAAACTACAAAGAAGAAATATTTGCCTTTGGTTTGGGTTTGCTTGTCGTGTTGGCTCGGCTAGCCTGCGGGGCCTTGGAGCAAGGCCTTGGTTGCCTCACCCAGTTTCTGGCCCTTGCTCTGCCTCTCATCACACAAGACTGGCAGTGCTCTGTTAATTAATCTAGATGTAAAGCCCTCCTGAGGTGCCAAGAACTAGGACTATCTGGTTTACTCCAAATTATAGCAGGGCACCTTTAAACTCAGCTGATGAGGGACTTTAATTACATCTGCAAAATCCCTTCACAGCAGCACATAAATTAGCATTGGAGGGGTGCCTGGGTGGCTCAGTTGGTTTGAACATCTGACTCTTGTTTTGGGCTCAGGTCATGATCTCAGGGTTGTGAGATCAAGCCCCGCATCAGGCTCTGCACTCAGCAGGGAGTCTGCTTGAGATTCTCTCTTTCCCTCTGCCCCCTCATGGTGCATGGGCATCCACGCATGCGCATTCTCTCTCAAATCTTTAAAAAAAATTAGTGTTGGAATCATTGGGAGGGTATATATGTGCTAGAGAAGCTGGCTGTGCACCCCCCCTCAATCCTCCGGCTCTCACGAGAGACTCTGCCTTGTAGCCCATCTGAACCAGGAACACACTAGAAAGAAAATTCTGGGGAATATGGTTTACCCAGTTTTCTGACTAGGGCAACTGTGTGAATACTTGTGTTAGATTAAGATCAGGGTCATAAGAGGAACATTGGAGGTGGAGGAGAATAGCTGATGAATTCAGTTGTGGCTTGCTGGGGTTCTGAAGTGCCTTTGGGCCATCTGTTCTCATAAATCTGGGTCCAGGAATTCCAGAGGGGTCTGGGCTAAAGACACAGAGGGTGGATCTTCAACACATGCATGGTAGTTAGTACCAAGGGACTACACTACTCATCTGGGGACCGCTAGGAAGAGTGCCTGGAACAGGGCATGTCTGCACCTACAAGGCTGAGGAGGGACGTGGAGCCAAGACAGAGGCCGAGCTAGAAGCGTTCCAGGGTGGAGCCAAGTGAGGACAAGCTGCAGAGCGGCGCAGTGTTCTCTTCCCTCCCCAGCGGGAAAAGCAGATGAGGCTGACTTTACAGCAGATCTGTGATCAGAGGAGGTTATGGTGAGAACGGAATTGGGAGTGGTAATCATGGAGCGTGTCCCCTCCCGTGCGCTAAGCATACCTCTCCAGGTGAGAGATTGCAAACTCACATGCCCACCGGGCTCTGGCAGGGAGGAGAAGCCCCTAATCCAGACACAGGGCTCGGGGAAGGCTTCACAGAAGAAAGAACAAAAGTTGAGATCTCCTGGATGGGTAGGAATTAGCCAAATGAAAAGTGGATCTGATACCCTGACTCCCCAGTAATCCTAGTCATATTTGATGTTTACAAATTTTTTTTTTTTTAACTTATTTAGAATAGTGTTTCATGACCTAGTCTGCTCCCTACTGGGAGAATGTCCCTTTTCTACTTAGTCTTCTACGTTCTGTCAGATACATGTGTATATATGTGTGTGTAAAATTGTTCCATTTAAACCACTTTTTCTCTTCTTTAATTGAGGATCCTTAAATTAGAGTAAGATTCATTTTATTCTCTAAAGGTCTGTCTTGTTTGAGATTTATTTACTTGAGAGAGAGAGAGTGTGCAAGCACATGAGCGGGGTAGAGGGGCAGAGGGAGAGGGAGAAGCCAACTCCCTGCTGAGCTGAAGGCAGATGCTTAACCAACTGAGCCACCCAGGTGCTCCCTCTAAAGGTCTGTTTTTAACATAAGTTTTGCAAATTAAAGACCTGCAGTAATAAAAGTTTTACAGACCACTAAGCACATTTGGACATTGATCCTCTAATGCAGATGACTTTAGGCATCTAAATCCAGGCTCTCCACCCTGGCTGCCCATCATTGTCCTTTGAGGTCCTTTGCTCAGAAAGCCCTAAGATGGGACCACACTTCTCAGAGAGTCTAGCTTAACTGGTTTGCAAAGAAGCCTGGCCATCAATACCATTTTTAAGAACCATAGAGGGGTGCCTGGTTGGCTCAGTCGTTAAGTGTCTGCCTTCGGCTCAGGTCATGATCCCAAGGTCCTGAGATTGAGCCCCGCATTGGGCTCCCTGCTCGGCGGGAAGCCCGCTTCTCCCTCTCCCGTTCCCCCTGCTTGTGTTCCCTCTCGCTGTATCTCTCTCTGTCAAATAAATAAATAAAATCTTTAAAAAAACAAAACAAAACCATGGAATATGGTAGTGTACAACCAGGATTGAACCCCCAGTTTAATCATAGCATTTATATGTATTTTTTTTTTTTTTAAGATTTTATTTATCTGACAGAGAGTGAGCACAAGTAGAAGGAGCAGCAAGCAGAGGGAGAGGTAGAAGCAGACTCCCTGCTGAGCTGGGAGCCCGATGTGGGACTTGATCCCAGAACCCCGGGATCATGACCTGAGCCAAAGGCAGACACTTAATGACTGAGCCATCCAGGCGCCACCATTTATATGTATTTTAAGTAGAGGGAGAGAAGACCCTTCACAACCTCTGGACGAAGATAGGGAAGGAAAACAGTAAAAGAAGTACTTCCTAAGTAGTGACTCATTAGAATGGCCCATTTTTTCTTCCCTGTCCCTGCAAGAGGGCAAGAGGTTGGTACAAGTGGACTAGATCAAACCTAAATATTGAAATCTGACTTGGGTACTAAAGGTTTGCTTCCGTCAGAGCAGAACCTACTTGCCATCACAAGTGACAAGAATAAGAGAAAATATTCTTATCACAGATACCTTTAAAGTAATGGTTTCGTTTATTTTAAACAGCTAAACCATTGTTTCCAAACAAATTTTCAAACTCCACCCTCCAGCCACCCTCTCCCCTGAGACCCTTAAGAACACTAAGGTTCCTCAAAACACAGTTTAAAAACCAAAGCATCAAGTGTTACAACTACTTGTCTTGAGTACAAGCTAAACTAAGCAGCAAATAGCATTAAATTGAAACCAGCTGTTTCATAACGAGGAATCAAACCGTGGTCTATTATTTCCTCCTGAGGTTTCCCCTCTGATAGAGCTCTGAGTATCTTTCCATCTCAACAGCATGTGACACCCTGATGGGGCAGAGGGAATGAAGAACATTTTTCTCCTTTCAGCAGAGATAACATTTTAAAAAAAGGAAATAGGTACTGGGAAGTAAATAAAATTTAGTTTTTGACATTGAAACTGAGTCCATCAGACTTACACCTTCCTTCCTCGCTATTTGAAATGTCTGAGCTAGTGTCCTTGCAAAGGCAAAATAATAGTAATACCCGTATGGTCTTAACTGGGAATTTAAGACCTAATAGACTATGAACCATTCCTGTGTATGCTGTGCGGTTTCACCCTGCAGAGATGTGGGTGTGAATCATTCCTTCCCCACTGGTGGCTGTAATAGATATAAGAGCAGACAGAGGGTTTTAAGATCGCAGGTGGTCTAGGGTCTGGGATTGGACCTCTGCTGGGCTGCTTATTAGCAGTGTGACCTTGAGCAAATCCCTCCTGAAGACACTGTTGCTTCATCTCAGAATGGGAATAATCATATATATCTCATGGGTGATTGGGAAAGATGAAGGGAGCTGGTCCATATAGACTTTGGCAGTGTGCCTGGCGCTTGGTAAGCTGAACTGATACTAGTTACTGTTATTATATGGTACCTTGGAACAGAATGCTTTCTGTCCCCAGGAGTTTAAATTTAGGGGGAGCTGAGCAGTGGGAAATTATTCATTCATGCAGTGTTTATTGATAGACTTTTCTAGTCCAAGTTCTTGTCGAGGAACCGGAAATGCACGAGACAGAGCTGAGCCTTGGTTCTACTGGAACAGATGCACAGGGAGAGTGGGAGCAGGTGGGGTGCCTTAGCTTGGGGGAGCTAGCTCGTGAATTGAGCCCCTCAACAAGATGCTGGGAAAGGGGCAGGGAAGGCATTTCAGACTGTTGGGTAGGTCAAGGGTGATGAGTGGTCAGAGTTCGTGGAAGGAAGAATCTAACAGATGAGTAGTGTGAGGGATGAGGTTGGAGAAGTAGCTTGGGCCGTCATAGAAACCGAGCTGAGAACTCTGCCAACAGCATTGGCTGCTCCATGGGTGAGGGCAGCCATTCTCTGTGAAAAGTGCTTCTTCACTGCGTGAGGATGTGCTAATAGTATCTTCAGTTCTGTGTTCAATCCAGGAAGCCGACTACATCTGCGGACGCAACAGCCATAAGAACAGCCCATAATAGCAGGCTGCTCACACAGTGTGTTAAGTCCGGGGAGGAAGACACTGCCAAGATTTAAAAAGATTTGGCCAAGAATACGCCTCCAGAATGATTATCTCAGACTGAACATAGACTATATTTCTAATCAGAGCAAAATATACATAGTCTAGGTCAGGGAACGCCATACGCCTGTTTCTAAGAGACTGCAAGAAATAAACTGGGCAACAGCATGTTTGTAGGAGCAAAAAGAACTGAAACTTTTCCTTAAGATGGGCATGAGGGTTGACTCAAGCTTGTCCAGATCCTGTGCTTAAGGCAGCCATAGCATGTGCTGAAGAAATGGTGGGTGACAGTTACATCATTGATCTGATGGCTGTAGGCAGCTGGGCACCACTTAGGAACTACTCCTGAAACTTATACAACAGAATGTTGGGTTTCTGAGGGATCGTTAAATGTGTCCAAATCTGACCAGGCTTTTCTACGTGATTCCTGTCAAGCGGCACCCATCCCCCGCCATGTGAACCCTCAGCGATGGTGAACTCAGATTAGGGGGCAGTCCTGTTTCACCTTGGAGAGCTAGCTTCTGTTCTGGGGACTAGTTGTACCTTGTGAAGACATACAGGTGAAGTACTACATGCACCTGTCCCATCAGACAGCACATCGTTCCAAGACAGCTGTCTTGCCTACTTGCGTTGTCTTTTTCCTGAGTGGATCACCCTCATGGAACATGGTTTTAAAAAGTCTTTTTACCCTCTTGATTACTTATCTCCGTGTATTTTTTCCCACTCCTTTCATTGTTTTCGTTCAGGCTGCCGTAACAAAAATACCATAAGCTGGATGGCGTAAAGAACAAAAATGTATTTATTATAGTTCAGGAGGCTGTGAAGTCCGAGATCAGGGCTCCAGCAGATTGGGTGTTTGGTGAAGTCCCACTTCCTGGTTCATAGATGACTCTTCCCTCTGTCCTTTCAAGGAGGAAGGGATCTCTTATAAGGGCTCTAAACCCATTCATGAGGGCTCCAACTTCATGACCTAATCACCTCCCAAAGGCCCTACCTCCAAAATACCATCACATTGGGGATTAGGATTTCCGTGTATGAATTTTGAGGGGACACATATTTTGTCTATAACAGTGACAGCACTGGATGTAACATTCAACAAATGGCCTCATTTGCCTTGGATAGGGTGAGATTGTGGATCGCCACCTTCGTCTTTCTAAACCGTGTATCTGTCATTGGAACCCAAGGTGCAAGCATATTAAGGTTGCTTGTCCGCTAAAACCTGCAGAGGTGGTGGTTCTGGTTTATTGTTTTTTGATTATTAGCATCTTCTAAGTTTCTACTCTCCTTCCTATATTGGTATTTGTTGTTTTTAATAACCCAAGTTTAGACCTTTTATTGATCCCTGTTTCATTTCTCCAGCTTGTAAAGATCACTGATTCCTGATTCAGTGGGATGGGAAATTGGACACTCACCTCTACTTTCTCCCAGCCACACACGATGACCTAGCCTCTGTGTTGCTATTCAAGTCAGAGATCACGTCTGTCAGGCTCAGCGAAGAGGTCTCTGGCAGGACATGAGTCAGCCCTCGCCCCACCGCAAGCTGGGCACTCATCAGCATGCTTTGGACATGCTTATTATTCATTCTTCAAATTGTTCTGCCTTGATTTATAGTTGAGTTAGTAAGAATATCATGAGTACCTTTTCAGAGGCTGTAGTAAAGCCCCATTTCCCTGATTTCTTCCTTAAAATTTCATCAACAGTGGAATAGCAATAAAATTTCTAAATTGTTGAAATAAAGGATAAAACCATGCCAGGTGACTTGAACCCATTTTGAACCAGCTAACTGTTTTTTTACAATCTTTTTATAATCTTGGACTTTCATTCCCCCTTTCTAATATTCATTTCTTTTCTCTCTGAAGAGAATTTCCTTAAAAAAGCGAAAAATATAAGTTCTGTTAACCCCAAGCACCAGAAACAGCTCTTCGTTAATTTGCTTTATAAAAATATTCATGATATTTTAACAAAAGAGCCTGCCCTTAAAAGCCTAATTTTCTTGTCTATATTATTTCTATACTGCCCAGTTCACTTTGGCCTTTAGATTCCTGACTAAACTAATTCCTGTCCATACCTTATAGTCACCTTAAATGCTTATCCTTCAAGGTATTTGCCTTTAGTTCTGTGTCTTCCTAAGCATAAGCAGCCACATTGGTTTCCATAAAAACACTCACTTTTCTTCTCATTAACATTTTTTCCAGATTGTCTAAACAGATCTTCTAGACTTTCATGAACAGTCTCCTGTTTTAGAATTTCAGTCATGTCTGTGTTGTCTAAGAACTTCCAACCTTGTCTTTGCCACTTATTAGGTATATTGACCCAAAATGGTTGCCTCTAAGCAAGAAACAGTAAGATATCTTCCAGGCTTGAATCTTGTGTATAGATTAAAAAAAAAAAAAAAGAGGGTCTCACCAGTGCTTGGGTACTGAATGACCATCACCTGTCCTGAGGGCAGTGCCTGTGGAAACTTGGCTGTGGCCAATAGGACTTGTAACTTTTTTTGCAGAAGACATATCAGAATAGTTGAGATTTGGCTGTGAGCTTTCGTGATTCTCCCCTACTCCTACATAGTCTCATCTCAGTTCTCATCATGTAGAAATCCTAGGGTGAATGTTCAAGTGTTACACAATTCAATATTGGGACTGAAAATGGCAAGGCAGTTTATTTTTCATTCTTAAATTAACATAAAGCACAGAAGCTACATAAATGTGTTTGTGCTATTCTTAAGATAATGCCATCTTAATTTTCTTTGAAAGAAAAGGACATTTGAAAGCATGCCTATGTGTGGGGCGCGTGGGTGGCTCAGTCGTTAAGCGTCTGCCTTCGGCTCAGGTCATGACCCCAGCGTCCTGGGATCGAGCCCCACATCGGGCTCCCTGCTCGGCGGGGAGTCTGCTTCTCCCTCTTCTACCCCCCCACTTGTGTTCCCTCTCTAGCTCTCTCTCTCTGTCAAATAAATAAATAAAATCTTTTAAAAAAAAAAAAAAGCATGCCTATGTGGATGAGAATGTTTATCAGTTTTGGTCTTGGACTTTCAGGGAAATGGTCTGACCTTAGAAAATGGTTCTTAGCAGTCTTGAGTCCGCTAGGCCCCAACTCTTAGGAATAGTTTAGAAAGGTTATTGCAGTGGTGTTTGAGGAATGCCTTCTATATCTGGCTCAAAGTAATATGGAGACAGCTGACCATATTAAAGGTAGCCAGCTGCCACAGCCAGTTAGAGAACTTGACCTTCTCTTCATTCACTTCAGATTCAAGATTGGCTTTTAAGATTTATTTGAGGTTAAGATGTTAAAGGTGTCCCCTTGGACTCTCAGAGATCTGGTTCCCTGGTTCCTTGAGTTTGCCCAACCAGTCTTCATTCTCATTTCACGGTCCCTCCTCTCCATCCTCATGTTGCCACCACCATGTACCAGCCACCATCTTGCCATGGTCTAAGTGGTCTCCCCACTATCTATTCATGTGTCCCTCCAATTCATTTTCTAGACTGGACAGCAGCCAAAATTATCTTTAAAAATGCAAGTCAGATCACAGCATCCCCTTGCTTATAGCCCTGTAGTGAGTGCCTCTTACATTTTGGATAAAAACCAAAATTCATTACAGTCTGCAGTGAGCATATGATCTGCCTCTGGAATAGTCTCCCAGCACATGGTCCATCTTCCAAGATATTTTTGGCCTCAGGGCCTTTGCACATGTTCCCTCTGTCTGCTTCCGTCTGCAAGAACCACTCTTCTCCCTCCCTTCTCACCTGGCTGACTTCATGCCTCAACTCAAATGTAACTTCCTCAGAGAAGTTTTCTCTAACATTCTTACCTAAGTTAGGGCTCCTTGTTACATTCTCTCATAGCTCTTGATTATTTTCCTTCTTAGCAATTCTTACACTTTGTGATTATTTGTATTACTAAATCTGTGTCCTCACAAACTCAAGTTTATGGGACTAGAGACTATGTTTTTTGTTTTCTACTCTAGCCCCCACAACCTTTTACACATCCTGATGTATACGGTATACTTATATATTTGTTGAATGAATACATAGATGAAGAGATTAGTGCTATGTCAACTTACTATCTTACCATCTATGTGTTAAAAGAGAAAGTGCTCTAGCATTGAATCAATAAAAAGATGTGGATTCTAGACCTTGTTCTGTCATTTAGCAGCTTTGTCTAATCTCTCGTGCTCCCTGTATTCCGGTTGCCTTCTGTTTAAATTGGGGATAATGATCTTGACCTACCTACATTGGGGAGATGTTGTAAAGATCAAAGGAGTAATCTTGTAGCTGAAAGTTCTACTCTACTGCATGGTAGAGCACCTTTGTCCTTAATATCATTGCCTTGTTAATGACTAGCAGAGGATAACGGGAACTGAAGGACCTGGAACCGGGCCTGTGCAAAAGCTTGGGGATAGAGCAGACGCCACGCACAGGAAGTGTGTGTGAGTGTGTGTAGTTGAGGATGGGCAGAACTGCATAGGGTCATCCAGCCAGGAGCCTGTGTTAAGGGCTTCTGTGGCAGAGCACATGCAGGATATGAGAAGGGTACTCATGCTTAGTCTTACCGATTTCCACACCATTTCCACTGAGAGGCCACGTGCCATAGTGGAAAGATGCTTGATTCTGAGAGAGACATCTTGAAATAGAGTCCTAACCCTGACACTGACCAGGTCTGTTGTTTTAGAAACCTATTGTAACCTCTGTTTCATTGTTTCTTTGTTATAAAATAGATTGGCAAGAAAAATATTAACTATTTTTATTTCTTAGAGGATTGTTATCAGGAAAGATTGAATGAAATTATGTGAATATTCTTTGGAAATGTATAAGGTATGATATGCAGAAAGTAGTGTTTAAATTCAAAATTGTGAAAGAATTTAATAACTGCCGAAGCGCCTCCTTTCCCGTACTTGATACATAAATTTCTTGGTAATATAATTTCATTTGGAGTTAGGGTACTTAGGAATGGAGTAACTATTATGTGGATTTGTAGACCCCTTTGGGAAAAGAATTTCCCTCTCTTCTGGTTGGTCTAAGGGCAGTATATTTTGATCAACATTTGCTAGCTAGAGAGCAACTCTCAACTATTTTTGCATGGTGACTGCTAAAATGTATGCAAATGTAATTATTTTTTTCGGCACAGAGAAATCATGCATGCAGGGCATAAAATATCTGATAGATTGAGTTGGGAAATGTGCCTGCAGCTAATACCATTTGAGTAGTCTACTCATTGAGATCAATTGATTTTAAACTTAATTTAGTGGCAGTATTTTAGTGAAAAGATACCATCATATTTAATCTTAAGTCATTTGTAAAATTCTTCTTGATTTCAGAATAATTAAAATATTAAAATCCGATCTTAGAATCAAGAAGGTGCCTCATCTTGTTTCCCCTCTGGCTGGTGTTGTATCTTAGCGACTTGGGAGTTAGGAGCAGGCTGTAATGCAGCATCTGGAACCATGGGCACTTCTCTTAGCACACCTGTGTTGGCGATACATGCCCCAATTGCTGTTGACATTGTCATCCTTCTGTCTCTTGTTATGAATTGAGATGGCTTCCTTAGATGTGCAAGTTCTTAGGCTAGAGCAGAAAATCATTGAGGTTGTGTTCTTCTAATTAACATGGTTATACTTCATCTCAGAAATTCTCATGAGGTTGCAAAAGCTGCACATCAGTTTATGAAGAAACATTTGGCAGGAAGCTAAATGCTGCATTTATTTCCATAGATCTAAGTTTTAAAACCTTAGAGCTTCTAGTATGATTTTGCAAATTTGGAAGTTATTAAGTTCTGTGCCCCACACTGAAAGTTATAGATGGCACAGTTCTGCCCGGTGTCAACCACAAGTTCTCTTGTTTTTTATTTTTTATTTTTTTTTAAGATTTTTTTTTTTTACCTATTTGACAGAGAGAGACACGGCGAGAGAGGGAACACAAGCAAGGGGAGTGGGAGAGGGAGAAGCAGGCTTCCCGCGGAGCAGGGAGCCCAATGCGGGGCTCTACCCCAGGACCCCGGGATCATGACCCGAGCCGAAGGCAGACGCCCAACGACTGAGCCACCCAGGCGCCCCAGTTCTCTTGTTTTTTAAATTGAGATATAACTCACATGCTATAAATTCATCCCTTTAAAATATACAGTTTAGTGGTTTTCAGTATATTTGCGAGGTTGTACAAATACCACTATTATTTAATTTCAGTAACTTCTCATCGCCCCCAAAAGAAATAATAGCATAAGCTATTAACAATGACTCCCCATACTCTCTGCGCCAGCCCCTGGCATCCACTAATCTACTTGCTGTCTCTATGGATTTGCCTATTCTGGACATTTCCTATAAATGGAATCATACAATATTATGGTCTTTTGTGTCTGACTTCTTTCAAGGTTTGTCCATGTTGTGGTATGTATCAGTACTTCCTTCCTTTTTATGGCCAAGTAATATTCTTTTTTTTTTTTTTTTTAAAGATTTATTTATTTTAGAGAAAGCATGAGTGGGAGGGCAGAGGGAGAGAGAGAGAGAGAATCCCAAGCAGACTCTGTGCTAAGTGCAGAGCCGGTGGGGGGCTCGATCCTATACCCTGAGATCACAACCTGAGGAGAAACCAAGAGTTGGATACTCAACTGACTGCGCCACCGAGGTGCCCCTGGCCAAGTAATATTCTATGGTATGGATATACCACATTTTGGTTTTCTGTTCCTGTTGGTAGATATATGGGTTGTTTCTACTTTTTGGCTATTATGAATAATGCTATTATGAACATCTGTATATAAGTTTTTGGCATGAACATATATTTTCAGTTTTCTTGATTATATATTTAGGAGTTGAACTGCTGGATCTTACGGTAACTCTATTTAACTTTTTTAGGAACTGCCAAACTATTTTCCAAAATGACTATGATTTTGCAAATTTGGAAGTTATTAACTGACTGCACCATTTTGCATTCCCGCCACCAGTGTATGTCTTTTCACATTCTTGCCAACCCTTGTGATTTTTTTGGTAATAACTGTCTTAGTGAGCATGAAATGCTATCTCATTGTGGGTTTGATTTGCATTTCCCTAATGACTAAACACTGGGTACTTTTTCATGTGCTTATTGGCCATTTGTGTACTATTTTGGAGGACTGTCTGTTCAAATCCTTTTCACATATGTTCTTTCTCTGCCCCCCCCATATGTTCTTTAAGACCCTGCTATTGACATTAAGGCCCTGAGTGTTCCTCAGCCTAAGAAACAACCTGTCAACCTCCCATATTCCTACCTGTCACATTCACAGAACCACACCATCCAGGTGCCAAAGCCAGGAACTTGGAAATCTTCTCTTCTCACCATTCATCATGTGTCATCTCTTAGTATGTCCTATAGATTCTTCCTTTTTCCTACTGCTGCTGTTAGCATCTTGCCTCAACCTCTCATCCCAAAACTGAAATGACCTCACTGGTCTCCTTAGCGACCGCCTGCCCCTCATCTCTCTTCTATGTTGCCTGCGACAGATCTGATTGCTGAAAATTCTTCCAGGGTTCCCTAAATCCTATAGGCTAATGGCTGGACTCCTGAAGGTTACCTGTGAGGCCTTGGCTCCTTCCCTTTCACTGGTCCAGAATTTCTTCAATACAGTTCAAGATTGACTTCGTCTTTGAACACCCTCCCTGACTCAGGGGATCTCCAGTCTCAGTTTTGTTTCCCTTCCATCTTCCTCCATCAGACCTTGCCTGTATTTTTGTCCTAACATTTATTTCACAGCATTGTGTAATCATTGTGGGTCCTTGGTTTTGGGATTTGTTTTGTTTTGTTTTTCCCTCCCTCTCAAAGCTTTTATAGTTTCTGGGGTAAAGTAACCCTGAAATACTTGTTCAACACATCTTTTTTTTTTTTTTTTAAAGATTTTATTTATTTGTCAGAGAGAGAATGCGCACAAGCAGAGGGGGAAGCAGGCTCCCCGCTGAGCAGGGAGCCTGATGTGGGGCTCCATCCCAGGACCCTGGGATCATGACCTGAGCTGAAGGCAGGCGCTTAACCGACTGAGCCACCCAGGCGCCCCTTGTTTAACACATCTTCACTGAGCACCCATGATGAACCAGGCGCTGTGCTGGTTGAGGGAGAGAGCTTACTGGAAAGGGACATGGGGCGGTTTTGGGGGCTGATGGAACTGTTTTGTGGCTTGACTATGGCTATGGTTACATGATTATATGTGTTTATTAACAATCACAAAAATATTCAAAGTGAGAAAGTTACCGAATGTAAATTATACATTAATAGAAGTTTGGAGAAAAGCAAAGTAGTGGGAGAAAGGGACAAGGGTAATTAGGTGAACTTACTCCAAGATCAAGCATAAAGCCATGGAAAGAGGATGTAGTAGCTGAGCAGAAGTGTGAGGTTTTGGATGTGATGAGCTCATAAAATCCTTTAGTCACCTCCTTTGGAAAGTCTTTCCAGAACACCTCTACTTTTTTTATGACCCCTTTTCATGTCAGCTGTTGTCCTTACTACGTCGTATTCTAATGATCTGGCATTCAGGGCATCCACACATGGTCCTGCTTCAGCTGTGTAGGTGAGAAGCGGGGTATCCTCAGGAACTCATTGGACAGTTCGGGCATTCTCTGAAAATGCACACAAAGCTCTTAGCCCACAGTTGCCCGGCGTGGGCACTCATGCACATGGAAATGGTTGTTGCTGTTACTTTTCATCATTTCTGGAGTGATTTTTTTCCCCATTTGCACTTCCTACAGCCCCAGGTATGCATCTTCTGGAAATACGTGCACCGTGTACGTTAAGGTTGCTAATGGAAGTGTGAATAATGTTTAAAAGTTAACATTCAAGCTCATTATCTGTTGAGATTAGTTACTACAGACACAGTAAATGTTTGACAAGTGGTTAATAAGTTGGTGTCCGGTGGATGTCAGCCCGGTTTTTAAAATTCAGCCATGGGGCGCCTGGGTGGCTCAGTTGGTTAAGCGACTGCCTTCGGCTCAGGTCATGGTCCCGGAGTCCTGGGATCGAGTCCCGCATCTGGCTCCCAGCTCAGCAGGGAGCCTGCTTCTCCCTCTGACCTCTCCCCTCTCATGCTGTTTCTCTCTCTCTCTCTCTCAAATAAATAAATAAAATCTTTAAAATTCAGCCGTGGATTTGTGGTTTTTTGGGGGGGGGGATGGGTAGGAGTGGAGGTGGGACTGTGACCCCTTTATTGCCAGAGGGCTGAGAGGTCAGTATGGCCAACAAGGCAGGAGTGCTTCGCTGATGGTAGTGGCAGGAAGGAGGCACCAACTTGGGACCCCCATGTTTTACAAGGTCAGATGTTACATGGTCCTTAGAGGGAATTTAATACAAATGCCTTACTTCCTAGATTAAGGGAGTGATGCATAGTGAGCAGACAACCATGATCTCATATGAGATATGGCTTATAAGAAATTTGATTGACCTTGAGCTGTTCTTGGTATTAAGCAAAAACCCTGCTTTCCAGCCCTGGTTTCATACGGCACGTTTAGGTAAGCCAGGGCATAAAGGGTCATCATGCATTTGGCAACCTACGCTGCTGAATCCTGACCTTGCCTAGAGTCCCCCAGTTCTATTACTCTGTAGAAGCGGTGAGAAACCAAAACCATAAAGGCAAAATAAAAATAGAACCAAGCCCTTGGAATGGCCCTGGAAGGTAGTATGGGCACATGACACGAGCATGTTGGAGCCCAGGGAGAAGTCATGCGTTTTACTTATAATGCTGCCCTTTGGACATCATAAGCAAATCCCAGGAGAATGTTTGCTTCCGTTACTGGGTGAATTTTACTCATCAGACCTTTCCGGAAGGGGAAGCAGGCTTAAAGTAATTGTATCAGCTATGATGATGTCATAGAATGTTTTGTTTCCCTGAATTATATTTAGCACTATGATGTCTGTGGGAGGAGGCAGGAAGGTAAATTCAGGAGCAAGTTAGAGAAGAGAGCCAAACAATCCGAGGGCAAAGTGAAATTAGCATGGACAGATTAAGAGTGTGAGCCAAACTGAATGCTCCAAAGCATTCAGAGCCTGTATTGATAACCAGCCCTTCATAATGAGGAGGCAGAGTACAAATTGCCATGCTCTGCGTCAAGTTCTGTGAACAGGGGAGGATCAACTCCGCTTTTTTGGTGCATTTTTCTGGGCTGTGAATGAGCCACAGGCAAGGCTGGAACAGGAGGTATTTCTTGAATAAACATTTGTGGAATGCCCAGGGTCTGTGCAACCCTGAGGTCGGGGGCGGGAAGCAGAGCAGGGTATTACTGGTTAAAACTGGCCTCAAGGGAGCTTGTTCCATAGGGGTGAGTGCCATGGACTGAAATCTAAGGGATGGCACAGGGAAAGAAGAGTGCTATGTTGTTCATTGCTGTGTAACAGATCACCAATCTTAGTGGCTTAGAACAAACATCTATTATCTGTAATCAAACATGTTTTCTGTAGGTCAGGAATCGGGGGGTAGCTGATCTGGGTTGTTCTGGCAGAGTCTCATGAGTTTGCCTTGTAGATATTAGCTGTGACCCAAGTTATCTGGAGGTTTGACTGGGACTGGAGGATCCATTTCAAAGATGGTTCATTCATACAATTGGCAGATTAGTGCTAGTCATTAGAAGGAAACCTCTGTTTTTTGCCACATGTCCTCAACACACAGCAGCTGCCTTCTCCAGAGCAAATAGTCCAAAAGAAAGAGCAAGGAGGAAGCCTCGACATCTTTTTTAAGTAAGCTATGAGCCCACCATGGGGCTTGAACTCATGACCCTGACATCAAGAGTTGCATGCTTTACCGACTGAGCCAGCCAGGCACCCCAGCCTTGATGTCTTTCATTACTTTTTCATAGACCATTATTTCTACCACATTCTATATGTTAGAAGAAAGTCATTAAGTCTTGCCCACACTCAGAAGGGAGGGAATTAGGCTCCACTTTTTGGAGGTAAGGGTGTCGAGGAATTCGTGAACAAACTTAAAAATCATCAGATGTGTTGAGTGTGGATGTTAGGAAGCACCAAAGTACACTTTGGTACTGCAGACTAGCATGCTGGAGGGAGTAGGCAGGCCATTAACATCCCAGTGGGGTAGGAGGACCGGTAGGACAGGGTCAGGGAGCCTTGCTGAGATCAAGAGACACAGGAAGAAGAAAGTAGAGAGAAAGCTTCACATGAGTCTCTTGTGACTTTTCCTCTAAGCAGTTCCATATTCCAGTGACAGCCCTCTTCCCATCTGACAGCCCTCCTCCCATCTAACTCTTTGGAAGGGGACACTTGGAATTCACCATAGACTTTGGCTTATATAAACACACCCTAAAATAAGCTCTTGTGCGGACTTAGAGATTTAGGAGATGTGTAAAATAAGCTGGGGCCCAATAGTAACTCCTCTCCCAAATCCCCTTCTGTTCCTCATATGAAACCATTACTCCTGGTCAAGAACAATTTGAGTGTTCAGCTGGACTTCACAGGGAGTCTGAAAAGATACTTTTTTACATTTATCTCTAACGGGAGAGAGAAGTCTATTAGAAGTGAGGCCGTTAATAATCAGGAAGAGAGGGGACAGGTAATAAAAGGGCCGGAATAAGTAATCCAGAGGGATGCAGGAGGAATTCAGAAGACAGTGAGATCCATGAGGGAGGGCTCGGGAGCAGAGAGGTCAAAGCCAGAAGTTGTACCCTACAGGCTGTGTGGGTTTGACTGGAGCAGCAGAGGAGGGGAGGGCACGATAGATGGGACAGGGAAGGGAGAGGAGCTGCGGGAATATGTATGTCTCAGGGTGGCACTTGCGGGACGGTTGGAGGCCAACTGGCTTGGCAGAGCGGTGATTCAGGAAAGCAAATTAGATTGCATGGAGTCCTTTTGAAGAGCTTGGACCAGATGCTTGTCACACTCCTAGATAAACTGAGAAGATGGGCTGAGCACCTGAGAAGGGGCTTCTTTACAGGACCCCCCCACCCCCCTCCAGTGACAGGTCATCTTAACTGGAGAAAATGAACAAAAGGAAAAATAATCATCCACAAGATTTGGCCTATCCACTGGGCATCCTTCCCCTCTGCTGAAAAAGACTATTTATTTGACGCTAATGATGAGTAGTCCTTTTTCTGAAATAGGAGCTCCACATTGCCAGATGCTTTGGATTTTACTGGTGGCTTACCATTTCCCATTATGGGTATTCAAATTATCATCTTAAAGGGTAACCTTTAAAATAAACCTGAAATATTCTTTTGAGGCTTTTTAAACTTAGAAATTATTTTTAAAGGTCATGCAGGGAGGGCAGTTTACTTCTGATTTGTGCCTTTTCTTATAGGTTTAACTTCCTTGAGTTGCACATTCAAAGCACGCTTCTCGGTACAACACAGAATTATTTTCCCCATGTTGCAAGAGTGTACATAAGTCTGTCCCACTGTTATGTGGTAATTCTGGTTTTTAAGAAAGGTTACTTTAAGAAATCTTTTTCTCAATAGGAAAGGAAGAGTTCAGGGCTTAAAGAGAGGTTTAAATTTGCAAAATTAATTTTCTTACATGAATTTCAATAAGATTCTTTTAATATTAATTCTAAGCATATCTTGTTATTGCAAAATAATAAATTGGCTAATCTAAACTGACAAGAACCATTCTAAATATCACTGAACAGGTCCTGAGTAGGCTATACAACCAGACAAAACCAGCCATGTTTATGACAAATCCTAGTTGTAAATGTGGGAATGTTAGCTAAGTAGGCAGCCACTCTGTGTTTGCATTATCTTATTTCAAGTATAATACCTATTTTATATGTGTGTGTGTGTACATAGATTTTGATTTTTTTTTTTTTTTACCAACATTGGTGCATGTCTTACAAATCATGTACCATGTTTGAACAATAATGCCATATCCAACTTTCTTGATGCAAACTTGTTCTGTAGAAGAAATACCTGCTGCCTTTTATTGCCTCTAGGCCAGTTTCTCAACCTTGGCACTATTCACATTTTGGGTGGGATAATTCTTTGTTTTCTAGAGGGCTGCCCTGTGCATTGTGGGATGTTCAATAGCATCCCAGACCTTTACCCTTTAGATGCCAGGAGAATCTCCCTCACTTGATTGCTATAACCAAAATGTCTCTAGACATGGCCAGATGTCTCCTGCAATAGAACTACTGCTCCAAACTAAGTCAGTGCTGGCAGGGGAATGGAAGTGGAAAGGAAAATGTTAGATTAGAACACTGATGTGTACAAATGGAGCGAGAAAAGATCATTGTGCCCCAGAATTAGGTGTATTGTTTTGTCAGTTAAAAAGAAATTTATTTATTTAAGTAATCTCTACAACCCGAGATCAAGAGTCGCATGCTCTACTGACTGAACCAGCCAGGTGCCCCTGTTCTGTCCATTTTTATTAGGAGCGTCAATAAGGGAGAAAAACTATGGAAATGAGTTTAGGATACCTGAATTCTGCTAATTGGGCAAGGACTTATGTTGTCTTCTGGGACTCTCTTTCCTATCTCTGTTGAAGGAGAGAGTATCCCTAAACCTTTTTCCAGCTTTAAAAATAATCCTGTTTCTTTCCCTGTATCTCAGTTCTCAGCCCTTCCTTTTCCTTCCCTTTGATGAAAACTGTGGCTTAAAGCCACAGTAACAGCAGCAGCAGTGTCAATTTTTACTTAGCAAACCCCCCAATTTCCAAAGCTAGGTTTATAGAAAATGGCAGTAGCATTTCCACATGTTTGTTTTCTTTTGGAGCCTGTTAACATAATAGGTGCATTTCCTTAAGTATGGAAGTGAGTCCGTTGAGACTTCATCTCTGAGAAAAGAAATGAATGGAATCAGCAATTTAGGGGCGCCTGGGTGGCTCAGTCATTAAGCGTCTGCCTTTGGCTCAGGGCATGATCCCAGGGTCCTGAGATCGAGCCCCGCATCGGGCTCCCTGCTCAGCGGGAAGCCTGCTTTCTCCCTCTCCCTCTCCCACTCCCCCTGCTTGTGTTCCCTCTCTCACTGTGTCTGTCTCTGTCAAATAAATAAATAAAATCTTAAAAAAAAAAAAAGAATCAGCAACTTAGCCAGACAGCCAGAAACACCCCTCCCCCCAGTTTAGATGAGTATCTCTGAAGACGAATATTTGGGTTCTAAAGTCCACATATGTTGAGTACCAGGGTGGGTGGAGTTGTAATTATTTTCATTTAGACAGCTCTGTAGGTAGAATCCATTTCATATAATGGAATTCCAGTGGATTGAAGCCTTTGAGTAATTCTTAGGGTTGTATGATACCATTATGCCAGGGAGAACAAATTCTCTTCATTAAGAAAACTATTGAATTTTCACTAAAACACTTTTAAAAAAGATTGAAATGTGTGTTAAACAATAAAGGATGAATTGGTGCTTTACTGTATTTCTGCCTTTTATATAGGAGAAAATGAAATCTCTGACTAGTGGATTTTGTTTGCAGACTTTTTAAAGTTGACTTACATGAGTCCTATGTTTCTAAAGAAAATACTGAAATGGTTGACTTTCTTTACTACCACTAGACTGATTTCATCAGAGAAGGTAGCTAGCTGTCTGTATGTCAAGCTTGCTAAGGTTTTTTACATTCCTTTTTATGGTAAGTTCTTTTCACTTTTGCCCTTACAGAAATGGTGTTTTAGAAGGCCTGAGTTGCATCAAAAGCAGTGTTTGAAAGAGACCTGAACATCATACATCATTCATGTTTCTGAAAGCCTTGAAGTCTTCTAGTAGAGGGTTCAAAAATACATCAATTTGCCACTGTCAGACATTCAAGCTTATTTAGATCAGAGCATTAATATGTAGTCAGAAGCCCATATATCCGTGCACAGCAACCTCTCTGGAAGGTCCTACTGTCTTCTCAGAGCACAGAAGTTCCTGACTCTCCTGGAAGCAGCTTGTGTGACTGCAGGCATCTTCTCTCCTAACCCCTGATCTCTTGATCTGCCTGATTTCCAGTAGACTCTAAGATTTCATCCTTCTTAGCCAGTAGTACACTCTCTAGGCCTTTCATGATCTCTGTTCTGACTGCCTTTCCAGGTTAAAAAAAAAAACAACAAAACTCTAGAGTAGGGGGGCGCCTGGGTGGCTCAGTCGTTAAGCGTCTGCCTTCAGCTCAGGTCATGATCACAGGGTCCTGGGATCGAGCCACATATCGGGCTCCCCACTCCGCGGGAAGCCTGCTTCTCCCTCTCCCACTCCCCCTGCTTGTGTTCCCTCTCTCGCTGTGTCTCTCTCTGTCAAATAAATAAATAAATAAATAAAAATCTAAAAAAAACCGAACAAAAAACAAAAAAAAACTCTAGGGTTCCTCTGTAGTTTGGTATACCGTAACTTTAGGGTAGAGAGCTTTAACGCAACAATTGGAAACATAGGTGATCCATGAACCAAACTTTCTCATAAGTGAATTTTATTTGGCCCACACAGTGTTTTCAAATGTAGAAATTTTCCATAATATAGATTCTTAGCTTCTATTAAAATGCCAGGAGACTTGGCAGTACTGAGCCATATTCCCATAATCAGCTGGAGCTGGATTCAGGCTGTACCCCTTTGCAAGAGCTCGTGCTCTTCCCTTTGCTGCAGGCATCAGTACCCTAGATGTAACATTCTTGCCCAGGAAGCATTTGGGTCTAGGCCCTGCTTCCATGGACATTCATCCCCTGCTTCCAGGAAGTCCCAGCACTGAGGTTCACTTCCTCATCTGCTTCTTTCTCCACGACCATATTATGGTTTCTCTTCTGGAATGAAAGAATCTACTACTGGGAGTGAAATGGAGAGTAAGAAGATAGGTGTTTTAATGCACAAGCTGTGTTTGAATGCACAAAATGTGCTGGGGAGAAGGAGAAAACAACTTGCAAAAAAAGTAGTCATTAGAGGGGCACCTGGGTGGCTCAGTTGTTGAGTGTCTGCCTTCGGCTCAGGTCATGATCCCAGGGTCCTGGAATCGAGCCCCACATCGGGCTCCCTGCTCCGCCCTCTCCCACTCCCCCTGCTTATGTTCCCTCTCTCGCTGTGTCTCTCTGTCTCTCTCTGTCAAAAAAAAAAAAAAAAGTAGAGTCAGTACAGCAAGAAACAATTTTAACAAATAGAGAAGGGGA
>NC_138373.1:111836179-111849004 GCF_054177405.1 Leptonychotes weddellii | reverse complement strand
CCCCCCCCCCCCCCCCGCCCCAATCCTCTTTGATGCTTGGAAGGCAGGTGGTTAGAGTAGCCCCCATTCACAGAGGAGAGAACTGAGGCTCCTAGCTTCATTTTGCTAGTAAGGGGACCAGGTGGGATTTTTAACCCGGTCTGGTTCGATTTTTAAATTGATGCTGTTTCTGCAAACCTATTAGTAAGTTTCCAGCATCACTTCATTCATAGTGTATGTTGTTGTATTAGGCAGGCCCGAGAGGCAGTTTTCCTGTCTGGAGAAATGGAGGTGAAGCTTCTCCCGCCTCACAGGACTGTTGGAGTGTTCACTGAGATGACAAATGTGGACGTGCTGGTAAACGACCAAACGCTGAGTAGCCAGAAGAGACGGTGCAGCTCCATTCTCCCACCCCCACGTCCATACCCGCTGCTGTCACGGCGGAAACCTAGTAGCAACAGTTCCTACTGCTGTGGATCAGACACGGTGGGAGCGGAACATGGCCCTCTGGAAGGCAGAGGTTATGGTTTTGTTACATATAACCTTGACATTTAGAAGGAGGAGCGGGAGGCCTGCCGGTCCTGTCCACAGTGAGCGGGAGGAACAGCATTAGACGAGGATTTGGGACTTGATAATCAGGGTTACTGCCATATGACCTTGAACAGCGTGGGCAATTTTTTGTACTTCTGTTTCTTCATCGGAAAGTTGAAAGTGTTCATCCAAATCGTTTCCAAAGTCCCAGCTCTGATTTCCCACAATCATCAATTTAAGTGACATTGAACTGTGTGCCTGTTTTGTTTCTCGTTGCTTTTTTTTTTTTTTTAATAATATTTATCCAGGACTTTAGCCTTGTAAGGAATACTTTCAAAGGTTTCAATTGTTAGTTCCTTTCAACACTCCTGCCCCACGTCCAACAGAGGACCAACACATACTTATTACGCTTTCTCCTTAAGCCTCTTGTGTTGATAAAGATCTCTGTTAACACATGCTATATTCCTTTAAAAATCTGTACTTCTGATTTTTTTATTAATGTTTTTAAAAGATTTTATTTATTTGAGAGAGAGAGAGCACAAGTGGGGAGGAGAGGGAGAAGCAGGCTCCCCCTGACCCGAAGGCAGATGTTAAACGGACTGAACCACCCAGGCGCCACTATGCTTCTGATTTTTTTAATGTCATTTAAGAAGTGAAAGAGAACCCTACTGAGGAAATCGTAGCCAGAGGCCCCCACAGCAACAACAGAGGCAGGACTGTCTTTTGGGATTTGAAGGGCCTGCTGCCTAGCCTGGGTGTCAGGCGAATGCTTTGTTTCCCTTCATTCAGGTGATCCACTTCCTAACTTCAGATTTTTGAATGCAAAGTGTTGAAGGCTTTTCATCTGGGATTGTTCAACAAAACAATGAGCAGTAAGAATTTGGAAGAGGAATGAGGCCATTCCTTGGCTAACTGATGTGAATGAGCAGCTATTCAGAGTTCTGATTGCTGGCTACAGTTGTGAAAGAATCATTTCTATCATTCGCTGAGACAGTTAACTTCCTCCAAAATGTGGCCAGTGCTGTTATTAAAGATAATGTATCAAGCTGTTTAAAATGCAAGTCACTGCAGGGTTCATTTTAAAAAGTAGTTGGAGTGTCTTGGTCTACCTTTGGAGGAAGAAGGAGGACAGAAATTTGAACCAATGACTGATTTCGTAGTTGGTTATAAAACTGTGACCTGTATATGTTTGGAGATCTGACCTTGCTTTTTATATTCTACGCCCTGCCCCGCCCCCCCACCGAGTTTTCTAGATGAATGTTAATGAGGAACTGGAATTGAAGATCACATGCTTTGGGGAGGCTTGTTTCCTAATTAAGTCACTTCCTTAAGAGAAACCTCCAGTATCTCTTCCAGGGATTTATTTCCCACTATGAAAATTATCAGCGTGTTGCTACTAACTTAGCTTTGGATTTTATACAATTTTAAGCAATTTGTGTTTGTATGTAATTTGAGGGTAAATAACAAACAAATGGTACTTTTTGTGTGAAGAGTAGAGGTAAGAAAGACATGAAATCTTTAAGCTGGCTTTTAGGTTATAGTCTCCTTGAAATGCTATTTAAAAAATATTTTTTTTGGTATTCCTTTCCTGCTCATCTTCTCTATCTGGCAGAGGGTGAGGGATATTTAAAGCTCTTCTCAAAGCTTTGAATTATAAAGCACTTAAATTATAGAGGTGTATTGCTAGGCAATAAAACTGTCCATAAGCATTGAAATATATAGTAATACTTACCTTTGTCTCCTTATTTGTTTAAGACCTTAGAAAATTCAGATTAACAGCATTTCATTTTTCCTTTCAATTGAGTAATAGACACAGAGGCCACTAAGACTACAAAGACTACATTCATCGACAGCTGAATGGATAAAGAGGTGGTGTGTGTGTGTGTGTGTGTGTGTGTATACACACATACATACATACACACAATGGAATATTACTCAGCCATCAAAAAATGAAATCTTGACATTTGCAATGACATGGATGGACGTAGAGGGTATTATGCTAAGCAAAATAAGTCAATCAGAGAAAGACAATTATATGATTTCACTCATTTATGGAATTTAAGAAACAAAACAGATGAACATAGGGGAAGGGAGGGAAAAATAAAAGAAGATGAAATCAGAGAGGGAGACAAACCATAAGAGATTCTTAACTCTAGGGAACAAACTGAGGGTTGCTGGAGGGGAGGTGGGTGGGGGATGGGGTAACTGGGGATGGGCATTAAGGAGGGCACTTGATGGAATGAACATTGGGTGTTAATATGCAACCGATGAATCACTAAACTCTACCTCAGACTAAAAAAAAATCAGTTTCGCCTCTATAAGCAACAAACAAAATGAAATTTTTTTGTTGGCTTATTCATTTTTTTTGTTTGCTGCTCAGCTTATTAAAAGTCTTCTTAGACCAAATGACCATTACCAAACTTAATTTGAATGGCATGCAGCCTGTCCATTTCTGTAAATACCCTGTGAACTTTGTTCTTATCCTTCCTACCTACCTTCAGTTCCCCCAACCAGGGTTCTCAGTGCACTTGATTTTGGAACCCCCCCCACCCCCTTAGGTTAGACAGACATACAGTAGAGGGCATAGCCTCTCTTTCCCCTGCATTTACTGTGGGAGAGAAGGTAAAGATGTTCCCTTTAGCAATGAGTTCCCCATAGGAAGAGCCCTGGGAATAGAGATTTCCATCTGAACCAGCTGCAGTTTCCCTGCAGTACTAGTACCCTTTACCTGTGGATGCTGGAAAAGTATCATGTATGTGAAGTGATACTTCGGCACCATGTGAATATCCTTTTGCTAATTATCTTTCACCTAAGGGTTGAGCATATGTTTATGATCTTTGCCCAAACCAAATATTTCATCGGGGATTGTCAAGTGATTGTTTTCTAATTATCACTTCTTCTATGTACTGTATAGCTTTTTTCTGTAGAGAGGACTTTTTAATTGGAGATGAACTGTTCTTCCATGTGTACACACACACACACACACACACAGGATCATCATTTAATTTATTCCCTTTAATTATCAATTTTCAGAATAAGCTAGCATAACAGTCACTCCCAGTGGTAGTGAGTGAGTTTTTTTATTCCTTTAACTCTATGGATTTAGGGATTTGTTTTCCTCTATGTAAAAGTCTGTATATTTTTGATGCTCAGACTATCTCAGATTTAGCCAGTTTTAGCCCCTTCAGACATGCTCGTGTGTACTTCTGAAATGCCTATTATCGTTGAGTCCTTCTTTACTTTCTGATTCAACCTAGTACTTTCACTGTGTCTTACTGGGAGCCAGCCATTTTCCCAATCTTTATCTTTTCCTGGGGAATGGTGCTCTGAATACGCACACTCCTGTGGTGCTGTTGCTCCCGGGCCCTTGCAATGGACAGTTATGAAATATATGTGTCTCAACAATTGAATTCCTATTGATATTTCCAATTTCAATTTAATATTATATGGTTTTCCTTATATTTATATTTATTGCCTTATATTACAGATCTGAGGACTTAATAACATTGATGCTTCCTATATCCTAATAACACATGTAACATAGTTTCAAAATGTTAATACAATATTTCTGAGCAAATTTTAAGATTTTTCTGCAATAGTTTTCTCCTTAGATTATATCCCACAGTTGTTCAGAAGTCACTTGCAATAACCTGTGTGATTAGATTACCAATTTAATATACTGTTTGAGTTTGTTTTCAACTATAGTGTGTACATTGTTTTCATTTTTGATTTAATTTTCAAAAGTCAAAAGGTTTTTTTTTTTAAAAGATATACACACTTAAAAAAGTCTCAGTTCCTTTCCTTCCTTTACCCCTTCCTCCCACACATAACCCCTATAGGTATCGATTTTTATTAGTTGCTAGTTTATTCTTTCATTGTTTTTATCTGTGTGTGTGTTCTTGTTTTCTCTTACAAAAAAATGCGATGTAATATCACTTTCTTCCATTTACTGTATCCTGGAGATCACAGTAATGACATAGATTTTTTTTTAAAAAGAGCAAAAACTTCTGTTTGTGAAATGTTGATAAAAATCTCTGCTTACTGGAAGTTTTCTGAGTTTTAAAAGAATAATATGAAAGTTTAAAACTGTAAATTATCAGTAAATTGTTGACTATAAAAGCACATTAGATTTTGGAAGTGTCTACAGCTTTAGAGTTTGGAGCTAATTAAAAGGTGTCAGTTATTGTTCAGTGACTCTCTAAATTGCTGTATGATTTTTTAGGAATTTGTGAGGGACTTTAGAGCAGTTGTTTACGAGTGTCACCTTCGGATTAGAACTAAAGTCTGTTTATGGAGAGGTGGATGCTATTATCAGGTGTTTTCCTCACTTATTCATAAAAACAAGCAGGCAAGTGAAATACTTATCTGGAAACTAGTACATTCAGTCCCAGACAGTGCATTTTATCATCTTAAAAGTTTTTCTGGGAGGGAAGAGTATTTTAGGACTTTGGATCCTTACCAGTGGCCACTCGTAACCTCTTAATTACCAGATCTAGCAGACCCTTGAACTATTCCTGGCATCTGACACTTTTCTTTCCTAAATCCTCACCTCCTGGCTTCGGTGATGCTAGCAGAGCCCACGTTTTCCTTCGGAATCTGCGAACTTTTCAGCTGCCTTTCTCTACTGTGTAGGGTGTGGTGGAGTTAGACCTTGGAATCTGATAGGGATCTGAGTCTGGCTTTACCACTTGGAAACTGTTTGAACCTGGGCTAGTCAGCTTTCTGGATTCAATTTTTATCAAATGGGACAAATAATACCTCTCCTATCTACCTTATCATTGGGAGGTTCGAATGAAATAATGTATGATTAAATTATAAAGTACTAGTTATATTATGTTAGTCTTTTTCTTAAAAAGTATCTTGTAGTTAATAATTTGGAATGTAGATAATGTACAGTTACCTTTGACGTGAGGATAGTTGTCCCAGATGATAATTTACCTTCGATGTGTTAAACAGTTAAAATTCCCTTCTCCTCTTTGTATTGCAGCCACTTACACCATTGGGAGGAACACAAGCTGCCTGTGGATTGCCTTTCCCACCCCCACCTCCTCTTAACCCATTCTCTTTTACTGCCAGCCATTTCCTAACCTGAGTTTCAGGTATGATAGACCAAACCACCACTCCTCAGACTTCCTTCCCCTTAGCTGGTGATCCCATAGAGCCCTGCCAAGACTCATTCTCAGCCCCATCATGGGGAGCCCCCTCTGCCCCAGTCAAGCTCCTGCCACTCACAGTGACTGACCCCGCGTCCCCTCAAGTTCATGTTCCTGCATCCATGCGTCCGTGCCTCCATGCCTCACTGGGATTCTCCTTTCCATTTCTAGAAGCCTCTTGAACTTCTGACTCTACCAGGACTAGCCAGCAGCAGTGGCTTGTAAACTAGGGGTATCACATACTCTTCCTGATCTCACTGGCATGAGGGTGCCTTGTTCCCTCACCCAAGGGAATTCCAGTCCCTGGCTAATCCAAGGGACTGTGTTTCATCTAGGCCAGTAAACTTAGTGTCATCAGTAAACCCAAAGTGTCACTACCACTTGGGAGCTTTTCTCAGGTTTTACCTTCCATCTACTAAGTCAAACTCTCTGGGGGTGGGGCTCAGAAATCCATGTTTTAAGAAGCTCTCCAGGTGACCCATATGCTCACAAAAGTATGAGAACCATTATTAATAACAGAAGTTGGAATTCTAAATGTACTTTTCCATAGAAAAATGGTCATTATGACCATTTTTCCCTGGGGCTTCCATTTGGCTTGCTTTTTATCTCTCAGTATTGTGTTTTGTAAGGTTATAGTTTAGTAAAATTTCCAGGTAAGCCTGTAAATGAATCTAATGTTTTGGTCAAAATGTAGGTTAAGTTGATCAGTCATCTTATTCACCAACTTTTGTACTATAACCCTTTAGGAATGCACTAGTAAGGTAGAAAGTGTTCTGAAAATGTAGCGTGTAAGAATTTTTTTTACTACTTCTATTTACTGATTAATTCATGCTTCGTGTCAATGCAGAAAGGATATGTTGCAGCCAGCTTACAAACATAGGCAATTTAGAAACACAGTGAAATGGAAATTACCCTTATGGACCTTTTTATGAAGAAAAATTCTTCCTCCTGATTTCCTTCCTCATGCTCCTGGTTCTGCTATTAAAATTCATTCTAGCCATTTAGAGCCTATTTCTTGCTACAGCCAGGATTCTGGAACAATGAGATCTATTTTAATCTCTAGACTGAAATGCAGTAGGGAAGATCATCAGTTAACCTCATTTTGAATCTGTGTAGTTTCCAACAATTCGAGACTTAAATAAGTCCCTCTGTGTTTCAGGCTCTTGGTTGGGAGTAGTGATTAGCTCTCAGTTGCTAAATTTCTAATAATGGAATATTCCACTGTCTCCTGATGATAAGTTTCAGAAATAGTTCCCTATATTAGTTTAACATTTATTCATAGTAGACAGTTAAAAAATCTTCCCAACAACTTGGATTGGCTCAGTTCATAACAAGTTTAGGATATTCAGGTACTCAATGACCATTGGCTCTCAGAAGTGTATCTCAGTGCCTATTTTTGATCGTAATAGTCAAAATTTTGCCACCTTAAAAACAGTAGGGGGCGCTTGGGTGGCTCAGTCATTAAGCAACTGCCTTCTGCTCAGGTCATGATCCCTGGATCCTGGGATCGAGCCCTGCATGGGGCTCCCTGCTCCACAGGAAGCCTGCTTCTCCCTCTGCCACTCCCCCTGCTTGTGTTCCCTCTCTCGCTGTGTCTCTGTCAAATAAATAAAAAATAAAAAAATGAATAGTTTCTCTTTTACTACTTAGAACAGGTACCTAGAGATTCTTGAGCTGTGATAAGACTTTTTTTTTTTTAAAGATTTTATTCACTGAAGCATTTTACATTCATTCATAGTCTTAATTCACACAGTAGCTCAACTAAAGGAACTGAATTTTAGAAAGGTTAATTAACTTACCCAAGTCACACAGCTAGTAAATGGCAGAGCTAGGAAAGCAGTCCAAATTTCTGGTAATTTCCATGAGTGTAACAAGTGCACTACTTAGTGGTTACATTGTGGTTTTAAGAACTTCAATAAAGAAGTGCTTGTCAAGCAGCCTTAGGATGATGTGTTGGTTAAAATGAGTGTTGAAGGACAAGGGGGCATTTGTCAGACAAGAGGTTAAGATCATCCTAGGCAGAGGGAAAGGCATATATCAGGGAATTGTGCGCAACAGCACTACTTTCTGTAAAGCAATGGCTGTTTTTTTTATGGCAGAGAATAAGGAGGTTTGGGGAGAACAGATGAGAGGAGGATGAGGATATGGATAAGGGCCAAATCATGAAGACTAAGGAGTTTACATTTTCCCCTAAAATCTACATAGTCCATATGAAGGAATTAGAACATGGGAGAGACATGGCCATATTCATGGCTGAGAAAGGTCAGTGTGGCCATGCTGTGCAGGATTGATTAGGGGAGGGGACAGTTAGGAGGTGTTTGCAATGGAACTTGGCCTAAACTAAGTACTAGTTGTGACATACAGGCTGAGGGACTAGATGTGGGCAAGAGTATACTCAGACGCTAGGAGGACAGGGATGTTCCTTGGAATTCTTGGTCCCCTAAGACAGGAACAACAGAAGGAAGATTGCATTTGAGACGGGTAGACAGCAGAAGGAAAGAGAAAATGAGGTTTGGGCAGCTTGAATGTGTGCAATGTGCAAATGCAGAGTTCCCGAGGGCATTCAGAAATACAGGTCAGACACACCAGAGATCTGTGCTGTAGATACAAATATGGCAGTGCTTAATGTTTAGGTCTTGAATGTAAACTTGGGAATAGAGAAGATCTCCCAGGGAAAGTTTGGTAGGAAGAAAAGCAAGCCAAATGGAAGCCCCAGGGAACAGCAACATTTGAGGCTCATTTGCACACTCCCACATTAAAGGACTAGTTGGGGATAGGAAGTTTGAGTTAATCAAATTTCTGCTTGCCATATGGCTAGAGACCAAATACGGTTTACAAGGTATCATGGGATTGTCTTAGACAAGGACCACTCTAAAGCTATGTTCCATAATAGATAATTTTAGCTCTGAAAGAAGGTTAGATTTTACATTAACTGGAGTTGGGGATGGGGACAGATAGAGACTCAACAGTTGGAAAAGAAGGCTTAGAACCTTCTCATTCAGTGCAGAGATCCTCAGAGTGTCCCTGAACGGTGATCAGTCAGCTTTTGGACATTCCAGTGGAGGGAATTTCTGCTTTCTGACATAATTCACCGTGTTGCTGGGGAGCTTTACACTGATGACTTCAGAATTGTCTTTGTACTACTTCCAAGTCCCCCTTTGACCTCTGGAGTTTCCCTCCTGCATAGCAGTCTCAGTGTTGAGAGGGCACCATCCTGGCCTGCCAAGGCCACCTGGGTCAGGCCTCACTGTTAATAGAGCATTACTATTGAGCAGGAACTTGGTTATAAAGTAGAGACCAGCAGTGGAGTTAAGATTCCACCTAGAGATGCATGAGGTTGGTTCTGTTTTATCAGCCACTTTGTTGCAGATGTTTGGGGCTCACTTTACATCCTGCTCCCAAGTTCATTAGCACTTATAATTAAATAAATTTTTTCTTTGGAACAGTTTTTCTTTGGAACATAGAGTTATTTTCCTTGAAGCCAGTTGATGGGAAGCCCCAATAAAAATATTTTAAGCTTTAAGAAACAAATAGGCTTAGAATTCACTTATTCTAGTGACCCCCATGGGATGTAATGGAGAAAAAAAGTTCATTTATTCATTCATTCAACTAACATTATTGAGTGCCTACTCCCTGCTATGTGACTTGAGATGGGGGGAAAACAACTAACATCAATATATGGCATTATGGAGCATACCTCTTTGACTAATTGAGATATATTGGTAGCCCACCTTGTCCTTGTTATTTAAGGATGATACTGGGCATCCAATTTAATAGTTTACATCCTTGTCAGTGCATTTGTCTCCTTCAAGGCCATAGCAAAGTCTCATTGTACTTTCTAGAGAGCTTTTTGAGGGTATAGAGATCAGTTTGCCTAAAATGACTCCTGTTGGCCCTTGTGGGGGCCTCAAGGTTTAAAAGTTTTTTGTTTTTGTTTTTTCCCTTGTAAATTAGGGAGGGTTGAAGTGTTAATGGGTCTAGGCACAAAGGTAAAAATGTTTGACCAGACAACAACCAGCTTTCAAAGGGCTACTCTTTGTATTCAGGCTTTAATCTGGAAATAAAACAGACTTTCTCTACAAATTAGTTAACAGGGATGAAGATTTTCCAAAGCAGATTATTTTCAATTAAAATAAAGTGTTTTGTATGTTTTTTTTTTTAAACAATGACTTAAGTAATGAGTGGGAATTTAATTATTGCTGTTAATGTACATTTGCAGTACATTGCTTGCCTCAGAAAAGGAATGTTGGTGTGCTGAAATCATGGGACATGTCACAATTCCTTCTTGCAATACCTGTGTTCTATTTATAAGCTATTGTGCAACTAATTACAAGAGCTTCGTTTGTGTGAACACAATACATCATTTAAAACCTCAGTTGCTAGGAGAAAATGCCAGAATGCTTGTCTAGGATGTTTAACTGAATCGTTTTGCGTAGGATATTATTGATGGGGCCAACAAAATGAGGATAATGACACACCTTTCTCGTGTGTAGGGTTACAAGTATTAACTAAGTTGTTGGGTGTAAAGCTCATAAACAGCTGTTTTCTGACAGTCACACAACCACCCTGAGAGGAAAGTACTGCTCATTGTCCCATCTTACTGATGAGAAGCTGAGGCATAGGGAGATAAAGTGAAAGTCACACAGGTACTTACTGGCTGATGGAAGCATTAAGACCTGGGGAATCTGGCTCAAGAGTCCGCTCTTAACTGCCTCCCAAATTTTTAGCATATAGAAACCTGTTTGCCTGCCCTTCTTGGCATTTCCTGCTCTGTTGTGTGTCGAGGCAGCTCAGCCTGTGCATTTGAGGATAGGTGGACGAGTGGCCTTCCCCTCTCATATAAGAGCACATTTTAAAAGATCTTTTCTAAAACCAGGACTCAGAATTCTCAGGTTAAGAGTTTCATCCTTCTTACCACCAAACAACCCTCTTCTGTATAAAAATATTGTTCTTGTGTTGCCTTAAGGTTAAAAAGGAAGATAAGGGAGCTCTGGATTGCCCAGAACTTTGTTTATCCCAGAGCAAGGGAAAAGTCAAGATTGTATCAAGTTTATGAGGAAACTGCTAATTAAAAAGTTATATATTTTATTTGATGTCTGTTGAGATTAGTGTTTTTATCTTTTGGTTTCATTTTGTCAATTTAAACCTTTTTGAAATGCACACTTTTAAATTACACTTTTGAGATTGAGTTTCATTTTGTTTCGAAAAAAATGCATTTTTTCAAAATGCATTTCTTTGACATTGGTGATAGTTCTGATATATCTGGTAAATAAAGAAAGGAAGCCTTTAGAAATAGTAGCTTCAGGCACATTGCTTTTTTTTTTTCTTTAATTGCCAACAAAAACTTCTGCAAGTAATATTGTTCTAAACTGGATTTATTTAATGCAGAATCTCCAAACCTGATATCCGTTTTGGGTAGGTTTTATTTTCTTCTCATTTGACCCCAACAGAGCGGCACTGTGGCCTTGAATGGGAATTGCTCCAGCATCTGACAGGCCGCAGACTTCCTTATTTAAATAGGGGAAGTTGGACTTTGGTGGTATTAATGGTTTTGCCAAAAAGATCTGGTGAATAATGGAAAGGAAATGCCCAACAACAGCTTTCTGGTTTTTATCTTTGCTTTGTTGAAAGTTCATTTCTAAACAGTCAATATGAAGAAGAAAACATTGATATGTATGTGAGGAGATCTATGTGACAACACCATAGCTTCTTTTGATCTTGAGTGTTTGCTCTTTAATCTTTGGTTATTGAATTATATTGGTGAGGGAGATAGAAGCTAACGATGGCTCTCAAATGCTAGGGGCAAAGTATATCCAAAGCTAATGTTACTAATAACACCAAGATGCACACGAAATTCTATCCAAATCGATAGCTCTCTTCTCTGCTTCACTTCTGTATTACATGTAATGATACGAAATCATCAGTATTCGACTGTTTTTGACCTACAGCAATTTTAGACCATTCAGTCGAATAGTTATTAAGTTCAGGAGTAAGCACACATTTTCTATAAAAGGTATAGATTGTAAATAATATATATAGGCTTTGCAGGCAGTCTCTGTCGAAACTATGAACTGCCGTTGTACCTGGAAAGCCACGATTAACAAATTTGTAAATGAATGAACATGGGTGTATTCCAGTAAAACAGTAAAACTATTGACACTGAAATTTGAACTTAATATTAATTTTCACCGGTCACAAAACATTCTTATGATTTTTTCCCCCGTCACATACATAAAAATGTAAAAGCCATTCTTGGGGTCCATACAAAACAAAGCAGTGGCCCAGGTTTGGCCTGAGGGCCATAGTTTGTGGGACCCCTTGTTAAGCCAACATGGGCTGCCACTGCCTCTATAATTTCTGGTACCAAGAATTTTGTGTTCACTGACCTTAAAGCAATTTCATTATCTCCTCCTCCAGCACCCCCCACCCCCAAGTCTTCTCCTCTCCATTCATAATCGGTATACCTGGTCTGCTCCTTCTGCCAGTGGAAACCTGAGAGTCCTCCTCTTTGCTCCTTTCTCCCCCGTGACCCCTGTCCAACAGGTCTTCCTGGGAATTCTTGGGTCTTTCACCTCCTCTGAAACCCTCACTTCTACCCAGCGCCAGTGCTTGACTCATGACCCCTTGGTCACCTACACTATTATAAGAGACCCTGGCTGATCACTTCCCCTTTGTCATTTATCCTGTATAAACCATCCTCCATTAAGCCACTAATGTTATTTTCCTAAGTAGTTTTGATCATATGAATCCTTTGTTTAAACAGTCTTAGATTCTTCCTGTGGGTCATAAATTCTGTAGGATAAAGTTCCATAGAATTTCATGGTCTGGTTCTGATGTAGCTCCCTCAGCAAACCTATACCCAGGCCACACCCAAACCCTCTTTATAAAGTTTACATCACTCTCTGCTTTCACAGGCTGTTCCTCTGCCTGGAGAGCCTTTTCTTGTCTTTTCTCTGATTGTTGATTTTCTCCTTCATTCCATAAGGCTGAACTCACTCAGATGCCACCTCCTCTGTGATACTTTACCTGACTCTTTTGTTGCAGAGTTGTCTCCTCTTCTGTATGCTCAGATCCCTTGTGACACACACCTTGATATGGCATCAATCTGAGCAAACTGTAGTTATTTGTAAGGAGGTATCCCAACTACAGATGACTCTGGGCT
>NC_138373.1:111786447-111835679 GCF_054177405.1 Leptonychotes weddellii | reverse complement strand
TTTTTTTTTTTTTTTAAGATTTTATTTATTTATTCATGAGAGATAGAGAGAGGGAGAGAGAGGCAGAGGCAGAGGGAGAAGCAGGCTCCCCGCGGAGCAGGGAGCCTAATGCGGGACTCGATCCCAGGACTCTGGGATCATGACCTGAGCCGAAGGCAGACGCTTAACCGACTGAGCCACCCAGACGTCCCGAGAAGCTATTATTCTTGATGGATGTTCCGGCTGTTTTTGCTGATGGCTGTTACCAAAGGCTTAGCTTCATGGTCAGAACCATGGTTTTCTAGTATACCAGGAATGAGAGGTTATTAACTCCCTTGGAGCTAGGAATTAAGTTGTCTTTTTTTTTTTTCCTGCTTATTTGGGAGGGCAGTAACCACTTCAGAGAGTCACATGAAACATTGCCTAGGAGGTTACTTAGAAAAGAGAATTTTAGGGGCGCCTGGGTGGCTCAGTCGGTTAAGCGTCTGCTTTCGGCTCAGGTCATGATCCCAGGGTCCTGGGATCGAGCCCCACATCAGGCTCCCTGCTCAGTGGGGAGCCTGCTTCTCCCTCTGCCTGCCGCTCCCCCTGCCTGTGCTCTCTCTCTATCTCTGTCAAATAAATAAATAAAAACTTAAAAAAAAGAAAGAATTTTAATAATCAATAGTTGTATTTGGTCTTCCATAAATGAATTATTTCCATTCCCTCCCCCTACAGCCTTTTTGCTGTCTGCTTCTCAATTATATATGAATCAGCAATATCTCACTTCACCTGATGGCCTTTATAAACTACTTCTTCCTTCTTAGCCAGTGTAATTACTCTCCTTAGCAGTAGTAACACTAGTGTGAACTGTTTAGCCTAAACTGTTCAGGCCTTTATTTCTTTTAAAAACAAAGCAATATAATAATAACCAAAACAACCAAGCCGAATTCTGTATTTGGTCATCTTCTGTGGGCTCTGCGACCTGAGCTTTTGAATCCAGGAGCCTGGGGATCCAGAAATGGCATCTGTGGGCAGGTCTAGATGGGAATCTAGACGTAGCACAGTCATGACCCTGTGAGTCCTTCCCTGTGTACAGAACACTCTTGCATGTGGCTTCATTGTGGCAATAATTTTGAGAAGAGGGCTCCAAGGAGCAGATGTCCTTGCTCAAGGTCCCTGTTCTGGGGGTGTCATGCGATGCCACTTGAAGGCTCTGGATGGGTGGAGGTGGCCATGTGTCCTTGAGGCAGGCAGAGGGATGCTGAAGGGGAAGAAGGGGAAGCATCTCCTCAGATTTTCACAACTGCATCAAGTCCCTTGGGCCCAACAGAAGAAAGAGCTAGCTTTGTCTTGGATCTAATATTAATAATATATCCTGAGTGCTCACTGGGTACCAGACACTGTTAAATACTTTCCATGCTGGGGCACTTAATTCTCATGCTCTGCTATGATCAGAGAGGACTACTATCCCCATTTTAAAGAGAGAAAGTAACTTGCCCAAGAACACACAGCTAGGACCAGTAATTAGGGGGGACCAGGTTTGGACTCGGTCTTTCTAACCATTGTCCCTGTTGTGACGTCTCAGGAGTGTATGGGCAGGGAGGACGTTGGTGAGGAAGGAGTTGACAGCCGTCCCGTACTAGCACAGTAAGTGAATCCTTCAAAGAAGATGTCAGCTGGGACTCTCCTCTGTTGATTGAATTTGTAAATCCTTTTGAAAATGGTTCCATTGCTTGTTCTCTGGGCCTGTGTCCTTCGTGACAGGGCTCACGACTTGAGTATACTTGGAGTATTTGTCTGAATTTAGTAATAGGGACCTGTTCTCTGTGTCATATTATCTGATAAGTGTCCTTGTCAAGATTTTGAGCAGATGATAAGACAGATAACTTGATAATTTAACAGCTGCAATTAAAACCAGGACTTTACTGCTGAAAATCAATTGAGTTTTTAAAAATTTGTGACGTGGAGTATTTCACAAACAGAAAGAAGGAAAACAAGTTTCTTAAGCATATGACGGTGGTACAGAATGAATCATTTGCTCTTTTTAAATAGGTTCTGCTATTGCCGTGGTCTCATGGTCACGTTCATGCCTGGTACTCAGGTCATAGCTTCAAGCTGTGTCTGATACACACATAGGATTTCTGACTTCCAAGTCCTTCAAATTCTGTGTGTACCTGTTTTTACAAGGGGGAGAAATCTAGGTGTTTTGGTACAAATGAAGGTAGACAAAGTCCTAAAATGAATTTAACTAATCACGCGTCTCTCTCTTGAGGCAAATATGCCGTGGTTTTCTAAGAGATGAAAGAATTGGATGTAAACTCTTCATATTGAGGGGACAGTAGCCATTATTCCCATTCGTCCTCCAACAATTCTCCCACCTGAATTTTAATCCTAACTTAAAATTTTTCCAATTCTTTATAGATGACCAGAAATCCCCCCTCACCAACACACATATAACTTGGCAACTCCTAGAATTTAATCCACTAAGTACTGCTCAAGAACTTAGGTTTGTAGAAGTTATGTAGGTTGGCTGAACACTTGGCCATCCACTAGCTGTGATTTAACCTTTAAAAAGAACAACGGTGGTGGCTAACTCACAGCGCTGACAGGAGGCTTGAATGAGTTAATTACTACATGTAAAATGCTAACAACAGTCCCTGGCACATAGTTCATTCTCAACAGATGTGAGATACTATTATTACTCCACATCTCTGGAAGTAGCAGAGTTGATTTCTGTTTTTCGTTCCCTCATTCAGCAAAATTTGTTGAGCACCTGCTGTGTGCTGTGTTCTGGGGAGAGAGCCCATGTTCTTAATTGCTATGCTTTATTGCCTCCAGTTCAATTCCAAGGAAGATCGTTGCCCTCTTTGTAGGCAATTGGAAAATAAGTCACTAAAGATAGGACAGTTTATGGTCCACCAGCATTTTGTTTTTAAGTCTTCAAAATAAGCATCATGCTAAGATAAAGAATGCACATCTTAAAGTCATTCCTCTTGATCTCAGGATAGTGCTGACTTCATGCTGGAGCAGAAGACAAGGAGTGAGTGTAGTTACTGATTCAGCTGCTTAGATTAAATAAAATTATTGAATCTATTAATAGCGTGATGCTCCTCTGCTCAGGGAAACAAAGTGTTTCTCAGTTTACTCTTAGAGGAATTAAAGGTTTCATTTACGTTTTGTAAGCAGATCATTTGCCTTTGAAGAACAAAATAAAATATTTAAGTTGATAGAGGCCGAGCTTTTTAAAGCCAAAGTAAGCTAAGAAGAACCAGGTCTTTCTACTAAAGCTGTGTGGAGTAAGGAATTTGAAAGGATATAAAATATGGGACAAGAATTGTGTGTGTGTGTGTCTGTGTTTTTAAAGGCAGTGGCTTTAAATTAATGTGACTTTAACATCAGAGTAATAATCAGATATCTGACCAAACAGGCTTCCTGGGTTGGGGCTGCTGTCTCCCCATCAGGGCGACATTTCTGACTTTTTGATATTTCATTAGTGTCATTCACAAGCTGTATTCAACCTGAAATGGCAAAGGAAGGCCACCAGTGATTGTTCTGCCACAGTTCGCTGGCTTTGATGAGTCATTGCAGTACAGCCCTCTGAACCAAGTGCCGATAAGAATAGATACACAATAGGAAAATAAAACAACTGAGAGCTGAAGCAGAAATCACTGGGAGCTCAGAAGTATGTCCACGGCTCTGCCGTATTTAGCTGCGTGACCTCATGCACGTCAGAGTCCTCCAGGGCCCCAGGCTGTTCGTGCATAAAAGAAAGTTTCTAAGGTTTCTTGCTGAAGTTAGGTCAACTTCGGAGTTTAATATCCACTGAGAGAGAGAGAGAGAGAGAGAGAGAGAGAGGAGGTAAGGCCCTTTCAGGTGACCATGATTCAGCAGTTATGTAATTACAGTAGCTTTGTTGACCGGTGGACAACAGCAGATGAGTCAGCCTGCCGTGTAGCTATCGGAGACCAGTGATGCTTTTTTTGTTACAAAAAGACCTGACGACAGCCCAAGTTTAGGTGCCAGTGGTCAGGGTGATGCCAAGTTCCAGAAATAGCAGCTAGGATGTTGTACAGAGGACAGTAGGGAGGCGACGGTGGTCACCAATTGGTTTTCCCAGCCAGACCTCACTTCCGCTTTCCGTGGGGAAGCTGTTCCTGTGAGAGGCATGGGGGGTGTATTGTCCCCAGCCGGCCAGCAGCCCACCCCTCACATGTCGCTTGGGAAGTCACTACCAGTGACTGAGAAGAGGCAGGTGGTATTTCAGACCGCCGTTGTCTGCCTGGTTTGGTTCTCCAAGGGTCGATGCGAGAGCCGCAAACCGCTGGATGAAACGTGGACTCAAGACCGGCAGATCTGAACCATCCATCCCTCATCCTCCCTCTGAGCCCTTTCTCCACTCGTTACAGAAGAGGGAGCTTATTCCCATTTCTCTCAGGCCTGGTACTGAGCTCCCCAATCTGCTTATTCTGTGCCTCCCCACACGGTTCAGCTTGGCCCACCACAGACAGTGCAAGTCCCCACGTGTAATAGGAAGAGGTTGGGTTGGGTGGGGGTAGGGGGGGTCTTTCTGCATCCTAGCTGCACCACTTCTTGCTGTGAAACCTGGACTAATTTATTTAGCTCAGGTGGTAAGTGTGGTAGTATTAATAGTCTTCATGCAGGTAGCCACACGGTAACTTAAACCATATGAAATTACATTTTAACTTAAACCATATGAAAATATCTCCTCCTTGAAGGAGAGAGAGTGAAGGTGGGGCAGAAAACTAGGCCTTGATCTCTCCCAGCCCTAACCCTCCATTAGCAAGAGTGTGTCATAAACACCAGAGGCAGATTTGACCTCATAGAGGTCACAAGGATCCCCACCTCTCTGCTCAGGCCCCTAGGACAATGGGTTTCAAACTCTGTAAGCAACAATCAACTTTTTAAAAATCTTACACCAAAGTGTAATACGTAAAAGGAGTAAAAGTAGGCTTTTGTGTATACACATATGCTTAGGTTGAAATTTATAATAAACCCACTAAGGATTATGAAGCAGTTTTGATTAACCCAAAAATTTGAAATAAAGGTGATAATAGATGACAGGTGTGGTCTTTTTCATATAACATATAGATAAGTAATTGTAAATGATAAATTTTTTAAAAAATTTCACCTTCCAATCAAGTGATACCAGTCAATTAAAGAGAAAAGATAGAAGGCATATTATGCCAAAGCTGCCTGAATATATAGACCATGGACATTTCTGTGTTCATGTGTAACAGATGGGAATGAACTTCTAAATTATTGCATTTTTTTCCAAAATGATGTACATTTAAAAAATAAATTTAAAATAAATGTTAAGGGGCACCTGGGTGGCTCAGTCGGTTAAGCGTCTGCCTTCGGCTCAGGTTCAGGTCATGATCTCCAGGTCCTGGGATTGCCCCCCTCCCAGGGCTCCCTGCTCAGCAGGGAGTCTGCTTCTCCTTCTCCCTCTGCTGCTCCCCCCCGGGCTCATGTGTGCTCGCACTCTCTCTCTCTCTCTCGTTCACTCTCTCTCAAATGAATAAATCTTTTAAAAAAAAATGAAGTAAATGTTAAAACATCTGAAATATGTCCATACACTCCCAAGGTTTGGCAGAAGGATGCTCGAAACATACTCCCTTAGATCTTGGGTCACTCGGATCCCTGTTTGCTCTCTGTTTCCTGTTTGGTTGTGGCGAGTGTTCATTGGCTTATGGAAATCTACACAGTTTTCAATACTGAGAGCCATTTGATACAAAAAAATGGTTAAATCTGGATAAGATCTGCAGTCTGATTAACAATTTTTCATCAGTGTCAGTTGCTTGTTGTGATATTCTACTATAGGGATGTCAAATAATACAGTTGGGGGAAGGTGCATGAAACTGCAATGTGTTGCAGTTTACTCTGAGTCTATAATTATTTCAGAATTCAAAAGTAAAAAAAATTATTTGGAAAGGATTATCTTATACTTAGGATTACAATCAGCTTGATAGAGTGGTGTACACATCACACTTACAGAATGGATTCCAGATTTCCAGCTGTCTCACCTTAAAAAAAAAAGCATCTTTTCTTTCCTTGCCACTGAGTTCTGTTCCCCACCCCTCTACATTCCTTCTATTACCTACTGTAACACTGTTGAAGTTTTGAAAAGAAAAGGGGGGGGGGAAATCGGAGGGGAAGATGAACCATGAGAGACGATGGACTCTGAAAAACAAACTGAGGGTTCTAGAGGGGAGGAGGGTGGGGGGATGGGTTAGCCTGGTGATGGGTATTAAAGAGGGCACGTTCTGCATGGAGCACTGGGTGTTAAACGCAAACAGTGAATCATGGAACACTGCATCAAAAACTAATGATGTATGGTGATTAACATAACATAATAAAATAAAATTTAAAAAAGGGTAAAACAAAACAAAACAAACAAAAAAAGAAAACACAGCCAATGGCAAATTAAAGAGAGCTCTCTTGGGAAATCTATTTTAGCTGCTAATTAATTAATTAGAAAATGATGCTGAAACCCAAGAGTTCACCTGCAGTCACCTGATACAGAAAAGGTAGACGAATGATGTGGCATGTTCTTCTAATGCATTCCTATGCTTAAAACAGTAATTAGGTCAAAGCATTATCCACATGTTATAATACCGTATGGTCACATGTCCAAATCAGAGTGCCCTATAGCCTAATGTAATGGTGCAATGTGATGAATTTTATTCTATAGGAGAAAAAATGAAGGATTAAAGATAAAAAGAATATACCTTTGATGCACTCACTTCTCTGTGAGTAAAGTAAAAGTGGGCACGGCGGTAGTGAAATGTGGGTCTCTGTTCTCTTGGATTTTACAGTGTGCTGTAAATTACTGCACTACCTTATTCTTTGATAAGATTGATGGTGGGTTTTGCTCTTTATCACTTGGAGAAATGCAGCAGAATTCCCCCCCAGCCTGCCCATCTGTCTTCATGGTAATTGCCAGAATAGTGATTGTCTCCTGTGTTTTGACCAAAATGGATTGGTGGGGTTGCTCACAGCTGTCAGACACCTGGGAAGGTGAGCCGGGCTTGAAATAGTGCTTTAGGAAATGTTTTAATGTGTGCTAATATAATTCCATTTTAGAAAAATTAGTTTACTCGGGAACATAAAATACCAAGACCACAGGGTCCTGTGCACTAGGTAGGGCTTTAGTTTTGTGCCAGTTGTGGAGAATGCCTAGGCTGACCCTTGAGTCTGAGCTCTGAGCCTTCCAGAAATTTCTGTCTGACCACTCTCCTGGCTTCTTCTGCAGGGTTATCAATGCTGGGAAGAGCACACATAATGAAGACCAAGCCAGCTGTGAGGTCCTCACTGTGAAGAAGAAAGCAGGGGCCATTACCTCAACCCCGAACAGGAACTCGGCTAAGAGACGGTCCTCCCTTCCCAATGGGGAGGGGCTGCAACTGAAGGAGAACTCGGTAAGACCCTCCTTCACCCCCAGTTCTCAGGTGAGAGGCATATGGGCACCCTGGCCCCCCAAGGTGCTAGAGCTGAATCCTGGTCTGTAATGGGAGAGTAAAAAGCAGTGTCCCCAGAGTTAGTGGAGCGGCCCATCTCTACTCACAGTATCACACAGTCAAAGCTGTGTGTAAAGTCAAACACATGTGTGAAGAGCTGGTGTTGATTAGATTCTTAACACTTAGAGTAAATAAAACACCCACATCATATATAGATTCTGTTGAGATACAATATATATATTGTTTGGTGGTTGTGAAGGAGACGGTCTCCGGAAGCCTCTCCTGAGGGATGGAAGGAACTCTAGCCATTGGCTTGCAGCCCTGCCATGACTTTGCCCCCTTCTTCCGCTTGCCTGTCTGTTAGAGTTGTCTAGTGGGAGCCTCTGCCTGATGCTCTTCCAAATTAATCCTTGTTTCAGTTGGCCCAAAGCCCTTGCATCCCGTGGGGCAGCCCTGCAGACTGAATGCCTTGTTGACAAGCCACAAAGCGTTTCTCCTCTCTTCAGTTTCTGGAGAAGAAAGCAGACATCCTCAGAAAGTTCTGAAGAAGCACTCAGAAAAGTATAGGGAGTAATTGGTACTCTGTCCACCAGCAGATTATTTAGCTTACAGAAAAGAAACATTGAATGAGATGATCCAAATGTGACTTTTTATTCTAATAATCTTGAGGATATTTTTGTATATACATTTTTATAGGATTGGAAAGGATCCAGGAATCTTTTCTTAGTGTAAGAAATAGTATCTCATTGCATTTATGCGCAGGGAATAAGAGTACTGATATATTTTGTTCATACTAGTTCAACTTAGAAACACAGTGACGAATGGAGACTCATCAGCTGTACTTGTGTTCAAGGCTGAAGGAAGCATTGACTGGGCTTTTCCCAAAGAGCAGGAGTCAAGGACTCAGATGGGCAGTACAGAATAATAATGGTTAAGTGCACAGACTCTGGAGTAGTAGGTTTCAGAGCAGTCCATCACCATCCATCATCTATCAAACCATTCAATTTTAGGATGGTTATTCTTTGAGCCTTAGTTTCCTAGAAAAAGAAGTAATAGTTACTACTACCAAGTATGGTAGGAAAAGACTGGTTGGAAGTATGAAATCCATTGTCCATGGAAATGTTGAGCCAGTGTCTTAATTTATAAATCCTTGGTAAATGTGAGCAATTATTATCCTAAAGTCAGTCCCACTTTAGGGATTCTCTGTAGATAATGTCCACTGAATTTTGTATGTTTATCCATTTGTAAAGTGAGAGATCACACAATTTTCCTTCATGCCTATTTGACAGAATTGTTTTGAAGATTGAGTTATTAATGGAAAAGGGCTCAGAAAATGTGAGATATTGATGATAATTAGATATGGGTGCTGGTGACTTCATGTTGCTCTTTTCCCTGGTAGTTCTCCCCTGCCACCGGGATATGAAGTGATTTCTGTAAAAATTAGTTAGCATTGACATTTGGCCCAAGGCCAGTTGATGATGTCATTTTTCCTTGTTGCTAAGTTCCTCCTAGAAATGGAGCCAGGAATAACTTTTCAACTTCCTTTCCTTAAGAACAGTGAAACCAGGGGCACCTGGGTGGCTCAGTCAGTTAAGTGTCCGACTCCTGGTTTCAGCTCAGGTCATGATTTCAGGGTTGTTCGATCAAGCCCCGAGTTGGGCTCCCCACTGAGTGTTAGAGCCTGCTTAAGATTCTCCTTCTCCAGGGCGCCTGGGTGGCTCAGTCGGTAAAGCGTCTGCCGTCGGCTCAGGTCATGATCCCAGGGTCCTAGGTTTAAGCCCCGTGTGGGGCTTCCTGCTCAGTGGGGAGCCTGCTTCTCCCTCTACCCCTCATCCCCCCCCCCTCTCAAATTTTTAAAAATCTTAAAAAAAAGATTCTCCCTCTCCCTCTGTCCCTCTCCCACCCCCCTTGTAAATAAATAAATCTTTTTGAAAAAAAGAACAGTGAAACCAGTACCTAAGAACTTTAGGATGGAGCCATGAACCTCGCCTGTGATCGTCTTGAAGCTCTGTGGGGTCCTTGTTCCAGGAGGCAGTGAGGAGGTGCCAAGCAGAGTGGACCCTTCCCGCCCTCCATTTCCTGCTTTAGGCGCAGCCACTTCACTTCTGTCTGCCTTACATGTTAGGCTTTTTATTAGAGTTTAAGGCAGGAGCTGTGCTGCCATTTTTTAACTGTGGGAAATTATACATAACATAAAATTTACCATTTTAACCCAATTTTAGGTACACAGTTTAGTGGCATCAAACACCTTATTACCATTTGCTGCCATCCATCTCCAGAACTTTTTCTGAAATTGAAACTGTACCCATTAAGCCCTGACCCCCATTCCTCCCTACCCCCAGCCCCTGCCAGTTACTATTCTACTTGTTTGTCTATAAATTTGACTACTCTAGTTACCTCATATAAAGTGGAATCATACAATATTTGTCATTTTGTGTCTGGTTTATTTCACTTATAATGTCTTCAAGATTCATCCATGTTGTAGAATGTGTCAAATTTCATTCTTTGTTAAGACTGAATAATATTCCATTGCCATGTGTACACACCATTTTGTTTATCAGTTTGTCCATCAATGGACACTTGCTTCCATCTGTGAATAATATTGGTATAAACATGGATCTACAGATAGCTGTCAGTCCTTGCTTTCAGTTCTTTAGGATTTATGGCCAAAGTGGAATTGCTGGATGATACGGTAATTCTGTTTAATTTTTTGAGGAGCTGCCATACTGTTTTCTACAGCAGCTGCATCATTTTCCATTACGACCAGCAATGCACAGGGTTCCAGTTTTGCCCCATTCTTGCCAACACTTGTTGATTTCTGATGTGTTTTTTTTTTTTAAGTAGCCATCCTAATGGGTGTGAAGTGGTAGCTCATTGTGGTTTTATATTTCCCTAATGATTAGTGATGTTGAGCATCTTTTTATGTGCTTATTGGCCAGATATAGCTTCTTAAGAGAAACATCCGGTGTTCTTTATTCAATATTTATTTATTCTATATTTGAGTCCTTTCCCCATTTTTAAATTAGGCAGTCTGTTATGTTGTTGTTTGCACTACTTTTTAAAAGCTTGAAAACCATGACTTGCTGTGTATCAGAAACTAGATGCTGAGGATTCAGCAGGGAATGAAATTGACAAAAGTCCTTACCTACAGGGAACTTACATCCCTTGAGGGAGACCAACAATTAAAATGTATCCCATGGCAGATACTAAATGCTATTGGAGGAGAACAAAGCAGAGATGCAGGCATATAGGAAGTGTGAGGTGCACGGGTGGTTAGAGAAGGTGCCACTAAGAAGGTGATGTTCGGGCACAGACTGGAAAGTGCAGCTATTTGGAGGGAGAGCTTTCTGACTTTCTAGACAACTGCAAGGACCCTGACGCAGGAAGAGGCCTGGTGTTCTCAAGAATCAGCGAGGAGGCCCCTGTGGTTGGCGCAGAGAGAGTGAAGTCAGGATTGCAAGAGATGTTGTCAGAAAGGCAATGAGAGTGAGGTGAGGCCATCTCGCAGGACCTGGAAGGCTATCATGACTTTGGCTTCTACTCGGAATGAACAATTTGCTAGCAGGGCATGCTGGATATACTGCTTAAAGGAACCCAGTGACTTTTCCCATTTAGAAGACACCCCTTAACTCAAACACAGTAGTGCTTAGAAAGGGGTAGTAACAGTATAGGATGCAGCACAAATCATCTGCAGGGGACAAGGAAGGTGGCTCTGCTCCCCTCCCCCTCTGTGTGTCTGTCCCTTTGCCTACCAGATACGTATTGAGTGCTGAGACTGCCTTGGGGGTGAGATGAACTCAGTACAGTTCCAGTCCTCCTAGAGCTGAGTTGAGGAGGGCGAGAGTCCAGCAGCAGCAGCGATACAGTGGAGTGAGTTTTCAGAGAAAGATCTTAAAAATCCAGGTTGTTTGGAAGCCTAACTCAGATGGGTTACCGGTGGTTTGGGGAACAACAGAGGAGAGGGAATGGGTCAGATTAGGGAATGGTTCCTGGGGAAAGTGACATTTGAGCTGTCATTTAAAAAAGTGAGCTGGGTGGCTCAGTTGGTTATGCATCTGACTCTGGATCTCAGCTCAGATCTTGATCTCAGGATTATGAGTTTGAGCCCCACATCGGGCTCCATGTTCAACAGAGTCGGCTTGTCCCTCTCCCTCTGCTCCTCCCCTTGCTCATGAGCTCTCTCTCTCAAATAATGTTTTAAAAAATTTTTCTTCCTCCTTTCTTGACCTCTTATCGCCAACAACTTAAAGTCAAATATTTCCAGAAAATTTCTTTCATGTATAATTTAATCACCTTCAACTTATTTGGAGATTGAAGAAAACCTAAAATGTCCTGAAGCTTATATATGATGACATTTCTTATATTGAGAGGCAGTTGGGCAGCTGGGTAGCAATAATTTTTTTCTTCCTATGGATAATTATTAATTGGTATAAAGATTTTAAGGCAACTTTAATCCATCCCTCATGCCAACTCATAGAGATTTATTTTATCTTATTAGGACAAGTAATCTTTTTAGTCAAAGGAGTCAATACTTAATCCTCTTATTTTAAAACAAACTTAAAAAAAAATTTGGTGGATAAAATAATATAAACTATGTTCTGCCTCTCCTGATTTCCCTGAGGTATTTACTGAGGGAGTGTTGTTTCCTATAGCACTTGCTAAGTTCTTGACATCAGCACCTTACAAAAAAATCACAAGTTAATTTCAGATTCCATCTACATATAAAAGCAACACATCGGGAGCTAAAGAAGCAATGTTTGTATCTCTTTTAAAACTTAAAAGAGATACAAATAAAAATTTCAAAGTGTTCTGCACTGTAGTAGTTTAGCCTAAAGAAATGCAAGGGATGTGGTTGAATTACTGTGTTCTCCCTTACAAAAATAGTAATAAATCCAGTTTTTTTTTTAAATTAGAATTGAGTGAAATAGTGAAATGAAGAAAATATTTCTTTTTTGAGGAATAAGGAAGAGAAATTTTGAGATCTCTGGTGAAGAGGCTATAAAGTAGAGAAGGGTATTTTCTATGACGAGTTTGGGGTGGAATTTTCCTGTGCCTACATCACACTGGGTGGTTTACGTGCGAGGAGCCGTAATCCCTCAGGCAGGCTGGCAGGAAACAGGTACTCTGTGGCAGTGTGCAAGCCTCCTGACATTCCTGTGCCTCGATGATTTGGGGACATCGGGTGGGTGGCTTTTAGGAAAGAGGGAATCTAAAATGCTGGCATTTCCAAAGGACGCTCTTGGAATTTTCTCTTAGGAAAGATGCTGTAAGCTTGTTGAGGGCAGCACCTTACCCACTAGCCTCCTACCTGCCTCCCACGGAAGGCATTTTAGTTAACCAGATCAAGATTTGTAGGAACTGATCACCACGACTAGGTTTTCTCTGCTTTGGGAGATTTGAAGTAGTCTTTATCTACCATACTGAGGGTCCCCTGTGAGGGAAAACATAACTTTCCCAAAGGCTTTTGCTTTTCATTTCCCAAGGATCTGGTCATTTTAGCAATGAGGTCAAAAGAGGAAAATATTAGGTGACTTCTCTGAGGAGGGAGGAGAAGTTCACTCCTAAGGGCATCTTAGAGCCTTAGTATTAAGAAGCTCTTGTCTTCTAAGTTGTGTAATTGGGAGATAGGACATTGTAGCAATAACCCCCCACATCTGACTGCCTATTTGTAACAGATTGTTTCTGGCTTAAGACTAGACTGTGGATACATGCATTCCAAGTCTCTTTCCTTAGGAGCACCCTTATGTTGTTTAATTTAGTCAAAACACATCAAAGTATGGGGTTTCAGTATCTGTTAGTTCAGTGTCTAATTACAATAACAGGAGATGGCTGTGTCCACATTGTGGCCAGACTCATCAGGGGAGAGGAAAGCTGATTATCTTTCTCCGTGGAGGATAGGACAGTACTATGGGAATTCAAGGCAAGTAGGATCAAATTGGGGCAGGGGGAGAGGTAAAAGGAAAATGAGAAGGGGCTATGTCAGCTCTTTGAACAGAAGATTTGACGTTCGTTTCATTTATTTTCTGTAAGAAGGACTCGTTCACCCCCGAGAGCATTAATGAAGGTTGCTGAGGGTTCCAGCCCTTCTGGAATATTTGGCCCTCATTTGGCGGTCTGCTTCCTGCAATGATGTCAGCTGTAAAAAACAAGGGGAGGAGCCTTTTAGTTTTCTCATGTATTACTCTAAATTTTCCCTCTAGTTAAGTCAAGAAAACATAACCTTTTTATTTATCTCCTTAGATTTTCTGAAGCAGGAGTGCAGTGGTTTCTCTCAAAAACTCTTCTCTCTTGGTTCCAGGAATCGAACTCTTGCCAATGATGAAGAAGGGTGACTTTAGAACCAGGCTAATGTCAGAGTGGTTTTACAGTTCCTGCCTCCATGGGTGTTGGTTTCTCTGAAGACCAGATTTGACTGAGATGTCTGTTGTAGCTGGGAATGCAACTCAAACTTGGTTCCACAACAGATTTTTCCCACTGCAGCACACCTTAAGGCTAAAGGAAAATAAATGGTGCTAAGATGGAATTTTTTTCTCGTTTCACTATAATTTGATTTCCCCACAGCTTTAGATGGGGAAGAACATGGGCAAGAGTGATAACCTCTTGAGAATTTTTCTTCTTCCTTTTTCTTTAATACAGTACTCAGCATTCATGTGCCAGACATGATACTGATCTCAGTCGTTTGCCCAATACTGATTCATTTAACCTGATAATATGTACGTAAGTATGTGCTATCATTATCTTTATTTTACTGATGAGGAAGAAATGGAGGCACAGAGCTGTAAAGTATGGAGCTTGGAGTCAACTGAGGCAATCTGGTCTCCTGTGACATGCTGCCTCTTCATCCATTGGCTGTTGGGAAATGTGGCAGAGAAATCTCCTTGGAAAAGGCTGAAATAAAGGAGGAATAACTCCTAATGATGTGTATAATTTCAGTATAATTTGATGCTAAATATTTTCTCATTTCTATTATGATTTCTCTTTTGATTTAGGAGTTGTTTTTTAAAGGTTTTATTTGTTTATTTGAGAGAGAGGTGGGGAGGAGGGGCAGAGGGAGAGGGAGAACAGGGAGCGAGATGTGGGGCTTGATCTGAGGACCCTGGGATCATGACCTGAGCTGAACCTGAATTCAACCAACTGAGCCCCCCAGGTGCCCCTGATTTAGGAGTTATTTGGCACTTTCTCCTGTCAGCTCAGAAACTGGGTAACAGCTCTTACTCAGGTGAAGAACAGAATGGAAATGAAATTGTTTATCATCTTATTGTCCTTATAGTCCATTTTTTCTTGCTAACTTATAGAAAAACTGTTGTTTGCATGAAACCATGGCAAGAAGAAAAAGTCTTCTGATTGGATAATAATGTGTGTCTGAGTGCTGCCACTTACTAGATGTTAGTGATCTTGTGCAAATGAGTTGACCTCTCAATGCCTCAGTTTCCTCGTCTGTACATTGGGGATAACATTGGGGATAATAGCTCCTATCTCATAGGGTTGTTTGAACTAAATGAGTTAAAATATGAAAAGTGCTTAGAATACTACCTCACATGTAGTAAATGTTCAAGTAATGTTATCTGTTGTTGTTCTGATAGTGGAGTTTGCAGCTGCATTTCAGCATTATTTCACATTACTTATGTTTTTACCATAACCTATCTTTTTTTTGGAGAGGGGGGGACGGTCAGAGGGAGAGAGAATCTCCGCTCAGTGCAGAGCCCGATGTCACGACCCTGAGACCATGACCTGAGCCAAAATTAAGAGTCAGGTGCTCAACCGACTGAGCCAACCAGGCACCCCTTACCGTAACCTAATTTAGGGGGAGTTTTTGATGTGTAAAATAACAGTTTGAGAACATTTCTGAGGTAATTTTTGAGTCTAAAATAAACCACAACACAACCAAAACTGTCACAAACATCATAATTCCTGTCTCTCAGAAATTACTATTTCTTTAATAATGTTTTTAAGATGGGACAGAATGACTAAAATAAAGAAATAGCAAGTGTTGGTGAGGATGTGGAGAAAAAAAGAACCCTCATGCACTGTCAGTGGGAATGAAAATTTGTGCAGTCACTGTGGAAAACAGTAGAGAGGTTCCTCAAAAAATTAAAAATAGAATTACCATATGATCCAATAATTCTCCTGGGTATTTACCCAAAGAAAATGAAATCCTGAATTTGAGAAGATATATGCATCCGTATGTTTACTGCAGTGTTATTTACAATAGCCAAGCCATAAAAAGGAATGAGATCTTGGGTAAAAGAGATAAAGGGGATCAAGAGTACACTTGTCATGATGAGCACTGAGTAATGTATAGAATTGTTGAATCACTATATTGTGCACCTGCAACGAATATAACACTGTATGTTAATCATACATGAATAAAAATTTTTAATTAACTTTTTAAAAATAAAAATTTAACAAAGGGACTAAACTGCCATTTAAAAACAAAAACCAAACTACTAAATGTGTCCTACATCTTACTGTCACATAAAGTGGAGGGATGAAACAAAGAAATCTGCATTTCATATCGTCAGATTCTGAGGAGGAAGCAGTCCTCATTTTTAAGTCTATGAAATTAAGCCTTCTTTCGTAGTGGGGAACAAAACATCTTAATAATTTAGTCAAAAAGAGGTATGGTAAAAAACAGAGTATGCTACAAAGGCATGATGCCAAGTGCACAGCAATTGAGGGTGGGCCCTAGGGATGACTTGCATGAAGTTACTCAAATTTCCTGCGTCTGCTTGGTCATGGCTTACTTTTTTCCCTTTGCCGTGTTACTCTGAGGATCAGAACTGGAGATTTCGGGGCACCTGGGTGGCTCAGTTGGTTAAGCTCAGGTCATGATCCTGGAGTCCTGGGATCGAGTCCCGCATCAGGCTCCCTGCTCAGAGGGGAGTCTGCTTCTCCCTCTGACCCTCCCCCCTCTCATGTGCTCTCTCTCTCAAATAAATAAATAACATCTTTAAAAAAAACAAAAAACTGGAGATTTCAATCAAGCCCTGTGGATGAAATGCCCAAAACAGATCCTCTAGATTCTGAATTATCATCTTCATAGTGATGCCTTGAAAACTGGCCAGAAACCATGGAAATCAAGCCATATAGTAGCTTAGAGTGGGGAATCAGAATATGGCAACTCTCTGATTGTCCCGTGGGAAATAAATAAATCTTTTCCTTTGGCAGTGAGAAAGGAGGGAGGCAAGAACATCCTGTGCTCTTATGAAGCCTTCTGTAAAAACAATCATGGGGTTTAACTCAAAGTGGGATTTCCACCTTTGTGGTACTCTTTTCATGTTATTGATATGGCCCCTCCTTAGATTTCTAAATTCCCGAACCATTTGGTGTAGGGAAGGGAAGATGAGTGTCAAATGAGCTGAGTTACTTGTATCTTCAAGGAAGACGGCTAAGAGGAGAACCACTTATTTCCATAGAAAACTATTTCTAGAGTAGCAATCTCCAGACCACGTGTATGAGTATGTACCCTCAACATATTTGTTCATTTAATGCTATATAATGATACTACTATATATCCATATAATGCACATTTAGTAATTATACAAATAAATATTTAAAAAATAAAGGCAATAAAGATGAGAAGGCAACATTTTAAAATAACTGCTAACAGTCATATGATTTTTATCATATGCCAGGCATTGTTCTAAATATTTTTCCCACAGTAACTCATTTATTGTCTTGCTAAGAGCAAAGACTTCATGTTCCCATTAGCTAATATTTCAAGGCAGAATTCATCATTAACAATAGCAAGTATAATTCCATATTTCAGCTGTCTCTTTGAGCATTTCAGATACTTTTGATTAGAACGATTATTACCATTGTCAGATAGGACTAGATTGTCATTACTTGGAGTAAGATGTGCTAGGTGTGACATGTTCTCGTTTGCTCGTGTTTTCTATCAGCAGTTTCTATGCACGGATTTTTTAAAAGCCTGTCCACGTTGGGAGGGACGATTTAGTTAAAAACTTAGTAATACGATGTGCGAGACCACTTAGCTGGGGACACAGGGATCAAGCAGTGAGTCGCGATATGCCCAAGGCGAGGGGCGCTGCGTCAGAAGGCCAGTGTCCCAGGCTCCACGTGGAGCCGGCTGACTTACGCACCACGGGAGGGCGCCAGTGTCAGTTTCTGTGAGAAATACTAGCAACGCTTAATTTCTTCTCCAGCTTTAGGAGAAAAAAAAAACCATGAAAGAATCTGTCATTTCCCCGGACTTGCGGGCGGATCGTCTGTAAGTCCCCCTCAGCTTTGCGCGCTCTCTGGCGGCGGGAGGGGTGCTGAAGGGGGCTTGCGCTCCGTGAGAGCTCCGGGCAGCGCAGAGAGTGAGGGAACGGAGCGCCCTGGCTTCTTGACCCCGGTACAGAGGGGTCAGGCCTCATTCCTTGGTTTCCTTCGTGTTTCCTGCCTCCCGTCTCAGCACTCCTGTCAGGCTCCACAGGAAATGCCTGAGGTGTTGCCTAGAATGTCCCCTGTTGTGTCAGCACACCGCAAGATGGGCTACCTCACTGCCTCCCAGATGGCTCCTGGAGCTGAGGTGCACGTGACGTGGCTCCTTTCTCGATAGAGCTACGGGGCAGGCTGCTGATTCCTGACACCCTGGCTTAGCTGTGCTGTTACTGCACCTGAAGCTGAATGGATGCAAGCCGCTTGTCTCAGAAATTAGGTCAGGAGTCGGTGCGGTGGATCCATTTCTGTTTGGAGCAGGCTTACATTTGTTGAAAGGCCCAAGGGGCCCTTCCCAGTCAGAACTCATTGATTTAAGTTCTGGCATTATAGACGATCATGAAAATGGGAAAAAGAGCATAAGCAAGTATTATTAAAAGTCAGTTTCTACAACTTTTGAAAAAGAAGGATGTGACATCGGGCCTGCTTCAGAGAAATCCTGAAAGAGAAACTGTGAACTTTAAGCTCCCAATTTGTCACCTTCTGAAGTCTTCCTTTATCTGGCTGCAGATGTAGTCCTGAAAAGGGGTGGGAGTGTGTGTGTGTTGTACGTTACATGCAAGACTTTTTCTTTTTTTGGTGGGGCGGGGAGTAAATCAGAATGCAATAAGAAAACGGCTTCAGAGTTACTCTTGTAAGACGTAAGTGATGGCTGCCAAATTTAAGTGTGTGGTAAGTCAGGAAAGGGTCTGATACTGCTTTTCTTAAAGTGGAGTACGTGTTTAACTCCTGTTCATCTGGAGCAAAAACAAGGTAGACATTTGTTAAAATATAATAGTAATTCTGAAATTCATTATGTCAAGAGCATGTTCAAGAGCGTGTTACTCTAAATTTGAGAGGGTTGACTTTTCAGGCGTAGAACTTTGCATCCCGGGCTGATGCCCCAACGACGTTTTCTGATACTACCAGAGATTAATGCGGGGCCCCTGTCTGAAGTTTTGGTAATCAGCTGATGGCCCAGGATGTGTATGCAATTACTAATAAGCAGCAAGGGAAAATGGTGCTGAAGTGCTAAAGGCTACAGAGTAACAGAAGCCAGGGAGATAATGACACAAACTTGAATATACTGGGAAATTGGAAAGATCCCCTAACTTGGAATCTGAAGGACTGGGTTCACATCCTGGCATCACCACATCGCAGGAGTTCTTTAACGGTGCCCTGGTTAAATCCCTGGTGGAATGGGATGGTGATGCCCATTTTATGGTGGTGTGGTGGGGATTAAACATGGTAGGTAATCATTAGGCGTCCTTAGAACTTGGACTTCTCAGAGGGAAGTAATTTAAGAAGAAGAGAAGGAACAGAAGCTGTCCAGTGGAGGGAGATGAACACCCCATCTGGCAGAGTTGAAAGTAAGGAGCTAAAGTGTGTGGCTTGCTCTCCCTGGTTATGGGAACTCTTACTGCGCCCTGCCTGCTCATTGTTCCCCCAGGCCATTTAATAGTGTAAGTAATTACTATTGTAGGGTTTGTTGTTGTTCTTTTATATGCTAGCACTGCTACACATTTTATTATTTTAAAAATTATATGTATAATTAACCTTTTGGTGTGCAGTTTTATGAGTTTCAACATATATATAGATTCATATAATTGTCACCATAACCAGGATACAACATTCCCATCACTACATATCACTTCCTTGTGTTATCTCTTTATGGTCCTACTCTTTCCCCCCTCCCATAACCCACGGCGGTCTGAACATTTAATACATATTATCCACTCCAGTGGCACCCCATACTTCCCCTCTCTAGCACACTTGTAGTTACCTGTTCACATTCTAGACTGTTAGCTTCAGGAGTTTGGCAATATGGTTTTTTTCTTCCTCTCTGCTACCTTCCCAGTGACCAATATAAGCCTGGCACATAGGAGACTCTGAGACGTGCATTAAATGAATGAATCCTTACTGTGTCCTGGTTTCATCTTGTTCTTTAAATAAGGAAACAGGTGAGAGGAGTTAAGAAATGTGCCCAAGATCACATAGTAGTAAATTCCCGAACCCAGGTTGGACTTGACTTAAAGCCTGTGCTCTTTCTGTGCTTAGATAGATCACAACAGATAGGATTTGTGTTAACTCATCTGAAAGTGCATACATAAATTACGCAACTTTTAAAATAACCATGGTGTGTTGGTATATTGACACCAGTGATGAAGTTAGCCCTGTACTATTAGAATATGTAAAACGTGAAACCCTGTGTATTTACCATATAAACTCAAAATGTTCTTCTCTGAGCTAATACCAAACTGAGGAGGTATTCCTTCTAAAATGACCAAGGGGTGGGAGGATGGGTGTGTGTGGCGGGGTGGACAGAGGATGTTGAAAGGAGCCATAGCCTTCGCTTCCCTCTTTGGTACCTTCGCTTGAGCCAGGCAGGTGGTGAACACAGCTCTCCCCGTTCCCACGCGCCTGCCTAGCCTTTTGGTCACTGGTTCAAAGGATATAGCAATAGTGGATTATACATCCGTTCCAGCAGTGCATAGGAGCTGAAGAAAGTGTGTGGTTTTCAGCAGTTCAGTCCTCCAGAGAGATGGATATGGTACATGTTTTTTTTTTTAATCTTCCTTGGCGGAGGGGGTGGGGAGAGGGGGGAGTGTCCATAGCTTAGAAGAGAAGTGTGTGTGTGTGTGTGTGTGTGTGTGTGTGTGTTAAACTGGTCCTGAAGGGCCATAAGGCTCAACAAGGCAGGTACAGCCAGAGAAGGCAGTGTCTTGTCCCTTTGGTTTCCTTGGAGCACCTGTGAGATTCCCAGGGCCCTACATCTAGGATGCCTGGATCAGGACCACTGACAAAGAGCAAGAGAGGACACTGGGGAAGGAGTAGCAACTAGATCATGCAAGACCCATAAGCCGTGTGAGCATGTAGGAGACCCAGGGCAGTAGGGAGTCATTGAAAGTTCTAGTCTATGCAATGATGAAATAGATGTGTGTTTGCAATTAAATTGAAGATTGGAGATGCTTTAAAAGCATCATGGTCATACTACTTGTGATCTTTCAGGCCTGTCTTGTAGATTCACCCCTGACATTGATGTAGGCCCTGATGCTGGTGTGACGTTTGGGAATTGTTCTTTCCTCAAGGTTCTCAGATCGGATTTTATACATCAAACCATACATTCCTACCTGATGGCATTTGATGGCATTGTTTTGAATAGAGAAGGGGGTGAGGGAGAAGGGGGCCCTTGTATCTTTTTCAAAATAAATGTATGGCACATCCTGTTTGAGAATGCCACTTTCAGAAGTAGATTTGTATTCTTTGTTATGATCTTGGTTTCATTTCAAACACCATACAGCCCATTCCAGCCTCATACTGCTCTTTGAAATGTCTCATGAAGTCATTAGTGTCCTCTCTAGGCCCATCAGTCTCATCCTGACCTAGGTCTTCTTTGCCTCAGGACAGTTCTCTGTGAGCCTCTTAAATTCTAGTGCTTCCTTCTTGCAGCGTACTGCAGAATGCCATGGGATTGGCGCTCCTTAAGCCCGGCTGTCACCTTATTCTTCCACGCAGAGGCATTTCAAATTGAAGCTCCTTGGTCTGCCTTGACCCTAGAATCTCACTCCAACCTGACTTAGTCCTCAAGGTTGGTCTTAATCAGGCCACTTTCCACATGGGCCATATAAAATCCCCTTTTCACCTGCACTGCCTAAAATTTGCTCCCTTTTTCCAGAATATTCTTTCAGTTTATCATTGCCCAAGCAGGTGACCAGACAAACATGCACAATTTGATGAATGCTGCATTAGGGGTGGGCTCAGGATGCAATGGAGCTTCCAGGAGGAGGTGATATTTAAGATAAGTACTAAGAGATAGGTGGGGGATGGGGAGGTCAGGCAAAGGATGAGGGTGGTTTGTGATGAGCTACAAGTGCCATAGTTTGGTGGGTGGGATTTGGAGTGACAGAATGTGAAGAGAGAATCAGAGACTACATCAGAGATTGCAAACTGGCTCATAGATTGGAGCCAGCCTACAAAGGAGGAGGTTAGGCTGGTAAAAGAAATATGGTCAGATTTTGTGTTTTAGAAAAAATCACTCTGGTTACAACTCAGGTTGCAGAGAGGAGAAGCAGATCTAAGTGGTACGTGTACATTAGACAAAGCATTCCCCCCAGGTAGAGTGTGCATGAGGGTATTCAGCTGAGCAAGGGGTTGATGGCTCAGAGCATGGAACCTGCTCCCAGCTGTATCTCTTAAAGGTGGTACCCTTAAATGGTTAGACTCTCTGTTCCTCCTTTTCCTTCTCTATAAAATGGGAATGATAACCACACGTCATAGGGTGGCTCTTCCCAGGATGGATTGTGGTAGGATTAAATGAGCTAATATTTATAAAGCATTTAGAATATTGCCTGCTATGTAAGGTTTATTAAATGACTGGAAGAGTGCTGTAGTCCCGTAACTCGATGTTTCTGTTACTTGATGGTCTCGTAGGCTTTAAGAGCTGAGTTGGCATCTAAAGCGTGTGGGGAGGGCCCCCTTTGTGGTTGTAGTTTCCCAAATAATACATCCCGCACTTTAAGTTCCTTGCCATAGAAGGACACTGAAGATTTTGAAGTCTCTTGATGAATTTGGTTTTACCTAGTCCAAAAGCTTTAAAAAATTAGTATGAACAGTTGAATCCTTTTGTCCAAAATCTTTTGCAAACCCCTGATGTTTATAACTGACACATCTGTGCTGCTCTGGCTGGACTAATAGTCAACGGGACCTTATCCTTTAAACACCCACTTCCTCTTTCCTAAGGTACCACTTCAGAAACAAGAAACAGTTTGGACACTGCTGTTCTGGTCAGTTCAGGGAGATGTAAGTGACTCATCCAGGGTCACACAGACAACCGATGGCAGATCTGAGACTAGGATGAGGGTTTCCGGAACTGCTTAGTGGCCTCCTTTCTATTAGACCAGGGGTTCTCAATTTGGGCAGCTCTTAGGATCCACTGGGGAGCTTAAAAAAAGCTCAGTGGTAGGGCCCCACCTTCAGACTGACTGTCTGAATTGGGCTGGGAGTGAACCCTGCATCAAACAGTGCTGGATTTATTTAGTCTTTAGTAAGAAACAAACTTTCTTTGTGGAAAAACTATGTTTTACGAGTTTTAGTTGTGAAAATGATTAATTGCATTTTGAAAGTTAGCTATAGCAGAGTTTCTAGCCCTGCTGTGCAAAGGTGTTCCCCGAAGCAGGGTGTTGCCCCTCTGGGCCCCGCTTCAGCAGTCCCCCAGTCAGGTCGTCTCCTGACTGCTTAAAAATTGCCCAGGTATTTTGTCAGCTGGTTGTTGTTGCAGTGCCTTCAGAATGCTTTTTGCCTTGTTGAAGGAAATGGTTGAATTGCTTGTCAGAAAAATGTCAGAGTTGCTTTTTAAAAAATGTAGTAGCATTGCATTGCAGTGTGCCTCGTTATTTCACGGGGTTTGATCTTCTTTGATTCAAATCATGATTCCAGAAACATGATACGTTAGGTGTAACAGAATCTGTGCCCAGACACGGACACAGTTGCTCCTATTTCATCCCTCACTGGCCCTGCCCACAGCTTCCTTAACAGTGTTTGCTGGGTTTTCATTTAAATTGGGTGCAGGACTGTGTGTGCAGGTTTTACTCAGGCAGCCTTGGGACCTTTGGGCAATTAGATGTAATAAACAAAAAATCCCTTTCTTTTGCAGCTTTTCCCTAGTTGTGAGGATGTAATATGGGAATATGTACTTTACTAATGCAGCAAGTAACAAGACAACTGAAGCTAGTGGTGAGTTTAATAACTCCGACCACTGCAAAGTAATGATGAGCGTAAACAATAATTCAGGCTGTGTAGAATGACAGTCATTATTTCCATTGGTGACCCAAGTCATAGGAACTGCTAATCCCACTATGCTTTGTTGCCCTGCATTCATAATAAGAGGAAATGCTAAATTTCAGAGGTTGGTGAAAATATAGATTCACTGAATTCTATCCACAGATGCTCTACATTAAGAACATTTTCCAGGGGGTTCAGTTTTATTCCTGGTTGATAGCCATTTCTACCTACTTTTCATTCTTGTTTTGTGTGCTCCTGCGTTCCTTATCTCGCACTCCTCCTTCCCGCCACGCGTGCCCCAAGTCCCAGAATACTAGATAAACATACACCTCCTTTCATCTCCTTGTCCCCAGCTCTTGTTAAAGACGCTAGCAACAGTGCCTTATCAAAATGTCAGGAAGCCCACGTGACAGCCCAGAAGGCAGGCCGTTGAGGGCCCGTGCTGCATCCCAAGCAAGACACCAAGGGCCCGGGTTCCTTCAGACTTCCCGTCCCACTACCTTGAACTACAGCTTTCAGCCAGTTTTGCAGGAAAGTTACTCAACCTCCAGGTGTTGCTTCTGTGACCCAGGCAGGAAGGAAGGGGGAAGGGTAAAGGGCAAAGGCCAGGCCACTTGAGTTGTCCCTTTTATCAGGAAAACAATAGCTTTCCTGGAAGTTCCACCCAAAAGAGTGGATACCAGGTAAGCATGTACCACAATCAGCCACACAACCGAAGCCTCCTGGTATTTTCCTCCACCGGCTGCCTTATCAGCTCTCATTCCCTCCAAATTCTTCTTGTCTTGTCTTCAGGTCCCAACCTCTGCCCCCGCCTCCCCCAGTCACACGGATCTATACTACTTGAATATTGAACTTTTAGAGTTTGCAGAGGCATTGGACTCTTCTACAGTAGCTTCTCGCGTTGGTGAAGAACTGAAGCTCAGAAAATGACTTACCCAAAATCATATTGTAATGGTAGTGATAGCAGTTCCACATGAGGGAGAGATATTACTTAGCTACTCCATTGGCATAAATCACCATTTAACCTTGCTAAAGGTTAACTCCTTGTGAGCTAGCTTTCGCCTGACATTTACTTACTAGGCAAACATGGTCCAGTTAAGCAACAGGATGTCCGGCTCTGGAGTGACCCAGCCAGGGTCTGACACCTGTATGGCCTTCCTGACCTTGCTCTGCTTCCCACTCCCACTGATTGGTATTGAAGATGCCATTAGAACTCAGATCTTCTAATTCTGAAGTCCTTGTTCTTTCTACTGTCCTCTGAGTTAGAGTGCATTTAGTCATTCATAAGTGTTTGTTATTGCCTGAATTTGAATATCTTTTTAGGGTGTTATTCACCTCCTAGCTGGCATCCTCACTTTCACTCTTTCCTAATCCTCACGGTGTAGCCTGAGTGATTGTTTAAAAACATGTTTGTCACCCCCATCTTAGTCAATGGCTTTTTGTTACTCTTAGGCTAAAGCCAGGATCCTTCATGTGTCCTGGAAGGACTGAGTGGTCTGGCTGCCACGTCCCTCTACAGCCTCATCTCTCCCCGCCACCCCTTTCCTGCTTCACGCCTCTATTCAGTCACATGGTATGGTTCTGTCTCCTCTCATGCATCATGCACCTTCCTACCACAGGGCCTTGGCATCTGCTGTCTCTACTGCCTGGTGGTCTCTCCTTTCCCCTCATAATCTTGTGAACTTCCAAACAGCTCTTAGGCTACCCTGCATGTCCCCAGGAAACCTCCACGTGCCCCTCTGCAAGCTGGCCACGTAGCACCAAGAACCAACAACCTCTCCTTATAGCCATGACCAGAATTGTGAGCTTATATTTGTGTGTGTGATTATTTGATCAGTATGGGTCTTCCCCACTGGATTATTAAGATCAGACCATATCTGATCTCTCTTCCAGCCATTTTTTATCCCCAGTGTCCATTTTGCACCTGTCACATAGGGAACGTTCAGTATTTATTGACTAAAAATCAACTTTTTTTCTCAGCACGTGGCACAGAATTGAATGAAAGTGAAATTTAAAGGGCACAGATGGAGTAATGGTATATGTCACCATAACTATACAGTATCTTCCAGCATCATTCTAAGATAGACCAAAAGAACTTTATTTAATGGCTTTAGCTAGAAAAGGACTCAATATTTATTGCTGTGGGGTAGATATGCCTAGTAGTCAGAAGAGGATGTTATATGCACCCTGTTTAATTACCTATGCATCTTACCTATTTAATTAATGCATTTAATTTAAGCTTTTTTTCTATAGCTAAAATCTTAGGCATGTGTAATTCAAACATGGTTTTTAAAAACGTTCATTTGAAATAGTCTAGAAGTAACTGCGAGACGAAATCCACAGTAGATGAGGGAACATGGGAACGTGTTTTAGGGTAGGAAGCTTTATGGTCGGAAGAGGAAACAAAGATGCTGAGTACCAGCTGGGAAACTGAGGTAGGCAGGAAAAAGGAGAAGGAGGTTTGAACTGGCTGCATCTTAGACTGGGTGTCTAAGGGGAAAACGTGTTCTAAAAATATAGGATGTAGACCAAAGAGGATGGGTCAGTTATCTGAGAGTGAAAAGGCTCTCAAGGGGAAAAATGGGTGTACTTATTTCCCCTTGAAGAATCTACAAAAAGAGTTTGACTTCCTCCAGAGACTCCAGGCCAAGCGTGCTCTGGGGTTGCAGAGGGAAGTGACGAGTTAGGGGTTAAAGCTGGACTCCTAAAGACTTACCTGTTGGCATGGAGTTCTACCTCAAACATCTATACATCAAATCAAGGTGGATCTTGCCACAAAGTAGTCAGCTGAGCTTGCATGGTTATTTGGCCTCGTCCCCCCAGGCAGAGAGGCAAGGACCGCTCCATCCCTCGGGCGGTGGTCCCAGTGGTGACAAATCCCTGAGCCTTTTTGCCATGTGTTGACCCCCCCCCCCCCCACTGTTGGCCAGCCAGAGACAGATCACCCAGTGGCTGCGCTGAGCGCCCTGCCTCGCTGGGTCAGTGTGACCCTGGGGCACTGACCACTGAGGTTCTCACCCCCTGTCCCCTCCCTCCCCCAGGAATCAGAAGGCGTTTCCTGTCACTACTGGTCGCTGTTTGACGGTCACGCAGGGTCCGGGGCCGCCGTGGTGGCCTCCCGCCTGCTGCAGCACCACGTCACGGAGCAGCTGCAGGACATCGTGGAGATTCTCAAGAACTCTGCCGTTCTGCCGCCCACCTGCCTGGGCGAGGAGCCTGAGAACACGCCCGTCAACAGCAGGACTCTGACCCGCGCCGCCTCGCTCCGCGGAGGCGTGGGGGCGCCGGGCTCCCCCAGCACCCCACCCACGCGCTTCTTCACCGAGAAGAAGATTCCGCACGAGTGCCTGGTCATCGGGGCTCTGGAAAGTGCGTTCAAGGAAATGGTAGGTATGGCGGAAGGGTCCGGGGGCCTGGCGTGGAGGCGGCCGCTTGAGCCGAATCCGTGCTCCTTAGAAGGTTCCCTGGAAGGGTGCGTCTCCGACCCGGCCTCTGGTTGTGTGGCTCTGCTCGGTCTTCTACCTCGGATCAGAGGGCCTCCATTCTCAGTAGAGGGTAGTAGAAAGAGTTCCTGGCATGGCGTGCTGGCAAAAATTAAGAAGATGAAAGGGAGGGACAGTGTTCGAGGTGACAGGCTTTTAAAAGTAGGCATTACTGCTTCTCTTTCTGCAGACTCATTGGTGCCAGCTGGTAAATTCCACTTAATTGAAATGTGCGCGTACTTGCCATCAGTGTTACACATGTGTGTGGATTCCAGGTGTTTGGGGGAAACCGCTTTAGTCAGGTGCTGGGAAGCACCTTTCCTATACAAACCTGATTTTACCGTGATTGGCCAGGTGGTTCTTGGTGCTTTAAAAAATAGGATAGGGGCACCTGGGTGGCCCAGTCGTTAAGCATCTGCCTTCAGCTCAGGTCATGATCCCAGGGTCCTGGGATCCAGCCCCGCATCGGGCTCCCTGCTCCGCGGGAAGACTGCTTCTCCCCCTTCCACTCCCCCTGCTTGTGTTCCCTCTCTCGCTGTGTCTCTCTCTGTCAAATAAATAAATAAACTCTTTAAAAATAATAATAATAAAAGGAAAAAAGGAGACTCAAGGGTCCAATATCCGAGATCACCGGCTTTACTGGGGAACATGAATTTGTTTGTACATTTAAATTTGGATGTGTCTGATCAAAGAATTTGGCCTCCTTCCCTCCCAGCCTCAGTGCTGAGAACAAACACTCGGAGAGACTGCAGCTGCTCTCACCGTGTCCCCTGTCCCTCCGCCTGCTGAGGGACCACCCTCTGTACCACCCCCTTCCCTCTCTGAGCTCACTCTCTACTGACGCAGTTATTTGGTTCAAGAGATTTTTCTTTCCTGAGCAACAGCCTGCGTGCAAGTAATAGAGAAGAGATATTTAAAGATGTGATAACGATATGAGTAAAGCGAGTGTGCTGGATTGTTCTTAAAACCTGGAGATTCAGGGCACCTGAGCAGCTCAGTCGGTGAAGCGTCTGCCTTCGGCTGGGGACCAAGCCCCACATCGGGGCTCCCTGATAGCAGGGAGTCTGCTTCTTCCTCTACCCCTCCCACCCCTGCTCGTGATCTCTCTTTCTCTCTCTCTCAAATAAATAAAATCTTAAAAAGAACAACAACAAAATCCTGGACACTCAAAAGTGATGACAGGTTGTTGTTAAATGAAGCAGGAACAGCTAGGAGCATGTCCCCAGAACGGAGTGTACACAAAGCGCACATTCCAGGATTAGGTTGTGTGCTAAGGAGAAAAAAGTAATAGTGTTGCACAACGCCGCCCCATCTGATTTGTTTGTAAGGCAAAATAGTTTATATGTTCGCACCTTGTATTTGCACCCTGTCCTCACTTTTATGCATCCCTTCTTGGGTCACCGTGTTTCCTTGTCACGTAGATATTTACCCTTTGACTAACAGGTGATTTAAAATGCAGCTGTCTCTCAGGGGTGTCTGGTAGCCTTCAATCCCGAGAAAATCACCAGGAAACTGAAGAAGATTATTTAGGAAAAAAGAATCAAGGTAGTGAAGTTGACTCCTATTTGGGCTTCGTATAAAAATCTCATTCTCCAGCCGTCATGGAAGCTCTGATGAGAATAAGTGTTTCTCAACACCGATGTTCAGAATGCTAAATATTTAATTGAGGTAAAAATATGACAGTAGTTTATTCTCTTTTTTTTTTTTTTAAGATTTTATTTATTTATTTGAGACAGAGAGAATGAGAGAGACAGAGAGCACATGAGAGGGGGGAGGGTCAGAGGGAGAAGCAGGCTCCCCGCCGAGCAGGGAGCCTGATGCGGGACTCGATCCCGGGACTCCAGGATCATGACCTGAGCCGAAGGCAGTCGCTTAACCAACTGAGCCACCCAGGCGCCCAGTTTATTCTCTTAATGGGATAAAAAATCAGCTGACATGACAAGTGAAGAACAAAAGAAACTTTGGGTTTCTCATTTCCTTCTGTAATTGCTTTGCCCTGGGACATCTTTTACTTGGACCTGCTGTATTCTCAATTCTATCCACTAGAGGCCAATGTCACCTTGAGGCAGGCCTCTACAGTGGTCTCTGTTTCTGCCCATTAATGGCCTGGGGTTACTAGCAACCACTGTACTTGAAATGAGAGGCTCATTCAGAAAAAATATTTAGTAAAGGGCCTTATTCTTGTCTTTTAAATTTTTCCAGCTTTAACTAGTCAGTTTATAACCTGGAATTTTTACCTTGGAAACTTAGCCAGCAAAAAGATCATTTCGCTTTCCTATGTAATTTGTTCAGTCAATAAATATTTGATCAGAATTAACTGTGCCAGGACTAATTTGGAAAAGAACACTGAACTAGGCAAAGATGAGTATTAAGTGTAAAATATAAGTGGAAGGGGCCTTGAGTGGAGAAATGCAGGGTGAAGTAGGAGCCCAATAAAGACATGAAGCGAAGGGCTCCCTTGGGGAAGTGATGCTGGGGGGTGGGGTGTAGATTATTTAGGAAAAAAGGAATCAAGGTAGTAAAATTGACTCCTACTCAGGCATCGTATAAAATCTCATTCCCCACCTGTTACAGAAGCTCTGATGGGAATAAGTGTTTCTCGACACCGATGTTCAGAATGCTAAATATTTAATTCAGGTAAAAATGAGGTAATAAAAATAAAAATTGAGTTAAAAATGAAGCAGACAAAACACAGGAGGCCATTTGCATGGACAACTACATCAGAGAACCCAGATGGGCCTAAGGCAACAAGCTGATGTCAGGGGTAGGAATGATGGATGGAAGGTGAATTGGAGAGGTGGTCTGCAAGGACCTGGTGTACCACATCATGAATTTTTTGGCTTTAAGCTATATCTCATCTCCAATTCATCCCAGCCTGCGGCTTCTTCTTCACACTTAAGTTTTTCCCAGATTGTCTCTCTAGCCACCAGCATGCCAGAGGCCTACCTGGGCATTGTACCATGTGCTTGGCCTTATTAAATGAGAATATTCATCATTGGTTTGTATGGTGTTTGCTAGGGTATCCTACCTTCTGACCTGCTAGGGACTGAGCCAGTCGGTGCCTTTGGGCCCAGAATAATTATTAATATACTGTCCGCTTTTACTCTCAAAAGCGTCCCTGTTTGGATGATGTCTTATTACAGAGAGAGGCTCTTGTTTTTTCTTTGCTTCATGAGGGACTTCAGGAAAAATCTGCTCAGTGTCATGGAAATGTGCCCGACTTAAACATTAAGCTACTTGCTGTGAGCTTTAGAACCCACAACACAGAAATTACAGTGTACCTTCAATTTAATGGCCTGGAAGGCCATTGCCAACTCGTAGAAGATCCTCTTTCTTTACTCCCCCTTGCAATATTACATTTTTGGGAGTCAGTGTTTGAAGGCAAACTTTGGTTTTTTTGAAATGCCTAAAATGCTGTTGATTTCCTTACCTTGTTGGCGTGGTCTTGCTGGTTTCTTCTTGGGCCTTTCAGAGCGGGGCACATTTGGAATTTCCCGGGCATTCCTAAATTTTTTCCTCACAGGAGCCAGCCACTTTCTAGCTTTCCTCTTTCTAGGTGTTCTTTAGGTATTGCAGGTTTTGTGCCATTCTGATCCTCTGTAGTAGAAAAACTCAGTATTAAATAAGATTCCGTTATTTCAGCTTTGTGGCTTTCTTACTTTCTCTTGCACTTTTCATCCTAAAGATTCCCCAAGCCCAGCACCTAGGCCTCCAATTTGCCTTATGTTGACATCTCTGCAGCTACTCTTCCTGAGATTCAGAAGTCACTTACAGTATCTTTAAAGGCAAAGGTTGCCTTTCACTTGGGTTTTTGCTTTATGTACAGCAGCTTAGCAACCTAGAATCAAAGGTCTTTTTTCTCTCTCTGCGGTGTCCGCAATCACTAGTATTTATTGAGCCTCTGTTTTATAGCTAGCATTCTCCTAGACACCATGGGGTCTAGAAATAAAAGGTTAGATTTTATGTCTGGGGGCATCTGGAGCCACACGTTATATGCATATAGAGATATGATATCTCATTTATTTTGATATTCTAAGTGACATGAAGTGAGGTGGTGAAAGGCAGATACTTATCTGAAAGGAAGGATTGGTTAAAAAGACGTAGAAACACCACGCTAGAATAGAATAAACAACACTGATTTCCAGGAAAAAGTAGGTACTTGTTGCAAAATACAGACTACCAGAAGTGGAGAAAATGCTTTGAACCAGTGGAGATGAGAGCAGTTTCATCAAATACCGTGAGCTGCTTTGAGGTCACTGCTTTTCCTTTCCTCTTTGATCCTCCAGTTGCCTGCCCGCAGCGTGTGGCTTGTGGTGAAGGTGACCTCTGACCCCTGGCCTCTGATCCTTCCTGTGCTTTCCGGAGGAGGCACGTTTGCCCTTGGGCCCCCTTTATTGCATCTTGTTTTGGATCTTCCTTCATACTGAGAAGGCTGCATCGTCCATTCTTCCTGTGTCCGCTGTGGAAAACGAACCACGGTTTCCTAAAGGACCAGAATCTCAGGAACTTCTGAGCTGACCTCAGTTCTGCTTCCCCATGGCGCTTTGTCACAGTGCCTACTTCATCGGCTGAGTTTTGTCACCTGTGGTGTTAGGCTATTGCTGGGCCCCGGATGATAGACGCGAATATGGTAACTGTCTTCTCCCTCCCAATGTCAGTCTTCTTGCTTGCCAACCCTCCCCCAAATGGGGTCGCATCGTCAGCATTTCACACTCGTAAGGGAGGTAGCTCACTCTTGGTCTAGTTGCACGAAACCCTTGCTTTCATAGGAATCACAGCCCAGTCAGCACAGGTGAGCCTTGTCGCCTACTACCTATAGAATTTGAGTTCTGGACAAAAGGCAGGAGGAATTTCAAAATTCTGTCCTGTTTCCTTTTCACTGTGGGTATGGATCCATCGCCAGAGTGAAGAATATTTTAGAAGTTTGGTTGTTACGAAGGAAGAAAACGGCAGTATTTTCACTTGTAAAACTGCCATTCATCTTCCTGTTACTGAGCTAATGACTGGAAATAGCACTCAGCTTGGATTTATTGGTTAAAAAAAAAACCCATATGGTGACACTTTGGTGAAAAAGAGGATAAATGCAAAGCTTATTTATAGTTTATAAATCCTAGTGTTTTCAAAAATTACCATATTCATGGTAAGTTATGGACCTGCATGTGTGTCTGTGTTTAATTAAGCTAGTTTTGTTTTGTCTTTGTTTTTGGTAGAACAGGAAGTTCCTCCAAGGAATGAACATGTGATTCTACCAACAGCCAGCAGGTGGCAACATGAGGCAGTACTGGTTTTTTTTTGCCCTCCCTGTTGCCTGGCTGACAGATTGGCTTGTTCTCAGAATAAACCAAAATCAGACCCAGATACTGAAACCATGCAGAATCTTATTATTTGTGACTGACACTATTAGCAATGTGCTCAGAACCGTGTTTTAACCCATTTATGGGGAGCTGCCAAGGCCTATTGAAACTACCCAGCACTCACTCCCTTCCGTTGTCTGATGTTGCTGTCCTTTTGCAACCTGAAATTGGTAGGAAACAAAGAATGATCCTGGAGTTGAGTCATCTCTGGGACTTTCAAACCAAATTACAACCATCCTGAGCAATATATTTTCTCTCTCGCAGTTCTTTCCTGCTGAATTAGTCTCATTTCACACATTTCTTCTTTTCCTTCGTTGCCTGCCTTGAAACAAAAAGGAGCAAAATGAAATCCCAAGTCTTTAAAAATTGGATCCATTCTTAAGATTTAGAGATAAACCTGGCTTAAATGTAGTATTTAGACAGACACAACACAGGACAAATCAGTCCTGCTAAATAGAAGGTGGCCTTGAGAGGTCTATAGGACTCTTGACCAAGCGGATAAAACAGTTAGCTTGTTAATTGAATATTATGAATGTGTAAGTTGGTCCTTTTAGATTATACTTGAAAAGGAATGATAGTACATGCATGTGTTTTGGTGGTAAGTTATTCTAGATTTATGTCTTGGGGTTTGTTGACAGCAATAATGGGGAAATATTCCAAATTGGTCCTTGTTCAGCACAAAACAGTGACCAGTTTTTCCCATGATTTCATTGATTTTTTTTGAAAATATACCCAAACCTGAGGTTTTACAAAATATAATAATAACTATACTATACATATATATATGCATATATTTTTTTATGTAAAGTGTGAGTAGCTTAAGCTAATTGGAAAAGTTGAGGGTTTGAAGAAAATGGGTAGTTAATTCAGCAGTAAATATCTTTATTGACTTCATTTATCGTGTTTGATCTGGTAGTAAAAGAACCATGCAGATGGTCCTTTAATGTTCCTTTCAGTACTAAGATTTTGTGAAACATCTTTTAAAGAGGAGTAGGTGGTGTAGGAAAAAATAAATGTGCTATTTTGGCTTCTAGGGAGGGGAGGGGAAGCAATTATTTTTAGAATATGTTCTAGTTACACCCAGTTTTAGAAGAAATAGAAGAGTGTATTTTAATGTCAGTGAATCCTTCAGGGGGATGAAGTCTATGGAAACACATCTTTCAAATCCTAGTCACCAAGTCTGGGATCTTTCAAATCCCAGAGAGCACACATGTAATTAAAGCGTGTGTGCACACACGTGCATCTGCACACACACACATGTGTATTACCACACAAATGGTGGGGGGTGATGAAAGCATGAACATATTAGCAAAGTTTCCTGGATACAAAGTAGCTAGACATTAGTCCACTGTTTAAGTGACTGCTGCCAAATTTAGCGCTCCTTATGCTGGGGAAACTACAGAGGGAATGTAGTTGAACTATAGGAAAAGATGAAAGAAATGATGGAATCAATTAGAAAAAAATATGGAATCACACTATTCATGTAATAGCAAGGGATTAATTGGGCAAACTAACTGGAGCGTTTCCCCCCAGATTACAGGCAAATAGGAACTCTGCCATAGCAGAAAATCATAGTGTTGTACGTACATTCTTGTCTTGATTTTTTTTAAGAATTCAATAATCTCATAATCAGATTTTCTTATGATGTTAACCATGATAAATAATGCACCTGTGATGCAGAATAAACTTGTCTGAGTCCCAACGGAAATTTTTGCCATGGATGGTGCTTTTATTTTTTTTATTTTTTAATTTTTTTTAAAGATTTTATTTATTTATTTGACAGAGAGAGTCAGCGAGAGCAGGAACACAAGCAGGGGGAGTGGGAGAGGGAGAAGCAGGCTTCCCGCCGAGCAGGGAGCCCGATGCGGGGCTCGATCCCGGGACCCTGGGATCATGACCCGAGCCGAAGGCAGACGCCCAATGGCTGAGCCACCCAGATGCCCCTGGATGGTGCTTTTACTTGGACTCTGTGTATCATAGCATTTTCTTTTGGATGACACCAGTGATTTCAGTCTTTCGAGCATTGTGCACACTCCAGCCCTTGAGGAGCATGCAAGCAGTTGGATGCTCAAGGGATTTTTTTAAATAAAAATTGTCTTTCATTCAGACGTTAGGTATTCAAACAAATGTTGATTCTGGATATGAAAGGATACTTTCTCTTATCTTCAGCAATTCCTTCCAGTATGTTAAGAACAGTCGTGGAGTAGTAGTATTGAACGTGGACTTTTGCTATACCAGTTTATATATTAATTTGATGAAATACGTGTCTATCATAACATCAGCTTTATATTTAAATGCTAAAGAAAGGGACTACATCCATCCACAAACTGCTTTGTGAACTGGGTTGTTGGTTCTGTTTCTATGCATTGTTTGGAGGTTAAACAGACAAAACTCTGACAACTTGATATTTTCTTTCCCTTTCACTTCCTCGTTACAGTCTTTTTGGCTGGTATCCGTGCCCCTCTTTCTCCTCACCCTCCAGGCTCCTGCCATCCCTGTGCAGGTTCTGGTAACCATTCATTCATTCTTGTCAATTGGCTGCATCTGAACTGAGGCATGGGTTCCTGCTTAATCATCATCTCAGTGAGCATTTATTTGCATTGTAAGCTTTTCCTTTGTGAATTATGAACAGGGGTCAGGTGGTGAGGACATGATTTGGAAACCTGGGCATCTTTAAATGTATTTCTTCATTTGCCCATTTTTAACAGATATTTATTAAAATATCTTTTTTACCTGGCCTGGTGTAGGTGTTAAGGGTCTAGCAGCGAGCAAGAGAGGTCTCTGCTCTCAGTCATGAAACTTCTGGGCCCTGGAAAGGATCTAGATGGGCAGCCAAGCCCCTCACACTTAGCATCCAATTTAATCCTCACAATAGTCCTTTAAGAAACTAATTGATAGAGGGTTTGAGTACATTTTTTTAAATCCAGTATAGTCTTCAAAGGTGGTCCTCATGCTTGATTCTGCAACTTTCGATGTCCACTCACTCCCTTACTGGAGTTTTTCTTCACTTCTTAACTACTGCACCCCATATACACACATTCTTACCCCTTACCCATGGTTCCTCAGCCTTCCCCCACCCCTCCCCCTTACAGTTACTACCAGTTTAGATTGGCCACAGGTAGTGGCCTGTGGGCCTTACTGGGCTGATCCCCAGTAAGTTAGTTTCTCCCAGATCCTGTTTTTGTACTTTTTATCTCCTTTTTAACAGTATGCTGATCTTCATCTGTCTCCTTGACTCTGGCTCTTCTCCTGTTTCCAGTTTCTCATTGGTGATTTATCTGACCTTGTATTACCACCTCTGGCCTCTGGCACCACGCATTTGCTGATAAATGCTGGTTTACTGGATTATCTCTTCCCTTCTCTGTGAGGAGGCTCGTCGAAGCAGCAGAGTTCGAACTCTGTGGGTTTCTAAGAACCAGCCAGGGGCATCCTGAGAATCAGCTGGAGCACCGCTTCCTCATCCCTCCCTTTGCCCCAACCGTCGATTACCATGGGAATGTTGGGCATTATTTTAGCCAACATTCATTTTGTTTTCCTAGCTCAGCTCACATTTTTCTCAGGTCATGGAACCGTGCTTCTGTCGCTGACACAGAATTTCACAAAGACCTCTGTCTTGGATGATGCATTGTCTGTCAATGGAAGTCTTGGTCCATTTTTCATTTTCTTGGGGAGGCCTCATTAGGTGGCAGGTAATAATAAGCTTTGGAGGAGGAGAACCAGAAATCCAAACTCCAACTGGGTAAAAATGGGCAAGTTACCCTCCTTCTGCATCTGAACATTGAGGTTGATAATAGGGTTGTGAGGATCCGCTAGATTCCCTATGTACAGCGCTTCGCGCCCTGCCCGACATAGAAGACGTGCTCAGTGAATGTTGGCTGTCGCTGTGAATGTGTGTTCCTGTTGTGAATCAGTGGCTGGGGGAAGATGAAGTCGGATCAGAGTTTGGGAGCTTCTGTCTTTGATTAATAAGACAGGGGGTTGACTCCTGCCTGCTTTGAATAGAGGACACCATCCTTCAAGTCACTTCTCTTATCTAGCTGTAAAAGCAACTATTTATTGGGAGACTTTGGGGTTAAAAACATTCCTCAGGTTCAAGTATTTGGCCTTATCAGCCTGTCGATTGTATTTCTCATGTGGCAGCTCAGGTGGTCTCTACAAAGACTAAATTTTCCACAAGTTGTATTTATTGAATACAGTTGATTTTCTTTTCCTCGTTTTTGTTCTGATTAGATCTGGTTGCCACCCCTTGTTTCCTGTCTCTGGTCTACAGATGGTCTAGTAGACGACAGTTTTATGTTGGTGTCCTCAGTGAGAAATGCTCTTCAGGTGATAGAAAAGTACTAAAAATTGTCTTGTCCCGTCTTTGAAGCACATTCAGACTCTGAGAGCTGTGTAAGGGAGTGAGGTTAAGAAAGTCTTTGATAAGAGTTCCTACACAATCCAACACTGATTTTGTTTCCTTCTCCAGGACCTACAAATAGAACGAGAGAGGAGTTCATATAATATATCTGGTGGCTGCACGGCGCTCATTGTGGTTTGCCTTTTGGGGAAGCTGTATGTGGCAAATGCTGGGGATAGCAGGTAAGCAGATTCTCTGCCTGGCTCTTACTGATTTCCAATGCCTTCGATAATTTCTGTCTTTTTTAAAAGAATTAAATGGTTGGCAATAGATGTTGATTAGATATTGAGAAAGAGGATCCTTCTACATCTGAATAAAATGCATTTAAGATGAATCATCAGGGGGCGCCTGGGTGGCTCAGTCGTTAGGCGTCTGCCTTCGGCTGGGGTCGGGGTCCTGGGGTCGTGGTCCTGGGATCCTGGGATCGAGCTCTGCGTCGGGCTCCCTCCTCGGCGGGAGGCCTGCTTCTCCCTCTCCCACTCCCTCTGCTTATGTTCCCTCTCTCGCTGTCTCTCTCTCTGTCAAATAAAAAATAAAATCGTTAAAAAAAAAAAAGATGAATTATCAGGCTGGTGTGAAAAGGTAAAGGCTGTCTTCTACTCGCCCATGGTAGCAGTTTGTGTATATACTTGTGATGAATCTATATACCTGTGATTACTACCTGTGGCCAATCTAAACTGGTAGTATCCAAATGTTTTCTGACTGCAGAAGCATAAACCATGAGAGTGAGAGGAGGGAGGAGAGGGATTTGAATGAAGGGGTGTTTGGAAGGGACCCGGGAGGGCTCCCCAGCTGGTTCCACTTCTGCTCAGTGACTTCGCTCTGTCCCCTCCCAGAAACCCATGAGTTTCTCCTTTTATGCGCAAGCCCTTAGAGGCTGTATTCTCCTCTTTTCTGGGCTCAACTGAAAGGAATTTTGGCCAAGAGATTACGGTTAACCCCTACGCTATCCAGCATTACCGGGAATAAGATGAACTTGGCTTTTATTTTAAATACTGATGTGTCCTCTGTTTAGGTGCAGGGAATTTTACAATTATAGACTTTGTGAAAAGTGTTCTGATATGTTTTACATACTTCTCTGCCCCTTTATTCACAGCATATGTTGGCTTCTTGCTAAAGACTAACTCTTTGTTTTGAAAGCAATCAGAGTACTGGACTCTGCAAGATGTCCTCAGAGGATGAGTGATTTCCCTGCACAGTCTGTGGTCTTAGGATGCCCTCATTCCTCAGTCCCCTCCCTCTGGGTCACATGCCTCTTCCAGCATCCCTGCTTGCCCTGGCCCTGCTCCAGGTCTGGCCCCACATCCCCCCCCCCTTCCCTGTCAACATCAGGTCCTGGCTGAAGAGGGACTCCCTCAGGCAGCAGTGGAATTTACCTTACTTTTACTTCCATTTACAAAGCTGGAGAGCCTGTGGGGGTCTTCATTCCCTCTAGTTAAGCATCCTTTCCCGGTCTTCCCACTGAAGAGCCCAGAGTCAGAGAGAGTGAACTTCCAAGGCAGCAGTATTTGGGGTTGGACAATTGATGGGTTTTGAAGGTCTGTTTCTTTTCACTGTGTATGTGGATTTCCATTAAAGTCTCTAAGATATCTCCATGTCAACATAACATTGTGCTGGGTAAGTGGAGTGTCTGTAGGATACTGTGTGTGTCCCATGGCTTCTATTCTTTAGTGTCATGTCAGACTCCTGGCAGACGATAGACTCCTACTCAGGTGGGTCAACTGAATGAAGGAGTGAAAGGAAACCTGCTAGGAGCGCTAGGGCTCAGGCAGACATTTACCACCTAAAGCCTGCAAGGGCCCAGGGAGGATTTACTACAGCAGAGCCCTGGAGAGTGGGGTCACCAAACACTTGGACTTCTTTCTCTTCCCATTCTCCCCCTCCCCCCATCTCTTGCCAGGGCTTCCCAATGGACGAGCCCAGCTGGGAGCCCAGCTGAGAGCCAGGTGACAAGTAGCCCAGAGAGTAGTGGGCCTAGAGGTCAGCCAGGCAGGGCATGCACACAGACCAAGACGGCATCTCTGGGGTAGGGGCCAGTGGAGGGTAGTCAGCACAGCTGCTCCTTCTCCTTTCCTTCTCCACCCCAGGGTTTGAGCTTCTCAAAAATAGGAATCCCCAATCTTCAGGGGCCTTTAAGACAGGCCCTGAGGAGCTGGCCTATGGGCCCGTTGTGTTTCGTGCAGATCAGGAGGTGATGCCCTTCCGCTTGGAGGGAGACTGAATCAGTGATTGAGCTGTTGCTTTCATAGTCCTTTGTCTTTATGGCTAGCTCCACGCCCTTGGTAATGACTTTGCTTTTCTAGCCCTTTCAGTGAGTAGGGAGGTGACAGAATGCCTTATTCCCTGGGGACAGGTCCACCCCTCATCCCAGGGAAGCACCTTGCACCAGACGATCTCCGACTCAGAAGGTAACCCAGCTTCTGGGCCCAGAGCATCTCCATGTTGGATTATCCTCCCCTGTGCCTTCTCCTCTTCGAGGCTCCAAGCTCTTTAACGCAGCCACTTACCCAGCCACGGCCTCGACCCCACTTCGCAGAAGTTCTAGGGCCCTGTCTGGGACCTGCCAGTTTCAAGTACTGTTCTTCTGGGATCCTTTTCTCCCGCCCCTCCCCAATTTTGTTTTTAAAGTGCCAATTTCTAGACCAGATCTTGAACTCCTCATCTGTAAAAATGGTGGTGGTGGACTAGATAAAACCTAAAGTTTTTGGCATCCTATAGGTTATCCCATAAGGAGTGACACTTTTGGAAAGTAAAGTAATGCTATACTTGTTGATTTTTTTGGTAATTTTTATCCTTCTTAGAGTTGTTTTTGAAATAACAGTATAACACAGGTCCCGTGTTCCTAAATGTTGATAAAAGTATGATGTTTTACAAGTTTGTTCGCAATAATTTGAAATGTCTAATAGGTACTTTTATCCTTATTAAAGCTATAAAGTTCACACACTTACAGATTATCCTATGATAAAATAGTATCTTTAAAAACCTGCTAAGTTTAATTACATGTGTAGTGTTCCAGCTCCAGTATCCAGATATGAATTTGGGGTTTTATGGCTGATTGGTTGGGTTTGCTGTTCATGTGTGGGTCATATGTCATATAGAAACCTAAGAGCAATAGGAGTTGTTATTTGTATGCACGATCTAAAGGATAACTTACAGGACACTTACTCATTAGGGTGCTGTTTTCAACTCTTGTGTGAACAACAGATGTTCAGTATCATCTTAAGTAGGATCACTGCCTAGTTTATGTACTAATAATATAGGTATTTGAGTTTACAAAAAAATATTCAGTTATTCCCAAGAAACAGCAGCTAAGTGAATTCTGATCAGACTTACATAAATGTAAGTCCATTATCACTTATGGGCAAGTAGTCATGAATCTGAGGGCTGAATTTAAACAGATGATTAGAGCTGACAGAGGTTTCTAGTAACAGGTCCCTGATTAATTAGGTGCTGTTTTTTCTTCTTTATTGCCAGGTATTGGCTGCTGTATGTTTACTTTAAATCTTGACAGCTTTGAGAGCAAAAGCAAATCTTTGTCGTAGGTTCACTACCCCGTAATTCTTCACACTCAAGAGAAGAGAAGTTTCACTCTGGTTTGATTCAGAAGCTGCTTGTGGTCAGGAACTATTTGCTGGGGCGCCTGGGTGGCTCAATTGGTTAGGCGACTGCCTTCGGCTCAGGTCATGATCCCAGGGTTCTGGGATTGAGCCACACATCGGGCTCCCTGCTCAGCGGGAAGGCTGCTTCTCCCTCTCCCACTCCCCCTACTTGTTCCCTCTCTCGCTGTATCTCTTTCTATCAATTAAATAAATAAATAAAATCTTTTTAAAAAAAAGGAACTATTTGCTGAGCTAAGTAGTGAGCTATGAATGATCTGATTCACCATCAGGCACATGTGTGTCAGGGGTTGTATTCAGGAAGAGCTGCCTCATGTTGTTTGTGGCTTAGTGGTTTCTGAGTCAGTGATTACCCTCGGTGTAGGATGGTCCACGGTGATGCCAGGTGACTGGTGCAGAGTCTGGGACAGACTTGCCCTTCTCTCTTCAGCTGAGCTAACCAGCCAGAGAGGAACATGCAATAACTACTTGATGCATGACAGTTGCTTTATTTTTCCTAGGCATAGGCAGCCAACTGAACACCTAGGGGATCGTGAAGGACTAGGAAAGAAGCAGATGGTGGGCGGGTTTTCACTTCAAGCGAAAAAGAATTGGTAGCATGCAAATGTCACGCAAAGCAATATGCAAACTATCACCCATGGTGTTTGAGTCATTGGCTCCTTAGGGCTCTGAGTGATTCTTCAGTTTAAGGAGATGCTTTGACTCCATTTTAGATTATTTCATTTCATTTCTAGAGAGCTAAGGCACTAAGGAAGCAAAGCTGTTTCCACTTATTTCAAACAATGTCTATAAGTTTGGCAGCTGAGACTGGGTGAACTCATTCAGATTAAAGAAAACCATTTAAGATGTTAACTTAATGACTCCACTCTTGCCCGATTTATGGTAACAGAAGCAATCAGACATCTAATAAGTGCTAGGCACATGTTAAATACTGTAACATCACAGCAATTTAGTGAGAAGTAGGCCTTGTTAAGATCACATAAGGATACTGAAACACAGCAAGGTGAAGTGATCTGCCCAAGGTCCCACAGCTCCTACGGAGCAGGACTGCCATCCACCCAAGCCTGGAAGTTAGAGCACCCTATTCTTAATGAATGCACCCTACCCTGGGATTTCCCATCCATGCTGAGACCCACGTTGTTTACCACATTTTAACATCTCTAATATCAAGAGATTCTAATTATCATTTTTTCTTTGCTATTTGTATGTAAAATGATGACATTTTATGATCAGTGGCATCTTTGATTTCACCTAACATGGTTTATGTGGTGTCATTGAGGGGATGGCTGCACTTAAAAGCGATTTTAAATGCATTGCAGTAGTGAGGCAGATAAGCTTTCGGTGGTCCAATTCATTCATTCATGATATAAGGAGTATTTTCTCAAAATGAGGGAGGCTACCCGTTTCCAAAGGCCCCAGAGTTCTATGAGACCATTGTAAATTTTGTTTTCATTTTGATGATCATCTATTGAAAATAAGCATTTTCTGGATTGCCTGGCTGACTATCTTATAAAAGATAACTGCCATGAATTCAGACCCCCATTTTGTCATGTTGAAGGTCCTCTTAGGAAAGGATCAGGAAGGTCAAATGTGCTCATGATGTAGCTCTATCTACAGGAGTGAGCAAGCATTCCACTAATTGTCCTTAAAATGAAGCCAGTAAGTCCAGCCAGGGTGGTTTCTTTCCTTTCTCTTTCCCTCATTTTCAAATGTCCAGAATTACCCCCCACACACACACACCCCATGTAATTTACAGCTTTCCGTATCCATTCAGAGGTGAATTCTTCTGGCAAGTCTGAATTTTCTTGAGGATAGGAGTTAGGTATTAAACAGGACTTACATTTCTAAATTCAAAACCAGTTATACCTCTGTGGTGTTTCATCTCTCAGCCTTCTCCCCTTTTCTAGTGGTAAGACAGTGAAACATGATATAACTTGGTCCAACCCAAGGGAATGTAAAGAACTATTCACTCCTTTTTATGTTCATAGACATAAATGCCCAGTACAGAACCTTCCTGAAACTACTTATTAATAAGGGATTCATCTATCCATACCTGCCAGTGGGCTGCTACTTTGATAGTAGCCTTCCTCTGAGTTCAGAAATACATTTGATTTTCCATTAACTACGTTAAGTTCCCCACGTCTCTCGCTGTTTCACAGGTTTCTGAAAAACAGTGTAGAGAGAAATGAAAATTAATCACCATTCTCTCCTATGAAAGGTGAATTGCTGTGTCTCCCCTTTTTCTGCATGGCCCCCATCTTTGTGGTATATATTTACATAATCCCTTAGCTGTATCCATAACCTGTAGAAGGGAATAGCAGAAAGAAAATACTACTATCAGATGTTCACAAATACACAGACTTTGATGACTCAACTGTCTTTACTTCTCCCATCAAGCCGCTCACTGTCTACACAGAGGGCACCTAAGAGGCCCTTCTCTCTCTGGATTTCCTTCGTGTCTCTCCCCTCCCCCCACCTTGGATTTTTTGAACCTGTCTCTGACAACCCTTGCCCTAAATCAGTGGTTCTCAAAGTGTGGCCAAACCAGAAGCAGTAGGAGCGAACTTGTTAGAAAAGTAAATTCTAGGGTTCTACCCCAGACCTACTAAATCAGAACCCAGTGGGTGGGGCCCAGCAAACTGTGTTTTAGTGAGCCCTCCAGGTGATTCTGCAATACTTAAGAATCCCTGCTCTGAAGTCTACCCCTGGGCATCTGAGAGAGCCTGGAAGGAGCCATGGTGTCCTCAGGGTTTAAAAATTCTAGCTCTTCCTGGCCTGAGGCTAAAATGCCCAACTCCCAAGGCCATCAGGCATCATGCCATCCCCCACTGCAGCCAAACACCACACGCAGGACATCATCTATGGTGATGTTGCCCCTTTTGCTCCCTGACGCTGCTCCCCTATCAGCTGGCTGCCAATTCTTTTGGCCAGCCTGATACTCTGGAACATAGGTCCTTTTCCATGAAAAGTATGAGTCAGAGGAAGGATTTCTTGCATGATCCAGTTCCTTATCTCAGACTCCTGCTGTCTATCGGGTAGTTCTGCACCAGGCTAGGATTCCCATCTTTGAAATGGGTCAGGCATGCCCCTGTGTGGGCTTTTGGTCTCTTATGGTTGGGCCCCTGGGAGAGCATCCTTCTGGCTGTGGTTCCATCATCCGCCCCCCCCCCCCCCAATCATGCTTTGAACAACTTTTCTCTACTCCCAGCCCAAAGAGGGGCTGGGCTGGGAAGTCTCGTGGTATTTGTAGAAATGGAATATTTGCACTTAGGAACACTGGCATGAAATGGTTGTGGTCAAGGTAGTAACTTTATCCCTGGCTGCTGAGGCTGAAACAGTGGGTCAGTGTCACGAGGGAACTTCCAAGTGTAGAATCCCAAGGCTGTATCTTTGGACCACTTAAGCCATCACCCAAGATTTTTAGGGTTCAATCATCTAATTTGCTGATCATGTGAAATCAGGTAAGATGAGTTAACAAGATACAAAAAGACCTTTAGTACCGGGATGGGCGCCTGAGTGGCTCAGTTGGTTAAGCGACTGCCTTTGGCTCAGGTCATGATCCTGGAGTCCCGGGATCGAGTCCCGCGTCGGGCTCCCTGCTCGACAGGGAGTCTGCTTCTCCCTCTGACCCTCCTCCCTCTCATGTGCTCTCTCTCATTCTCTCTCTCTCAAATAAATAAATAAAATCTTTAAAAAAAAAAAAATTAAATAAAAAAAGACCTTTAGTACCGGGGAAAGTAGGCTAAACCTAACCAGGTAAAGTTTAATAACAGTGAAGGTAAAGTATAATACCTGTTGAAAGAGGAAAAAAATTAGAATGCAAGAGACGAAGCTTATCAGTGGCTCACATTTTTAAAAAATGTATTTAAGTGGGGGCGCCTGGGTGGCTCAGTTGGTTGGGCGGCTGCCTTCGGCTCAGGTCATGGTCCCGGAGTCCCGGGATCGAGTCCCGCATCGGGCTCCCTGCTCAGGAGGGAGTCTGCTTCTCCCTCTGACCCTCCTCCCTCTCATGCTCTCTGTCTCTCATTCTCTCTCTCCCAGATAAATAAAAATCTTAAAAAAAAAAAGTATTTAAGTGAACAGTAAATTCAGTCTGGTCAGCAGTGTGATACAGACACCAGAACCTCCTGTAATCCTAGGATGAAGCATTGGAGGTATAAGGCAAACAATGCCCAATGGTTTTTGTTGGCTTATTTTGTCTCAAGCACTCTTTCTAGTTTCTAGTGCTTTACACGAATAACCTGATTAATCCTCACACCAGCTCTTTGGGGGGAAGAACTACATTTTATACCTGAAGTGTCTCTCTAGGTGACACAATTCAACATGTGTGTGAATGAACAGGAACATTCCAAAGAGAGGCCAGAGTGGTGAAGGGGTTCAGAGCCACGTTTGAAGGGAGGAGAAAAACTGAGATGAACCAGAGTTTTTTAGTCGCATGGAAAGACAATTTGTGTTGGTGCAAGAGATCTTTGGGTATTTGTGAGATATGGGGGAGAGTGGTAAGGGTTGTTCTCCATGAACTGGGGACAGAGGTGACAACCACAAGAGGACAGGGCCATGGTTAGGAACAGGGGCTCAGACTGGCTGAGTCGAATCTTGGCTCTGCCACTTTTAGTTGTATGCGACCTTGGGCCAATCTCATGCTTCCAGGGCCTCAGTTTTGCTGCCTGTAAATGGACATGATGGTAGCACCCCCTTTCCAGGGAGGATTAGATGAGCAGATTCGAAGAACGCACTCAGCACGCAGCCAGGTCCACAGTACCTGCTCAGTAATGGTTAACTGCTTTATTGTCATCGTCCTCGGTACAAACTCAGTGCGAGCTGTACACAGATGTGGGGAGCTGCCATGGAGAAGACTGGGTTCGCTCTTCAGGAAAATATTTGTGCATCAATTCTATAACCACCTAGTAAGAATGTTGTACTAAGTAATTTGATTTTTTTCAGGGTGCCCATTAAGCATTATGCTTCAATGACTTTAGGGGGATCTTTAACATATTGTGATGTTTCCTTTTTCCTTTTTTTTTTTTTTTTTAATTAGAGAGAGAAAGGGGCAGAGGGAGAGGGAGGGAGAAAATCTTAAGCAGGCTCCACACCCAGCACAGAGCCTGACACAGGGCTCGATCTCACGACTCTGAGATCATGACCTGAGCCAAAATTAAGAGTCGGATGCCTAACCGACTGAGCCACCCAGGCACCCCTCAATTTTCCTTTTTATGAGAGATAAATGATTTCATGATTTGTATAAGGAAAGGTACAGATGTTTCCTGCTGTACAATGGTATATCAGGTAGGCTAAGTGTGGAAACAGTAGACCCTCAAATTCACTAGTCTGGAGAAGCAGTGACTTTGTCTCTTGCAGGGATCCGGGATGAAGGAGGCTCTCATCTTTAACACTTGATCTCTGGGGGCGCATCTCCATTCAGTCAGCTGGAAAGGGACAAGAGTGTGGAGGGGGTGAGCAGCCAAGGGAGGTTTCTATGCCCCTGGCTCAGAAGAGGCACCTATCACATCTGCATGCTTTCCGCTGGCTGCTACAATTCAGGTGTTTGGCCATCCCGAGAAAACAAGGCTACTGGGACATGTAGTCTAAGTTGTTTTCCCAGGACCAAGGGAATTGACTTTGATGAATGTTTGGCAGTTTCAGCCAGCCCTGGGCATTGAGAAGGGAATTCATGTTAAGTGCAGTTAGTGATGGTGTCTTTGTTTTTGATACATTTTCCCCCATTGAGCTGATGAAGTTACAACTTGGATGTCATTATCTTTAAAGCCCAAACACCAGTGATCTCTTTTGTTACTTTAATTTTGTCACTGTTAGTTTTAGAAGAGATGCAGTAAGTTCAGCTTAAATTGTCAGATATCAAAGAACTAGCTGTCTCACTGTGATCCACTTTCATCTTTGAGAGCATATTTGAATAATGAAAAAGCCTGCAAGTAAATAGCGTACTGAATATATTTGTCCTTAGAAAGTTCATCACAGAAAGCAATACTCATTTCATGCTAAGGAAGAAAGATGATATTAACCGGGGTAGGGTATGACTATACTGATGTTTTAGCAAAACTTGTTCTGTTCTTTTGAGATGACTTTTAAATTCTCATAGTTTTGTTGTAGAGATTTTTAAATGGCATACCAGTTCAGGTCAATAGTTCCATGAAGGAGGCCATTACTCATTAATTACCACAAAGATGAGCAAACCACGCCTTAGAGAGATCCTATACCTTGTCCACATCCTACTGTACACTGTGCAGCTAGATTCAAACTCTGGCCCGTGAGTCCCAAGTGCATGCACGTAACCACTACCCCGTCCTGAGTCCTGAATCGCCCTCCCCTCAGATAGCTGCACCTGCACTTCAGCTGTGGGTCTCCCTTAGCCACTCTCTGAAAATGTTCTCTCAGGTTTATATCTAACTTTTTATTTCACATCTTCTTGTTTTTGTTTTTTTTTATTTTTTAATTTTTATTTTATTTTATTTTTTTTTTTTTAAGATTTTATTTATTTATTCATGAGAGACAGAGAGAGAGAGAGAGAGGCAGAGGGAGAAGCAGGCTCCCAAGGAGCAGGGAGCCCGATGCGGGACTCGATCCCAGGACCCTGAGATCATGACCTGAGCCGAAGGCAGACGCTTAACCATCTGAGCCACCCAGGCGCCCTTGTTTTTGTTTTTTTTTAATAATCCTCCTGTATCTTGGGTTATTAAGACACATGAATGTGGAGTCAAACACCAGGGCCCCCAGTCTGAGGTATGAAGCTGACTTGAACCAAAGCCATATCCCGTCGTGACCTAAGAAGAGACTCTCCTCCTCCCTCAGGAGGAAGTGGGGCCAGTTGCTGCTTTAGGTGTCTGATGCCCCGGAACCCTCTGTGAGGGCTTCTGGAAAGCCACTACTCCTTGGGAAGGTACCAGAGGGATGAGTCAGGGGGAACCCCGGGGTGTGAGCGGGCTGAGGCTGGGAAGCGGAAACCTGTCCCAGGCGGTTTCACTGGCTCCCCCGACCAAGGGGCAGGCAGTGGGCGGCAGCGGCCATGGCCGCGGCAGGTGGCCTACCCATGATGGTAATGGCAGTGTGAATGGGCATCGCGGCAGGGGACGGTATTTCAAACGAGGAGATGAAAGAGAGTCCGCTCCTCCGCTGGAGAGCAGTAGGTAACACTGAGGGAGAGGTGGTGCTCAGGCAGCCACTAAGCTGTGAGCTGCTGGTTCAGGATAAGAAAGGAGTTCAGCTTGGAGACATGCTCAGCCTTACCACTCAGTGCTGGACAAAGTGCTGGAGTCAGGAAGTCAGGGCCTCTGAGGGCGGCTGTGAAGGCCAGCACCGGACAGTTGGGAAGCTCCCAGGAGCCTGGGTCACAGCTTCCCGGGAGGCTCAGATCTGGGGCAACCCCTGTCGCACAGGTTCTCAGGGGGCCGAGCCTCCCCAGGGCTGATAGAGATGGCAACTGAAAGGCTGCTCTGGGCTGCGGTTTGAGGTATCTTGTCGGCCTGTTGGCACCTAAGCCAATGGGACGGGGGCTGGTGGGGGGGAGTGGAATGGAGCAGGGCCTCGGGGGTGCGGGGAGCTGAGCCGGCCAGCTCAGTCTCTGGCTGGATGTTATGGAGTGGTCACTGAATTTCAGAGGTGTGGACGACATCTCTGAGAACCATTAATAAGATCCTTTTAACTCCACTTGTTTCCGAAGCAGGAAGCTGAGGCTCTGAGAGGGATGTGAATTTTGGACCGTATCACAGTTTGGGACGAGTTTGGAGTTTACCTCCGGGTCTCCAGGCTCCCAGCCCAGTGCGCTTTCTGTTACCATCTCCTTGAGGCAACCAAGGGCAATGTCCTACATCTGCACTCCAGAAACCTTTGTTTCTTCATTGCTTCAGGATTCTGTACTTAGGCTCTTGTCTCTCAGTAATGTTAAAAAAATTTCAACCAAGGAGAAACTGAAATAGTCTTCCTAATGCCCTACGGCAGGTGGTGGCTCAGCAGACTGTTAGTGGACAGCGATAGTAGGGCAGAAAGATTATTCCATGCTAGAAACAGCCAATGCTACTGAGGACACACCAAGCAGAATCTTGGAAAGGGAAAAAGGAAGGGAACCTGGGTTCTAGTTTCAGCTCTGCCCCTGGCTATCAGTGGGAACTTGAGAAAGGCAATTACTTCGGGCTTCAATTTCCCTATCAGTAAAAAAGGGGATTTGGGCTCCACCAGTGGTTCCGAGTGGTTACATAAGAATCACCCAGAGGGCTTTCAGAGTAAAGACTTCCAGCCCCACCTTCAACGATGCTGATTCAGTAAGCCTAAGGGAAGTCTGACAATTTTTAATTTTTTAAAAAATCCCCCAGGTGGGTATTAAATTAGAGCATGCCCATTAGTCATTTATCTTCTGTGCTGGCAACATAGTAAGCACTGGGTACATGTTAGCTATTGTCTGTATTGAAACAGAGAGTCAGGAGTGCTCAGTATTCGTTAAAAGTGCAGAGTTTCAAGCCAGGAGGCCTGGGTTTGAATTCCAGCTCCCTCATTGACTGTGTGACCTTGAGCAAGCTCTTCAGCTGTCTGGTATGCTGCTTCCCTCATCTATAAAGTAGGAACGTTAACAGTCCCTGTACCATAGAGTCACCGTGAGGATTAAATGAGTTAATTCAATTCAGAAAAGTATCTGCTGTGCCCACTGTGTGCCAGGCAGTATTGTGGGAACTAGATACTTAGTTAATAATGGAAACAAAACTCCCTGGAGCTTGCATTTCAGTGGGGGG
>NC_138373.1:111742192-111786347 GCF_054177405.1 Leptonychotes weddellii | reverse complement strand
GTCTGCCACTTTAGTATGTCTTAGACTATCATAAAAGTATGATGCGAGGTAAAATAAATTTTGCATTACAGTACAGATGACTTGAGCGTGGAAGGGCACATTACCTCTGGGACTGATGTAAAAGCATGTGCTATGGACTTTTTAGGTTGCATTCCTGAGGTGTTTGGGGACTGTAGTGTGGAATAAAAGTCATCTTACCCAGTACTGCTGCCAGATGTTAGCTCTGGACTCTCAAAGTATATTCTTACCAGACTGGACCTGGACAACAGGCTGAATTCAAGTCAGCACACACTATAAGACCATCTTGGGGGGGGGGGGTGTCTCCATATTGTTTACAGTCATACTTTTGGTGCACTGGAGACACGCTAGGCAGCCTCTAATATTTTCCAGCTTTCAAGCTTTGTGATTCTTTTTTAACCTAGTGTTTTGGCAAGCAATGGTTGTCTCCAAGTAACATAGAAAAAGTTCTTTTTTTTCAGCAAAGCCCTTTAAAAAGCCTCCAGGCTCTCAGGCATTCAACAAACAAACAATTTTTTTCCTTGCAAGACTTAGCTGTGAAGTCAAGGTCATGCTTCCCAGGGAGCTAAGCAGCACAAGAAGCCCTCAATCATGCTGCTGGGCCCAGAGCCCGCCTGACCCTTTGCGCTCGGCTGTGCTTGACCACCCAGCTCTTGTACCCTTGCTTCTCTCTTGCAGTGGCCTCTGCCAGGCAGTAAAGAGTGGGAACTTATTCCCTACCATGTGCCATCAGACCTGCCTGCAAAAATTGGATTCATGCAGCTGATTTTTCACACTGATTCATCTCTCTACTTACCACCACCCCCATCTCCTCCAACCCCGCCACGGTTTGGTTCTTTTCTGTGTCAAAGTTTATGTATAATTCCACCCCCTTCCCCCACGCCCTCAGTCATGCTCTTTGTAAATGGGAGCTGTCAGGTCATAACCATAATTGCCACCAGTATTCCGAGGACAGAGGGTCGCTCTTCCAAACAGGCTGTTCCAGTTGTCAATGTTAATTGGTCTTTTAAAAAAAATGGCTAGACTGTATCCACTTTTTAGACCCTTCATTTAAGTGAAATTGTATAGCAAAGTCTCAGTATATAAAACAGATAAGAATACTTGTGGTAGGGCAGGTTACAGAGTAGTTAATAACACAGATTCTGGAGATAACTTAGCTGGATTCTGGTCCTGGCTCTGTCACTTAGAGTGCTGTGTGACCTTAAAGTACCCAGCCTCTCTGTGCCTTTGTTCCTTTATCAGTGAAATGGGGATAATAAGACACCTTATCTATAATAAGGCTGGTAGGAGAATTATAAGCGTGCAAAATGCTACGTGCAGTTCCTGGCATGTAGTAACTGTTCAATAAATGTTTTTATTTCTATAATGATAATAATGATTATTAACCTCCATCTCAGTCCCTTAGGGTGGTCTATGAAGTTTTTAAAAACCACTGTCCAGTACTGTGCTTTCAGCATCGTATTTTCACATCGTGCTTTTGCCTACAGAAGGCATTGAATAAATGTCAAATAACAAGCCCAACAAGCCAATCTTCATGCTGTGTTCCAGAAGGGATACTTAATGATTCAGATGGTGAGCAGTCTCTCAAACGAGTTTGTTCAGGCCATAAGACTGGTTTCCTTGGCTGTGCAGCTGTGCCCTTGGCCTCTGCTTGAGGAATGAGGGCTGCCTCACAAGATGAGGCCTTGTCTGCACTTGTCACGGCCGTTGCAGTTCCGCCGCTCAAAAGGCTCAAGTCGTATTCCACATAGGAACATCCACAAACACGCGTTTTAGCTTTTCCTGAACTTGGGCTCTTGTAGAACACCTGCTTATTGCCACATAGTGTAGGTTTGAAGGTCAGAACCTTTGGGGGTGATGAGGCTGCATCAGAAAGAGCTAGACCCTGTCCTGTTGTAGGCCATGGTGCTTTCTATAGCAAATACTTAATTACGTGATGCCAAGGCATTAATAACTGTTTTAGTGCATTGCCAACAGGCAGTCTTCTGGTTGACCCAACACGTCTGTTTTGTTTTGTTTTTTAAGATTTATTTATTAGAGAGTGTTCATGCAAGAGAGTGGGGGCGGGGGTGCACGGTAGAGATAGAGTCTCAAGCAGACTCCATGCTGAGCTCAGAGCCCAAGTCGGGACTCGATCTCCTGACCTGAGCCAAAACCAAGAGTCGGAGGCTGAACCAACTGTACCACCCAGGGTTCCCAACCCAACATATATATAAGAACTGTCAGGCCTATGACACTGGGAATGTCCAGTGCTGCTTGAAGGAGAGACAGCACTCGTGAGTTTCCCAACATAGCCGTGCATAATGTATGCAGTGTGGGCACATGAGAACATGTGATGAGCTGTGCCAAGTAAGCATGGCCCGGGACAGGCTTCAAAGAAATCAGACAGTGGGTTGAGAGAGCCAGACAAATCCCAGCTCTCTTTTCTTTTAGCATTTGCCATTTCACAGATGTTTGCATGCTGCAGCTAGCTTCAGGGATACACTGGTGACTTCCACTGGTGTTCTTGGTTCCATCTCCTCCCGACAGAGACCCAGGGCTCTACTTCTCCCCTCCCCACGGCCTTGACTCTGTCCCTGCCCCTTCCTTGGAATACAGTTTACTTGCCCACCTTACTCACCCTACTTATGGAAGAGCTGGCTAGCTGCTCTCTAAACACCTGTCCTCTTGCCCCTGGGCACGGGGCACTGCCTAGCCAGCGTCTGTGCAGTTAGGTGTAGCTGCATGGTGAAGTTTTAGTGTGGGGGGTGGGGAGAGAGTTGTGAGGAGAAATGATGTGTGCCACTTCTGAGACCTGACCCATAAAAGCCTCCTATATGCTGTAATGATTTACTTGTGTCCCCCAAAAAGGTATGTCCAAGTCCCCTAACCCTCAAATCTGTGAATGTGACCTTATTTAAAAATAGGGTCTTTGCAGATGTAATTAAGATGGAAGTTAGGATGAGGTCATAGTGGATTAGGGCGGGCTCTAAGTCCAATGACGGGTTTTCTTATAAGGCCATGTGAAGGCAGAAGGACACCAGGAAGATGACATGTGAAGGTGGAGGCCAAGAGTGGAGTTAGGTGATACAAGTCAGGGAATGCCAAGGACTGCCAGGACCCACCAGAAGCTGGAAGAGGCAATGAAGGATTCTCCCCTAGAGCTCTCCAGAGGGAGCATGACCCTGGTGACACTTGATTTCAGACTTTCAGCCTCTATGATTGTAAGAGGGTAGATGTCTGTTCTTTTAAGCGGCTAAGTCTGGGGTAATTTATGCCAGCCCTAGGAAACTATTATGCACATCGTCCTCCCTTTCTCCCTGTTCTGCGGATGAGAGGTTGACCCGCAAGGTTGGCCTGGGGAATGCGTGCTGAAGCAGGCGGAACACCTAGGACTCCCTCCCCCAACCTCCGGATTTGCTGAGTGACTTTATGTTTCGTATGTTACATAAACCTGTATCGTGCAGAGCCACTGGGGATTTGTAGGGTTTACCTGTCACAGCCCCCAGGAATACCTTAACTAAAACACCTACTTACAGAAGGGACTGAAGGCAGCTGCTATAAACACACACTGCATCTTCACCTTCTGGAAGCCATCTCTTTGGTGGCTCTCAGTTCCCTTCTCTCTCCTGCCCCTAACACACAGCCTGCTGAGGGGTTCCTCTTTGGCCAGTCTCTCCACATCCCTCCCTCAGCCAGCCACCTTGTGCATCTTCATCTACCCCTTCCATCCTGATGCTGCCCAAGCCAGACTGCCCTCACACACCTCATGACTGCCTCCCTCTGGTCACCTCAGCGTGTCTCTCCCTGCCCCCCCGCCCCCCCCCCACCAGAATGCCAGGGCTCTTCCATGCAGCCACGTGGCAGGGTCCACCTTCTGACTTTCCTCGGACTTTGAGGTTCCTCTTCCTCCATATCCCTGAGTCTAACCCGCTTTCCGGGCCTGAGGCTTGACACATGGAGTGACGCTCTCCAGGTATTTGTTGGACAGTGTAACCAGGAACGTGATGCCTTTCTGTGTTTTGAAAGATTCTCTTGTGAGAAACACTACATAGGGAGGATTTCTAGTTCTGACATCCCTCCAGAAGTTCCCAGTTCTATCCCTGGCTTAGGGCGGACCCCCACCCTTGTGACTCCTCTCAGTGATTTTCTGTCTGAACTACTGTCTTGATGCTAGGAGCCTCCCTTGGAGAAGGTTTCAAGAAACAACTCTGGGGAATGGGTTGCTGTATTGACTGCAGGGATCCTGCTGAAGAGCCGGTTTGTTTCCAACCAGAGTCCTCTTCCCTCAGTACCACAGAGACCTTTTCTCTTCTGTGCATTTTAGGGAAGGGCTGGGGGTTAGGAGGAGTGGGGTGGTTTTTGCATTTTGGACCCTGAGATAAGTAAACTGTGTGGGTTATTTTTTTTGGTTCTGCTGTTAGGAAGCATCTGTGACTGCTTCTAGGAAAGTTAAGAGCCTTACAGCACATGGTTTTGTTGTGGTTGTTGTTTTTATTAACTTAATTCCTAGCCTCCTCTGAACTTCCCTAGTTCTATTTTCCACATATATATATATTTTTTTTATTTTATCTTGTGTCTATTTGTGTAATCTCTCTTTAAATCCTTTCTGGAACAAAGTAAGTCTAAATACATAAGATGTCCTGCAAACGTGTTCGCACTTCAGATGTCCAAAATTAAAGGAATCTTCCCAAACAGTGCCTTTCCCTGTGTTCCCAGTTTTGTTTTGAGGTGCCCCTAAAGCACTCCGTTACTTAAACTAGAACCCTAGGATATGGTACTCACTCTTTTCTCTTTTTCCCTCTCTATGTATCAGCAACTCCTGTCAGTAGCCAGCAGCAGGCGTGGTAGAGGCTGAACAGGAGCCTCACGAGGGCTCTGGATGGGGGTGGCCGCCTCGCTGGTACCATCCAGTCATTCCTCTAGACTGCTGAAACTCTGGTGGCCGCACAACTTCCCTGGTGAAAGCCCTTCAGTGACTTCTCTCCTGCAGGATCAGGGCCAGACTCTAGCCTTCTTCGTCAGCCTGCCCTTACCTTTGTCTCCTGTCACTCCCTATCCTCGTACCACAAGCCCTGGCAATACCACACCGTATCCTTACGCCCCCTCCCCACCCGATCTAAACTGTCCTCCTTCCTTGCCTGTCCAGCAACCCCCTGGCATGTCTTCTAGAAGACTCGATTTCGGGATCACTGCTTCCTTGATGTCTTTCCTGTATTCCCTGTCCTTTCCCAGGCAAAGACCTGTTCCCTGGTGCCCTTCTGTGTACCAGAGGCCCCAGAGACCCCCTTCTCTGGGCTCTTGCTTCACTTTTCATACTGCAGCATAATTGAGTGTTTCTCCCTCCCTCTCCTAACAAGCCAGAGCTCATTTGCAGCAGGAATCAAATCTTAGCCCTGTATCCCCTCAAAACTCTTCCAGAAGCAGGCTCAAGTCTGCTTAGGCTCTCCAAAAAATTGCTCATAAATAGCATTGTTGTTTGAAAAGACCACAACAGCATTGAAACTATGGTGGGCTTGATAATATTCTTTAAAGGAGCCCACACTCTGGGGTCTGGGACGATACCCCATGATGGGTGCATGGGGACCGGGAATACGAAGGAGATGGTTACTTGTGGGGAAACCGGCCCTGGCACATGGAGGCACCGCATAAACATGGCCTCAGCCCCACTGCTCTGGCTTCCCGTCCAGCCTGATTCCAGATTCCACTGCGAATATATCCTTCCTCGTGCTCTTCATTGCCCAACCCTCAGTCAGGACCTGCACATCTCTCACTTGAACTCCTGCGATAGGCTGTTGTTTTCCTCTTTCAGCTCTGCCCTGCACTGGTCACTTTCCACACACAACAAGCATGGTCTGCTTTGTAGAAGATCCATCCTCCACTCCAAGCCCTTCAGGGCCCATCTCTGATCTTATATGAGCTCATCTGACGCCCCGCCAGGACTCCCGCCTGGCCCTGCCCATTTCTTCAGCAACCCCATCTGGTCTTCCTCATGCCCCTTGGTCCCGCTCCTCACGCATGCCTTGTGCACCCCCACCCTGGAGGCTTGGCGCACACAGTTACTTCTGCCTGCACTGTCCCCCCACCCCAGCTGCCTACCCCTGGCTTTCCACGTGGCTCCCCACAGCCAGTCCTTCTGGCCTCATCGTCCCCTCCTCACCTCCTCCTCTGGCGTGCCCCACCACCTTCCTGCACAGACCTCAGCCCCTCCCAAGGCTGTATGCCATGTGCAGCAGACGGTTCTCTCAGGTTCCCTGCTGTCTGTACCCGGCACAGGGGAAGCACTCAGGGAAAGAAAACAAGGGTGAAGAAGCAAGGTCTTAGGAGTTCTAATTTGATCAGTAAAAGTATGGTGTTACTGGGACTCCCATTATGCTCGAGGTCACGTGGGTCTAATTTCAGTCAATTGTTTATGGCTGAAAAAGTCCAGCTTCTTTAGAGGCTGAGCCCTCTCTGTGTTCAGGATGTTTTTGTTCAGTACAGCTATTACCCAAAGTTGAGACAGCTTTGCTTCAGGTTGGTGGTTCAGCTCTGTCGAGCATTTGCAACCATGGTCTCCTCTTACTAATTGAGGGCATACCTAGATTTCCAGTGCATGGTTTCCCCTCTCGGCAATGTAGGACATAAGCCGGGGGACTCGGCTCTCCCCAGACGGTACCTCTCCACATCCTGGCTCCAGAGTAAGTGATCTCTCTGGGTGCATACTCTCTTTTCTTCTGGGTCACTCCAATTTGTTCTCATTTCACTATTTTTGTCCCTGGTAATGGTCTGGAGGGAAATTCACCAGAGTTCAACATTTTTAATATTACTGGATATGACAAAGGAAAGAAGAGAGAGGGTGGTCATCACTGGCATTGGGGCAGAAACCCAGTGCAGGCAGCAAAAAAAAAAAAAAAAAGGTAGTTGCTGGATGAACTGGGAAGAATCCTGGCCTTTCTTAGAGGGTAGTAGAATGCACCGGTGAGTGTCCCTAAATGTTCAAAAACAACCAGGAGTTTAGGTGGGAAGTAATGGTCCTCCATGAGGAGGGGGAAACATAACATATGGAAGAAGGAACCCTGAGGTGAAAGGTAAGATGGGTTTCAGTCTTGCCAAACCCCTGACCTCCCCAGATCTTGGTCTCTTCATCCCTAAAATGAAACGATCAAGCTGATAGGATTTCTAAGCTCAAAAATTTCTGTGAAGATTTGTCATTTCCCGCATCTCTGCATTATGCACCTCTAGTAAATGTTTAATGATCTGCGATAAGTTTTAGCATCACATTAGTGATTTCAACTTTCCGTATTTGACAAGCGTTCTCTCTAATTATCCCCTGAGAGAGCAGCTGAGGAAGCAGTGAACTGGGGACTCACAAGAGGTTGTAGCAATTTATGTCGTACTTTCACCTGCTTTGTCAAGTAGCGAACGATTCGACTCACAGCTGAAGAGCAATCCACCGCTTGCGAAGCAGGTGGTCTGAAGTCTGGGGCCACGCGGGAGCGCTTACTCTCCGTGGATTCAGCACTCAGCTCCTGGCAGGTGCTCACGTATCCATTGCCGCGGCATACCGTGCAGCCACGCTTAAGGCTTTTGTGTAGCAGCGTCTGACTGGTGTGTGCTCAGAGCATAATCTTCAATCTGAGACTCAGTGCTTACCCCTCAGAACTACTCCAGGTCATTTGGCCATTTTATCACCTTTTTATAAGACAAGTAATTTTTTGAGTCACTCTGGGAAGTGGCCTGGCCACACAACCTTTCGTGGGAAAGAGAAACCCACTTAGCTGCCAGATAGTTAAAGCTCTCTTGCGTCAGATATCCTTTTCTTTTCTCCACCACTTAAAGGTATCAATAAAGTGTAGCCAGCGAGGGAACAAAGATCGCAGTTGTGTACGCAGAAAGAGAAGTTTGGAGCTTTGGCAAAGCTTACGTCCCACTGCTGAAGTAGAACAAACATTGAATGCGGCCAAGGAGCTGTTTTCTGGGTTAACTGTCCCGGGGAGTTCTCCCACATTCATTCTCTGATGAACGTGCATCATAGATCATCTTTAAATTCCTTGCTCCTCAGAAACTGGTGAAAACCATTTTAACTACAAATAAACACATAAGCCGTATAGATAGAGAAACCCCACACATGCAGGGACCTCCCCTTGGTGAGAAGGCTGTAAGCACAGATGAAATCACACTCAGATAGTTTTCATCTGTGAGGTTCCTGTGACCTCTGACGCCACCAGACCTCAAGGCAAAAATAGATGCTCTTCAAAGACTTTGTAGCTTCCAGCAGTTATTCATGTGGAAACCAAATGAAGATGTTGATTCTCATGAAAGGGATCTCACAGCTACAACAAATGACTCTAAGTGATCCCAGCCAAACATGAGAAAGTGTGAACTTTTTCATCTGTGATTGAAGGAATGTGATTGTAATTAGGATATATTACTTTAGGATTCCAGGGCAGTTTTAAGCACTTAGCTTCAAGCACTACAGTTAGCCTTTTGAACAGCAAACTCATGTTTCGAATTATGAAAAATGGCTCTATTAATGCTCTCTCTAATTGCTTCTGAACCTCACTCTTAAATTGCACCAGGCTAAGGCTATAAAGGTTTGCTTGTGGAAAGCTTCTATATGGGTTTCTCCTTTGAGAGGTAGTTGTGAATGGGGCCAGCCAATGGGACGGGGATGATTGTGCTCTAAGAGCCTCTTGTTCTGTGGCATGTGGAACTTGCTGACCGATGCCAAATGTTCGAAATGTAAATCTGAATAGGTCCACAGAAATTGGGACACGGAAACATGGGATTTGATGGATTGTGTTTCTCCTGAGTGTTTTTGTAGAGTGGTGGTGTAGTAGGAAATGCCTCTCCAACAGGGTTATTATAAGAACAAGCTTACAGCTTGAACCTTGCCCCTAGAAGAACATTTGAAAACAGTGTATCTATGATGACACATTTCTAGTGGATATACTCCAGTGTGTTTTTCTTCCAGTGAATTTACCTCTTCCTTTGTTTTGTTTTGTTTTTTTCCTTCTTCATTCCTGTGAGATATAGGAGAGTGAACTGATATATTTTTCTCTTACAGTTTGAGGGGGAAAGTTAAACTTTAAGTAACTAGCTTACAACCTGAAGATTTTTATTTTTTCACATGTGTTAGCCCATAATATAAATATTTCCTGTACATTCTTTTTTTTTTTTTTAAGATTTTATTTATTTGACACAGAGCACAAGCAGGGGGTGCAGCAGAAGGAGAGGGAGAAGCAGGCTCTCCTCTGAGCAGGGAGCCCGATGTGGGGCTCGATCCCAGGACCCTGGGATCATGACCTGAGCCAAAGGCAGATGCTTAACTGACTGAGGCACCCAGGTGCCCCCTTTCCTGTACATTCTTTCAAAAATGGGAAGGGCATTCCCATTCTTTCATGGAAGCTAAGTGGCTAAGTTTCTACTTTTGACACTACTAATCCCAAGGAAAACAGGAAGTGGTTTATCTATTGAAAATCATGCTCCTTATTTTGTTGATGATGTTCTTTCTCTTTTCCTTTACCCTCCCATTCATACTCTGAGAATTCAGACTGATAACTGAGCCTTATCAGAGTGTGGGGGAAAGCAGGGATGATAGGCCTTGTGGCTGAGGCACCTCTCATGGTTGGAATGACTCGGTTGCCAATGTACTTAAAAGAACCAAACAGTGCCCATCGGCCCCCATTTGGCCTTCGGTCTCTCTCCTAGGCCTCCCTACCGGGGTTGCTTTTTCTGATCGCCCACCCTCTCCCTGACCTCATTTTCCAGCTGGACCAGTCACAGCATCCAGTGTTCCTTGTAAACCCTGGAAGAGGAGATCTTTCTTCTTTGATCCCTTGGAGATAACTCTTTCGCTTTGGTTAAATCTTTACTGATATCCCAGCCACCTCACCAGTTAGCTTAACTAGATCCACCTGGCTCTTGGTTAGAAGTCCTGGTTTGTCTCTCCCTCTCTTTGCCGCTGTTCCTGGAAAAGACTGTTCCACAGGTTTTTAGCTTTTCATGTGCCATCATCTGTTCCCTAGCTCTGTCAGTCAGCTTCTCTGAAATTCAGTTGCCCACCGTCCTCTCAGCTTCCCCCTACTTTTTCCTTCTATTTCTCAGGAAATACTCTTGAGCGTGGCCAGCTCGATAGTATCTCTGCACTCCCTGGCCTGGACTTCAACCTTCTCCTTCAGGCATTTCTTGTGTATATGTCTATGCATGTTTACCTCAGGAAACTTTTGTGAAAACAAAAACCAAAACAAAACTTCCCACCATTACATAAGCAGTGTATGTTACTTGTGTAGTTTTTAAAAATAAAGATAAATAAGATTAAGAAAAGAAAGGCATATTCCTACCACCCAGGTATGATCCCTTAGTCTTCCACTCGTTGCTCCTTCAGGCATTAAAAGGCACCTATTGTAATCCTCCACAAGTCTTGTTTGGAATAAATATCCCTGGTCTCCTGCACACATTCTCCAGAGAGCGGGCTTGAGCCCCTCATCATCCAGGTCTCTGGCCCCGGCCCGGTTCATGTGGTATTTCCCTGTTCACACATGGCACCCCTCGGAACGGAGCTGACCCGGGCAATGTACAGCTGCTGGCTACTCCCCTGTAAAGAGAGCCTCCTTAAGCCCACTCTGACCTTCCCGTGTTTCAGTCCGTTAGACAGTCCCTGTGGTACAGCTCTGCAGAGCTGTACCACAGGGACTGTCTAACGGACTGAAGCTCTTTAAGTTTTGTGGACATTTCAGTCATTTTTAATTTGCTTATTTTTACTTACACTAGTTTCTATTCTTCATTGTCCACCAAAAGATCATGAAAGATTGTGTTGGTTTCTGAAGTCCAAATCGATATTCTGCCTGCAGTGTTTCTTTTACTTGGACCAAAAAAGGGATGGGGGAGGGTTGGGAATGACATGTTTTACTCTCTTAGAGGATCCAGGCAGACCACCAGTGATCTGGGCTTTCCTTTTTATTAACCCTCACAAGCCGTTTCTTTATGGGCCTGCTCTAGAATCTTACTCCAGATTGATACCAAATCACCCTCCTCTGTTGACCGAATCCATCGTCTCCTTGAAAATCGGACCTGATTTGCCCATCTCCAATCTTTTGGGCACATTTCTTCACTGTACTTGCTCCCAGATCCCTGACAGAACTATGACAGCCTCAGTTTTGAGGACTGTAGGGCCCCAAGATGTAATCTGTTGAAGCCAGAGGACTTGACCCCATTTATTGTGGCAGAGTTCTCTTCTGAAATGGTTTCATCTATCTTGGGCTTTATTTTTTGTTTGTTTGTTTTTTGTTTTTCTCAAGGCTATTTTCCCCTTCTCAATCTGACAGGTAAAATAGCAATAAAATAGTACTTCTTCCGCTTTCTCATCTGTCAGCATCACACCTTTGCTCTCAAACAGCCAATTAGTCTCTTCCTCAATTGCCTCCATTTTCCACATATAACTAAGGCAGGCTAGTTCTATTGTCTTCACCATGTTCCATAAGCATAAATCTATTCTGGGCTTCAGCTTTGTGAACACTTTTGATAGGTTGGTGGTACTGTCCACCCTTGGCCTTCCCATCAGAAGTAATGGGATCTTAACTCCATACTGTTGGTCTGAGTATTTGCAAAATAGCAAAAACATAAAGTCCAAAATAGGTTTTTTCACCTGTAAATGTCCAAGAGATTTCCTATCCGCGCAATGAGGCCATTAGGGAAGGCTGTAGAGGGGCAGCCACATTCTGCAGAGGTGAGTTAAAACTCAGTCTGATTTTTGGAACATCCACGGAGGAATAAGAAGCTGTGTGACCAAGACCTAGAAACTCTTATTTCTCAAGTCCTATTGTGGACCCTGACTACCAATCCCAAAAAGGTAAATAAAGAAATCTATGGACAGAGGATAAGACAGGGGAACATGTTTTATAAGTAACAGTGAGTCTTCATGAGCCATGCTAGCACATGTCAGAATCTTCTTTTATTTAAGCTGGAGTCAGGTGCAGGGCTTAGGACCAGAACAGCCTATGTGCCTCTTTCCGTCTCTAATCCTGGTGATGAGGGCAAGTCATTCTGGAGAGGCAGCAAACACAGAAGTAAGAATGAGAGCCAGAACAAGAAAACCCTCAAGTGTCCAATCAGAACCAGTTGAAGTAGCAGGAACACACCCCGAGTTCTCTTATTTGGCAAACTATTTAGAGAAGAGCCAGAATGGAGAAAGGCAAAGAGTGGGGAGGGAGAGAAAGCTTAGCTTTCTTTGAGGCAGCTTCCACTGCAGTGTCCACCCCCTTTACTGCTGCAGCGTTGTGAATGAGAGCATTTCAGAAAAGAAAATGGAGTCAGAGAGAGAGAGAGATATGCATGGTGTGGCTTTTCCCCAAGAGAGAGCAGCTCCGAATTTTACCTGACAAGGTTTCTGGGAGTAGGGCATGAGGCTACCAAGAGTGGAACTTATTGTGTCCCCAGGCTCAGTCAGGTGCATCTATCCCTGAATCCAACCCACACTTGATAGGAAAGTGAGATGTTAAGAGCTATTCCTTCCCTAGTCTCATTTGAGAATTACTGCACAGTTACCTACTCTTGGAGAACAACAATCCATATTATTACATAAAAGCTCAGAAAAGTCATGTGACAAAGAACGGTGTTTCTCAGACTCTTCTAAGCATGAATTTTTTTTGGTGGCTTCCTACTGTCTCTCATAAGAACTTTCCATGGAGGCCAACTTCAGTTCATTGACTTACTCTGTGAAGAGTTCACCAGGTAAATGAGGGAATGGACCCATCTTTCTATGTTCTCACTTAATATTTACATCCACCTTTTCTATCTACGTTCCCTGGAGTACTTGTTTCAATTCCATAGTTTTGACTACCATGTAAATGTAACTATTCCCAAGTCTGTTTTTCTAACGCTGACCTCTTTCTTGAGCATCACACCCACGTCCCTCCACCGGGGCATCAGGTACATGCCTCGAATTCAACATGCAAAGTCAGAATGCAGTATCCTCTTCACCAGATTGGCTTCTTTCCCGTCTCCCTGTCATTAGTGACATCATCGCCCTCCAGGGACAAAGTTGGGAGCCTCAGTGGATTCCCGGACATTTTGTTTCCTTTACCCGAGAGGATATATTTAAAAATTATGTGCATATGATAAATACAGATAGAATAAAAAAATTTTAATGTATTTTATCTCTGAGATTTCTATCTATTCCCATAGACATAGTCCAGACTCTCATTTTTCATTTGGACAATTGCAATAGCCTTAGGTAAATTGTGGGTTAAGCACGATTCTTGTAAGTAAAGGGAATTTGGCATGAGAACCTTTTATATATCTTTGTCAAGATAAAATCTTAAATTAAGATATGCTTAGAAAAATGTTGAGATTATGGCATTAATATTAATGAACAGGGTGGGGTTTTAAAGCTAGTGATTAAGAGAAGCAGGAATGTTCCAGTACTACCCTATCAATCTGCCTTGTTTTCTATGGAATTCTGGAGGGATCTGAACACATGTCTGGAAATGACAATGGGAAATCAGCATACCATTTTATCATTAAAGCCTACGGGAGGCCACCTAAGTACAATTCATTTTTTCATTTATACAGTTCTTTAGGGTCACAACTATGGACAGTTATTGTACAAAATAACACAGTTCCAAGTAACTGTTTTAGTTTGACTTGGGATATGCAAATTTCTTTTAATGATTCAATCAGCATCATTAATAAATTATACTTAACAAACAAAAAAAAACCCTAAAAAACCCAAAATATACATAAAGTCTCTTGCACATAAACTCATCTAATCTGAAGAAAGTGGTATTGCCCCATTTTTCAAATGGGGAAAACAAGTCACAGAGTGGCTGATTTTCCCCGTGTAGCTAGTTCATAGCTTGAACTAGACTTTGGACTCCAAGCTCTGGTTACTTTCCACTCCACTTCCACTGGCTCCCCAAACCTAACTGATGGTTATGTTCAGTGAATGAGAGACGGGCTTCCCAAGCCTTTGTTGTATAAGGACCTGGCATGGGGCAACTATGAGCAGGTAGAACCAGAGAGGCCTTACAGGGAAGGCATCTAGCCTCTGTCCTAACCACAGGCCACAAGCAAGCCTACCTGCCCTGTGAGGTGAAGTCATGCAGCTTAATTTTGAACAGGGGCTATGGCAACAAGGATGCCTATTTACTTACACAGTATAAGTTGCAAGACCTTCTCAATACATTACACATTCTAGAATGAATTGTTCATGGATCTGACTTTGCCCTTACAGAGCAGATGTAGTTCTTGATTTATAGCACCATAAAGAAAAACAGTGAAGGATGCCTCAAGACTCTTGGCAGGCGAATATAGGCAAAGCTCCCCTATGTCCTTTTGAATTCCAGGGGTGGAAACTCATGGGCTTCGATCAATGCATAATGTGAAGATCTGAAAACTCTTTTCCCATTTCCAACCATAGAATCTTACTGATTTGATTTAAATAGAATTTCCTCTTGTTTGTTTTGTTCTGAGCATGAAGAACTGGTCACCCACCATTCTTTGAATAAAACCATTTCAAATTGCGTGAAGGAGAGTATGATCAAATCATTCCTCATTCTTTCCTTCAGGCTGAAATACCACAGTTGCTTTAATTTCCTTCAAAGCATCTATTTTCCACCCCCCTTAAGTTGTTTTTATTTCTCTTCTTGGGATTCTGCTCATTTGCTCCGTTGCATCGCCTTTTTAAAGTGAAGAGGTCAAAATTGGACACAACTCTAACCTGGGTGTGACTAATGCAGAGCATTAGTAAAGAAGAGATTGCTTCCCAGACTCTGCATGTCCTACCTGCCTTGGCACACAAACACTGAGCTATTGTAGTCATCATTTATTTTTAAAAAAGGAGGGGGGTCCATCCTACTCCCAAAATGACTATTGTAGAGAAAACAATAAATACCTTCGGTGGCCTCACCCAGTCTAGCTACTTGCTATGGGGACAAAAATGTGCTCATTTTGGGGCTTGAGAAGTGTGTATGCATCTGTGCTGGGGGGCTGTGCGTTGCTGTGGATTATAGGTATTGACCCTGCACTTGAGAAGAACCAGATCTATACCCTCTGATGCAAATGGAAAATGAACCTTTAAGTGTTCAATGTGAGCACTGAAATCTAAGCATACAGGCAAAACTTTCCAGCAATGTGCTTTTAAAACTGTGTAAAATGAGAAATGACTGTGGGATTTTCAGAAATAAATTTAGTTTGAACTCTGTGGTACTTGAAGAGAAAATTTTAAAACCCACCAGTGGCAATGGAAAATGGTGCAGCCACTTTGGAAAACCATTTGGCACTTCCTCAAAAAATTTAAACAAAGTTACCATGTGACTCAGCAATTCCACTCCCAGGCGTATAGCCAAGAGAATTAAAAGCGTAATCACACAAAAACTTGTAAATGAACATTCGTAGCAGTGCTAATCGCAATAGCCAGAGTGGAAACCACCCAAATGTCCATCACCTGATGAACATGGATAAACAAAATGTGGTCTGTCTCTACAGTGGAGTATTCATTTAGCCATAAAAAGGAATAAAGTACTGATGCATGCTACAACAAGGATGAGCCTTGTAAACGTTATGTTAAGTGAAAGAAATTGGGCACAAAAGGTCATATATTATATGATCTCATTTATATGATCTATCCAGACAGAATAGGCAAATCCATAGAAGCTGAGTAGATCAGTGGTTGCCAGGGGCTGAGGGGAGATGGGGGCAGGGGGAGTGACTGCTAATGGATACCGAAGGATGAGGGGTTCTTTCTGATGTGATGAAAATGTTCTGGAATTATATAGTAGTGATGGTTGAACAGCCTTGTGGATTTACTAAAAACCACTGAATAGCACACTTTAATTGGATGAACTTTATGAAATGTGGATTATAGGGGTTTTTTGTTTTGTTTTGTTTTTTTTAAAGATTTTATTTATTTATTTGAGACAGAGAATGAGATAGAGCATGAGAGGGTCAGAGGGAGAAGCAGACCCCCCGCCGAGCAGGGAGCCCGATGTGGGACTCGATCCCGGGACTCCAGGATCATGACCCGAGCTGAAGGCAGTCGCTTAACCAACTGAGCCACCCAGGTGCCCCTATAGGGGTTTTTTTTTTAAGTAGAACAAATAAGCCCACTGTTCATTTATAGATGGACCCCTTGTCATTTTTTTTTTTTTAAGGAAGAATCACCTCAAAAATTTTCTTTAATGACTATGAGGCTTTTATTACTTTGGGAAATGTTGTGCTGGTGCATTGGGTTTCATGAATGTTGCTGGTAAAGCAAGATGTTTGTAGAAAGTGGCAGAATTATGACATTGGGAAATTATTCTGAGTGGTATGAATACAGACTGGGCTGGTTGTGAGAAAAACAAGGAACATCCGATTCAGTTATGGCTGTATAAATGGTCACTTATTTGTGCTGCTACTTAAAGATTGGTATTTTTCCCCTCTGGATTGTGTGTGTGTGTGTGTGTGTGTGTGTGTGTGTGTGTGTGTGTGTGAATATTTTTGCTGGGAAACTTAACTGTGTGCTTGAGGCTCTGTTAAATGAATCGTCGTATTTGCAAACTTTTTCTTCAGTATCCATTCTGAAAATGGAATGACTAGAAACACACCCAAACTAATTCCAGGCTTGTGGGATTATTTTTTTCCTTCATCTATTTTCTGGTACCTCTAATTAGCCTTGACAGCCTGGCTGTCCTCTGACGGTGGTAACCCCGCTTGTTCCGTCAGCTGCCCTGCTTTCTTTTCTGTCGACACATTTCTAATATCTTTGAAGGAGACAGACGCTTCTGCTGCATCCCAACAGGACTCACAAGGTCTGATGCTTTTTGACAAAATGGATGCCTCCTCCCTGTATTTTGGAATTGATATACACTGTCAAAAAGGGTTTTCCGAATGGTTTCTCTTTGTCACCTTGTATCAGATTTTCTCCTCCATTCTGGAAATGTGCAGTTTAATGTTGCGTTTCCAATCACTTTCAGCTGAAAAAGTGTGTAATGGAATCAGGGCATCCCATGAATACTCTTAACAGTGTGGAAGATGCCTTTTGTTTGCAGCTCTGCGTTCCAAGGGGACTGGTGACAACAGTGAAATTACATTGGGGGGCTTGCTCGATAATGGGCTCCTTGTCCCTTATGATTTAAGAGATGCACTAAGGGTGACTTCTCCCATCTTCGCACTTCGGTATTGGTTTATATTTATTCGAATCTAAATTGTGGCAATTGCCACCTCCTGAGAAGAAAAGCAGTTACTGTACCAGTTTGTCCCTATTTCTCTACCCCACATACCTGAGGCTTATTTTCAGAATCGTTTAAATTCAGACTTGAAAGATGCCTGGGAAACGATCTGGTCCCATCTCTCCTTTTTCTAGGCAAGAGCTCCAAAGCCCAGAGCCAAAGACGGGCATGAGGTGGGGCTGGCACCTACAAATTTTGATTCCCAGGCCAGTTCCATTTCTGCCATACCGTGTGGCCTTGCCACCACGGATAATGCACACATACGTGCATCCCTCCTATGCCATGGACTTTTGGAGCTGGGAGAGGGTTCAGCAATTAGCCATCGCCCTGCAGGATGTCTTTGACAGTATCACCTCCTGGGTAAACTGTCAGAACTTACCACAACCCAGAGAGGGTAGGTAGTGCAGAACCTTCCTCCTGTGTATTCGTGCGTCATACATTCACACATAATGACACGCATGGGTGGGTTCCATGCTGCCAGGCTGGCTGACCTATAAACAGTGAGAGATTGGAATGAAGTTCTGTGTGGGACTCTTTCAAACATGAGCCTCAAAGCACTTTCTTTGCTGGCCGGCTGTTCCCATGCCTCAGAGAGAAGAAGAAATCAAGGGATGGCAAGATGAAGCACCTTAGTTTCAATTCTGACTTCAAGAGTGAGCTTGATCCCTCACTTTTTTTTGCTTGGAAGACTTTTCATATCTCTCATTCCATGGAAACTGGACTGCTGGACACCATTACCTGCTTTTTAAGAGCAGCAGCTTGGCAATTTTTTATTTCTTTTCCATTTCTGCTCTGCAGAGTGTACCAGTGTTAAACTTGGAGGGGTGTGTGTGTGTGTGTGTGTGTGTACATGTATGTGTACTTACATGTGGGTATGTATATATAAAGTGTATTTATAAAAATCTATATGTATATATCCATTTTCCCCACTCTTTGTGCCACTTGGAGAAAGCCTTCTATTGAGGTGGACAATTAAATACTTATTAGTTGTCCTCATACCATGTCTGTATGGCATCTATTTGCAAAGTCACATGACTGTGAATTTGGGGATTTTGTTTGGTTTTGAGGCCAAAGGATTTACCTCGAAGAGGCTGAAGGGCTGAGAGGTCATCTGCCTAGGCATGTGCCTGGTGGAGCGTGCGCTTCTAGGCTTCCTGAGGGTTATAGAAAGGGAGCGCTGACAAAAGTTTTCCTGCATTTGCCCTGTGATTCTCCAAATGTCATCATCTTCTTAAAACAATGTCATTTTTAAATGACATTGTAAAATGTCTCACAACAAAGACATTTTGGGGCTTAACCAGTTTGTATTTTTATAAGAAAATGCAGCCACTGGTTTCTCAGTTAGTGGCTCCTGACACAGCTATGGGATCCCTCTGCCATTGTGCCTGACCTCTGACTGATGACCTCTGACATGTGATTGGGCCACTGGGTAAAGTTCTGTGGATCAGTGCTTGGGGCATATACAGGATTTACAAAGATTGGTAGTGGAACAAAGATGAACCTGCACTTTGTAGGACTTTAGGTCTTCTAGGAATATCTGGCCAAATCTGGGCAAACAAAAGGAACATACATTCCTGGTAGCAGTCAAATAACAAAAAGATATGGGAAGAAAAATTAACGCTCCCACTTCCATACGTTTCTCCCTGCTCAATCAAACATATTTATCCTGTCAAGCACCCAGGTGTCACGGTGGTCCAATGAGGGCAATGAGCCAAACTGAAGGTAGCAGTCAACCTTTATTCACTTCCTGTGATCCTGCAGGCAAGAGGCAGAGAAAAAGAAAAGTCCCAGCTCCCCTATGTTCCATTTCCCCCCCTGAAGGGCACCTGGGCAGGCGAGGGTCAGTTGGCATGGAACACAGACCACAGGGTATCTTCTCGCTGCTGAGGAGCTCTGGACAAAAGGCCTCAGCCTTTTAAACCAGGGGGTGGTGCGGTGGGGGGAGGGGGAAGAAGGGGAAGGAGTCTAAGTGGAAAAGTATGAGTGAGAATGGAGAAAAGTGCTGGAGCCAGGATTCCCACAGAGCTGCGGAGCTGCTGGGGCTGGGAAGGTAGATTTGCACATAAATGAGGCTGCTGGGGAAGGGGGTGGGGGGCAGAGCCCTTATCTGCCGCTCCCTGCCGCGGGCTTCCTGCTGAGAGCTTCCTGCTGAGACTGCAGCACATGGCCTGGGCACCCAGTCTGGTGGGGAGGGCGGCTTCCTTGGAGGGGGCCTGCCTGGTGCCACCTTTGTAACTGCCGGGGGATGGGGGGGGTGGCTCCTGAAGGAGCACACCGGGTTTTGGCCTGGGGTCAGAATCCTCATATATGGGGTATCTGTGGATAGTTTTTGTTTTTACAGAAATGGGATTATGACACATACTACTCTGAAACTTGCTTTTCTCACTTAACAGTACATCATGTGTACCTCCAGGTCACCAGACATACCTAACTTTTTTTTTTTGTTCTTAATGACTGTATAGTAATACCTTACGGATTACACACCAACCCATTCAGTATTTCCCCTTTTGATAAACATTGATAGACATTGTTTCAGTCTTTGCCATGACAAATGATGTCAAGGATGAATTCTTATCTGTATATCCTATGTTCTGAGTCTTCTGTTTTTCTAGGATATAGTCCCTAAAGTAGGATGACTGAACCATCATTATAATAGATTTAAAAGGTATAACCGTTTACATTCCCATTAATTATGAGAATGGCTTTTTCCTTTCACCCTGTAAGAACTACTACCTGTTGTTAATTTTTTCAACAAACATTTGCCAATCCGATGAGCAAAAGTTATGTTATTTTTACTTTAATTTGCATTTTCCTGGACTAGTGAGATTGAGCATCTTTTCATGTGTTTATTGAACATTTGCATTTTCCCTTCTGTCAGTTGCCTAATCATATCTTTTACCCATTTTTTTTTTCCCTTTGCTTGTTTGTCAGATGCCTCTTGGAGAGTGTCAATCCTTCTCTGAGGTGGGATTTCACAGGAGTTGGTGTGATCCCCTTAACAGAAGTTGTAAAATCGAGTGAATATTTGAAACGAGCATCTCATTTGACCCCTTATTTTTCTCTTGACCAGTTAATGATTTGACTAACTTGGGGAACAAAACGTTGGTCTTTTTGACTCCAAATTGTGACATTAGAGGATAGAAATAGCCAGGTTTTCAAGAAATTGTCTCAAAATTCTCATCAGTCAGCAATAAATTGCTTTTATTGTCTCATGTGGCTGTTTGGGGAGGGTGGGAGAACATTTAAAAAACGTTTAACGTCTTTGCTTTACCTTCTCTTCTCCCATCTTTGCAGTTGACTGCTAAGAACACATTAGACCTTAGCCTTCACCATGTGACAAATAGGGTTCCATCTCATGCTGGACAGGAAATGAAAGCGTGTAAATTTCAGTTTCAGTCTCTGTGCGTGAAAGGCTAGCCTTAACTTTGGGGAATATGCTTAGGAACCACCCTCTGTATGGTAAAAGATACCAGATAGGAAGTGGTTGCCTGTTGATTAAATTACCCCAACCCTAGGAACCTCCTCACTTAATCTTTGGCCAATCTCTAAGTAAGGACATGGGATGTCATCCAAAATCTGACCGTAGTCCTATCTATAGGTCCTGATCTGAGGGCCCAGAAGAAAGGTCAGGGCATATGCCTAATTCTCCTTGATTCTTACTGCTGCCACAGCTTTTTTTGGTTTTGTTTTAAATAGTTTTCCTTAGGAAAAACAGCTCATAAAATAATGAAGTAGAAGATATGAAGTATCCAAGGATCCTACGATGACAGAATGTAGCTTTAAAGCATTTCTCTAGTTTATTGGTTGTTTAGTGCGAGATTTGTCAGCCTTCACACGCACTCTGTTCCCTTTGAAACCCATTCCCTCTCACTGCCCTGCTCCAGATTGGAGACCAGCACTCTGACACAATTGATCCCAAGATCAGAGGGATGAAAGAGAGAAAGATCAAAAGGAAGCCAGGAAGCACATAGGAAGAGGCATCATGATTTAGGGACTGGAAAGTCTGACTGCCAAACATGCTGTCATCTTTAATCCATGGGTGTCTCATAAAGGAAGAACTTGGTAGTTCAAACAGAAATGAAGAATGTTCTGTACATAGATGGATTTGATATAAAGATCTATTTAAGAAAGTAATTAGCTAAGGTTAGCCCAGCAGTGAATATTGGAATTGAAGGCTGATACCTCACTGTGTGTGAATTTGAAATTTAAAAAAACCGAGTAAACATAGTGGCTGTGTTCCCTCTCTCCTGCTTACTAAGGCCAAGGGTTCTGCCTCGTTTGCCTTTATCTCTCAAGTCACTTTTTTAGTGATGACCTAGCCAGAATGACATCCTTTTACATGCATCGTCTTTTTGTAAAACCAGTGAAAAGGCATATGGATATTTAAAGGTCCAGACTGTATACAGTTAGACAATTACAGACAATAATGCTGTTACTAGGAAAAGTGTTATTCAGGGCCTTCGCTCTGGATACATCTGTTGATCCACCCAAGTGTAGCTCACTCACTCTTTATCCACATAGTCATTTATCCATCAGCAGTCACTGTGTGTCTGTCACAGGCCAGGCATTGTGTGCTAGAGATTCGGAGACAAGGACTCAGACTCTGACCAGAAAATGTGCTCAGGTAGTTAGAGAAGCCATGGGAGCAGCCGTCGTGGTGAGGATTGGTGAGGGCTGTGGCGTACAACACCATGGTAGCACAGAGAAGGGGCCTTGGAGATAAAGCAGAAAGGCAGAAGAAGGCATTCTCCAGGGTTGATGGACTCTCGAGAGGAATAGCTTGTCCAGAGGAAAGGTGAGGTAGATGTGTAAGAATAACAAGAGTGAGGCTTAAACAGAGGCAAAACGCAGATAATGATGGATTTTGGAAATGCTGGGGAGCCATGAGGGAGCTTTCAGGAGGGGATGTGACTTGGTGAGAATCATGCTTTAAAATCACCGTGGTGACCATGTATGGGGTTAGAGGAGGGCAGAAGTGGGAGCAGCAGAGAGCTCCTGAGTTATGTGGACAGACTCTGATCAGGCCTGGAACCAAGGCACTAATGGTGGGAGTCAAGGAAAGGAGGTGAAATTTACCTGATGTGGTGCCTGTTTGGATGGACAGGTGACTAGGTGGGAAGGAGTGCTTTTCCCTGAGATGGAGAATGCTGGAAGGACAGATCTGCGGGTGGGATGGGGTAGGACTATCAGTTAAGTTTGAAACATGCTGAATGTTTGAGATGAGATGATGGTGAGTACTCAAGTGGAGATATGTGTTGGCGGTTGTCTGTTCCAGGCTGGAGCACAGCAGGGATGTAAGGGCTGCAAAGGATATTTGGAGTCATTGGCATATGTGGTTGTTGAAGCCATTTATTCATTCAGTAAATGTTAAGGGTGTGCAGTCTGGGCCAGCTTCATGGATGTGCGACCTGTGGTTCACACAGGCCTCACTCTAGGAAGGGCCCCACATTGGGTTTAATGCTCTGTTGTCACCATCTTAAAATTCTCATTAATTTTTATTTATTTATTTATTTATTTTAAGATTTTATTTATTTGACAGAGAGAGACACAGCAAGAGAGGGAACACAAGCAGGGGGAGTGGGAGAGGGAGAAGCAGGCTTCCTGTGGAGCAGGGAGCCCGATGTGGGGCTCGATCACAGGACCCCGGGATCATGACCTGAGCCGAAGGCAGACGCTTAACGACTGAGCCACCCAGGCGCCCCTCTCATTAATTTTTAAACAAGAGGCCCTGCATTTTTATTTTGCACTGGACCCTGGAAATTAAGTACCCAGTCCTGCTTATCATAGCTTGCCCCTGTGTACAGTAGCGAGGCTACAATGTTGAGTAAGACAGCCATGGTTCTTGCCTTAGGAGCTCACAGGCCAGCATGTTAAGTCATCAGTAACAAAATGTGATGTGCTCTGTATTAGAAGTACCAGGCTCAGGGAGCATGTGGGAGAGGCTGTTAAACCTAATCTTGGGGGTTAGGGAGTTAGGAAATGAGACTGCCCAAGAAGAGGAGTAGAGAGACAAAATGGTAGCCCATAACACCAGAGGAGGCATAGAGGAGTCTGAGAAGGAGGCCTCCAGGGACATATGGAATCCAGGAGAAGGAGTATCCCAGAAGCCAGGATCAGGAGAAACTGTCAAACGCTGCCAAGCAGATTAGGAATGAGGTCATGTCGAGTGGCTATAGCAACAAAGAGGCCATTGGGTGATTCTGAGAGCAGTTGGATAGAGAGAGGGGCAAGAATGGATTTACCTCTGTTTAAAGGATCAGTGGGAGGTAGGGAAGTACAGCCCTTAAATGTGGATTATCATCTTAATTGGAGAGAAAAGAAAACAGGCCCTGAAAGGTGGGTTTTGGATTAGGAGAGTATCGGTTTTTGTTCTGTTTTGTTTGATTGTAAACTGAAAGTGTGGTTTTTTAAAAATAATTTTATTTATTTGAGAGAGAGACAGAGTGAGAGAGAGAGCGCCCGAGTGGGGGGTGAGGGGCAGAGGGAGAAGCAGACTCCCTGCTGAGCAGGGGCTCCATCCCAGGACCCTGGGACCCTGGGCCCATGACCTGAGCCAAAGGCAGACACTTAACGCTTAACCGGCTGAACCACCCAGGTGCCCCAACTGAAAGTGTTTTGAGTGTAGGTTTGAAGTGGGCCTGTGGGCAGAGCCAGAGGTACAGAGAGGGAATAACTAATATAGGGAAGGCCTGTGTGGGGAGTGATGGACGGATGCACCCTGGTCAGGAAGAGAAGAGAACAGGATAGCAGAGGGAACAGGTACATTTCTAGGTGAAGACCCCTCTTTGCTCTGAAGTCAACCCCACTTTACTCATGCACGTGAGCGTCTGCTGCCTCTGTCTTCCTGCCTCGAATTCAAGGGGAAAACTTTTGTCTCCTGAGTTCTCTCATTTGTTCTCGTGTTCAACAAAGAGTTATGGGGCTGTGTGATAGGTGAAGCATTTGGAATATAAGAGCAAGCAAGGCCACTGACCTCGCACATAGGCCCTACAAGAGGAGCTTCCAGGGCCTGATGGCTCAGTGTCGGCTCCTCCCCACACACCCTCCCCCGTGGTCTCTGACACTGTCTTCTGTCCTCTCTACCTTCCTCTCTACTCATTATCTTTTCCTTCCTTCCCAGAGAGCCAACTTTCCTAGTTGGAGCCTGGAAGCTGCAATTCAGGGACCATGTAGAAAAGGGGAAGAAAAAGAGTGAAAACTAGCTGTAAGCAAAGTTTTGAAAGAGAAGTTTGCCTTTGAAATTTATTGCCTAATGACTTTTGACCTTATACCCCTGGTTCTCAGGGCCCTTCATGCTATTTGAAATAAGGCTCTAAACCTAGAGCTTCCTTTCAAGCTCTCCAAGTCTCTCCATCCTCTATCAAAACTCCCATTCCCTTATGCAGGGAGTTAGCCTTGCTGATTAATTAGGACAGAGACCGTTTGAATGAACACACTGATTTGTGAATGGTGGGTATCACCTTTCTTGGGGGGGGGGGGTGTTTGCATTTTACAAGTGACCCTGGATTTATAAGAAGGAACTTTTAATTTGTCCTATTTTTGGCATCATGATAAAAGAAATGATACGAATATTACATCTTCTTCCCAGTCAGCTCCCCTAAAATTTTCCATTTTCTCATAGCTTCCACTGGTTTTCTTTTAGACCTGTTAATTCTCTAAAGCCCCGTGTGATGTTTGGTGTCATCCCCTCCCTTACCTGCCTTCCCACCAGTCCCTTATGACAGCAACAACTGGGCACAGGTGGTGGGGGGTTGGGGAGAGGTTGGGACAGCTGCAGCCATTTACAGGGATTGCTTCTGAGTTGGAGACCACCTCTGTGGGGGGGGAAGGGGTGCCTGGAGCCTCTTGGCACAAAGAATGCAGCTGACCCTAGAGTCAGTGAGACATCCATCCAGAGCTGAGCTCGTGGAAGGCACTTCCCGTACTTGTGGCTCTTCACAGAGAAGTGTGTGGGATTCCAGGCCTCCTGCTCCCTGGTACCTGGGAGTTGTTGGGTTCATATAGAATGCAATTTGCAAGCCACTTCACCGATTGATAGCTGGAAAGTGGCTGCTAGGAACCACTTCAGAACAAGAAGATCTCAACAGGAGGCTCCGTCTGGAATAGGCCTAGGAAACGTTGCTCCATGGTTATCAATACTGTGGCCTCTCCCTTAGATGTCTCCTTTGGGGAGCTCTGTTCTCTCAAATCCCTGAGTCAGCAGTAGGTTTTGGATACATTTTTGGAAGTGTGTGAATTTCCTAAGCTTCAGGATGAGATGAGAACATCTTTTCCTGGACCCAGGATACTACCCTAGAAACTCAGGAGTCAAAGTCAGGCTTCTCAGATTTTAACTTGCCTATGAAGCACCTGGGGATCATATTACAATGAAGATTCTGATAGATTAAGTCTGGGGTGGAACCTGAGAATCTGCATTTCTAATAAGATCCCAGGCGAGGTCAGTGCTCCTGGCCCACAGACACTTGGAGTAACAAGGATCTGGAGCTGTACGGTCTACTACATTAAACACTAGCCACTCATGACTGCTTAAAGATAAATGAATTAAAATTAAGTAAGATAAAAAATTCACTTTCTCAGCTGCACTAACCATAATTTAGATGCTCATTACCCACATGTGGCTAGTGGCTGCCATATTAGATTATATAGATTAACATATTTCCATTATCATAGAAAGTTCTATTGAAGAGCACTAGTCTGGAGTAAGCCTCAATTTCCATCATTCACTTATTCATCCATTTATTCACTGAGCATCTATTATGTGCCAAAGGATGGTTGGTGCTGGCTGTTAAGGAACGGTTCCAGCTAGCAAAAAAAGTAAATGTAAGCTAACCAGAATGTAATGTTCTTAAAGTAAAGATACCTATAATATGGTGAGGGATCCACAGTTGGTAGCAGTGAATGTTGCCATGCAGGAAAAGGTGTCCTTTGGGCGTTTCATGTGTGTTCTTTTTTTTTTTTTAAGCTTTTATTTATTTATTTATTGAGAGGGAGAGAGAGAGTGCAAGTGCATGTGAGTTGGGGGGAGAGGGAGAATCTCAAGCAGACTCTGCTCAGAGCCTGATGCAGGGCTTGATCTCACAACCCTGAGATCACAACCTGAACTGAATCAAGAGTCGGACGCTTAACTGACTGAGCCACCCACGCACCCCTCATGTGTGCTCTGAACTAAGCTGTGGAGTTGTCACAGAATTGAGGTACTTATGGGGTTGGCTACTGACAATACAATTTTTTACCCTTTTAGGGCCATAATCATCAGAAATGGAGAAATCATCCCCATGTCTTCAGAATTTACCCCCGAGACCGAGCGCCAGCGACTTCAGTACCTGGTAAGAGTCATGTCGGTTTGGCAGAGCGCCGTGGCATCAAGGATGGTGTCGGAGCTGTTTTGGAGGAACGTGTTGCTATTGACATGGGAGCAGGCCCACGGCAGTCAAACGACATATGGTATTAACTCCCCCACACACACCTTCTGGATCACACACCCTGGCTCCGTGTGTGACGACACACTCCACCTCCGTGAATTTATTACTGTGGCTGTTTTTCTCCCATCTGTAACCAGTCGAAGACACGATGTGCTCTGTTGCTTTTAATGGCTTGGTATGTACAGTATGAAATGGGGTGTTGGATAACACAGTTACCTTTCTTCCTTGGCCTGCTACGCACTTGAACTCAAAATGGCTCAGTCCTGAGGAGGACGGCAACCCCAAGATCCTGCTGACACCCCACCACTTCACATGCAGATAGGAAGTCTCAAGGGCCCTTTGGGAAAGATGCAGGTGTCAGATAATCTGTTTTTGTTCTGAAAATAAGTTCTCTGTGTAGAGCACCCTCTTTGGAGTGAAATTATGAGTAGGCTATAGGAGGGCTATTTGGTTTTTCAGATCTTGAGCATTTTTGCTTCACCTTGAGATTTGAGTTTTCTGGAAAAGAGAAGGCACTTCCCTGTCCTCAAATTCCAGGGTTAGGGCATTGGCTTCAGATCTCAGTTCAGTGACAGTGGCAATCATGCGAGGTTACTTTGGGCATCTTTGGGGACTGACAGCATGAATAGTAGTTCTATGGATGAAGTATTTTCTTGCCAACTGGCTTTCTTTTTAGACAACGCAGCTGAAGTAGTGATCCTCTGCTCTTAGGAAAAAACTGATCCAGGCTACTCAAAAAGGACTTTGCTCATGTCTTTGAATTTCACGTGTGTGAACAGTCCAGGTCTGATTACTTTGGCCAATTTAGGAAGTGGCTGTGCACTTTCCCTTAATTCCCTTGTCTGGTTAGTTTGTTTTACTTAATATCTAAGCTATGTTGCTCTGGTACATAATGATAGTGGGAATCCAAACCCAATGTAAAAAGATTTTTTTCACTCTTTTACCAACTGTTGTTCTCTGACCTTTCTGTTGTTTTTTTCAAGCGAATAAACTTGTGGCCACTCCTGGGAAGGCCAGGCTTGAGAGCTCTCATTCTCTTTGGCAGTCTAGGCAGGGGGAAGGGATCCTGCAGCAGCCGCAGAAGATCCTCATTCCCGTCCCAACTCTGTGACTTGCGGGCTGGGTAACCTTGTGCAAGTCTCTTAACCTTTCCAGACCTCGGTTTGTCACTTACACAGTGGGAAGCTAGACTAGGGGTCACCAAGGACCTTCAGGCTGCAAGGTCCTTCCAAGTAGAGTTCATAACAGCTGCCCTCCTTGTCTGGCTCTCTCCAATCCATCTTCCACAAAGCCACCCAAGTGATCTGATCATGAACTGTGTCACTCCCCTGCCTAAATCCTTTTGGCTCCTCATAGTGTACAGAATGCAGGCCACCCTCGACAGACCCAGAATCATGGTCCCCATCCACCTCTCCTGCATCGTTTCTCTGCTGCCCCTACCAACGCCACCACGCATCTCAGGCTGTAGGCAGAGAACCACCTTCCTTTTCTGGGGCACACCTTGATCTCCCCGACCTGCATGCCTTTGGACATATGCTCTGCCTGGGTGGCCCTTCCCCAGGGAAAGTGCTCTTCATGCTTTGAGACCCCAGCATAAACGTCACATCCCCTAGGAAGCATCCCCTCCCTCTCCCAGGGGTGGGTGGAAGTGCCCCACAGAAGTCTGTGGCATGGCTCTGAGCTGATGCTATTGTATTGCTGGTTGCCATCTCTCTTTCTCCTTCCTGACTGAGTCCCAGAGGGCAGGCTCCTTGCCTTAGTCACTTCATGTTGTACCCAGCACGGAGGACATACTGAATCGGGATTCGTTGACTCAGTGAAAGAAAGACCCAATACTTGTATTGACATCTGGATCATTACCACAGTCCTCTCCCCTCCTCCTTCCCCTGAAACCTCTCACATCCCTTTGCCTTGCCATGCCTCGACTACACCCTGTCTTCATCACCTCCTTGCCCTTTCATGAAAACGGTGTCCTGTTTTCTTGCTCAAGCCAATGGGAAACAGCAAGTTGATTTTTTTTGCTTTGAAATAGTTTCACATTTTCATGTTACAAGAATGGTACAGAGAGTTCAAAATATTAACTTTTAAGGAGGGATGGGAATGCTGACATTTATCAGATTCCTAAGTATTGGTGGTATATTTTTCGATGGTTGCACTGAGATGTGTATTTCTTCTGATCTCAGCTTTGTCAGGTAACTGTGTGATTTCAACAAGGCCCTTCACTGATCCCCAGCTTCATCACCAGTAACGGACATAGAAAGCCTTAGAAGACAAGTATAAAGATTAAGTGAACACTACATGCAGAATTCTTTTGTGCACAGAGTACTCATTTGATTATTGTTTGATGAATCAGTCTTGCCACTTCAAATCCTACTGGCCTGCAAACCACAATAATTCTTTTTCCTTATTTTTAATTTAAGAATCACTCCTTATGTTCCTAAGATTAATGTCTATTTTTGTGTCACTCTTAAACAATCAGTGTGTACACTCTTAGCCCACAGAACTGAGCCTAATTGCTGAATTTCTAAAAGGTAAGAAAGTTGTCCCCATTCTTTTTAATCCTTACTCCTAAATCATGTATGTTTCTCTGGTTTATAACTATTCTTCCCAGACAACAGGAGTGTAAATGACCAGAACATAAAATATCCTGGTTGTCCAACTTCCTATTCTGTCAGGAGTCTAGAAATGTATGCTTTGAATTGAACAAATCCAGTAATAGTCACATGATCTGTGATGCAAATCTTTGTGGTGAAGGGGTTTTTTTGAGTGAAATTTTGAGAGAATTAAGGAATTTATAGTATAAAATAACCTTGTGGTGAAGCCTTTGTGGTAAAGCATTTGAGAGAATTAGGAGGTTTATAGCATAAAGTGTTAAAAATAATATCAGTTATGAGAGGAAAACAGTAGTGTGATGACTTCTCTCAGCCCAGCCCAGCCCAGGCATGAGCTATGTGATCCCAAGTCCCTCACACAATGTCTCTGAATCTCTCCTGGGTGAAATGTGTAGGAGACCTCCCTTGAGATACCCAGAACTGTAGGTTCGGAAATCAAAATGAAAAGTAATCCCATGGTAATATAAAATACAGTATATATCTTATAATTTTAAGTGCATCTAATCCTACCAGTTCATTTTGTTTGGAAGATCAGTTCCCTTGAACTAATTATGAAACACTTAAGTGCAATGGAGATTGTAGTATCCTTTACGTGATCTAAACGAGTTAGTACATCGCTGGAAAGTTAACGATGTGTACTCCTTACTCTTAGGTCAAATTAAATTTTCTTTTTATGATGTGTGAAGAAACATTTTGATAGAATCATTAAAACTTCTAGATCCCTAGAGACTTGACTTGAGCATGTGTCTGCAGTTTGATGTGTAGAAATGGTTAATGGTTTTCTTGGAGGTGGGGAAGATTCACAGTTCTCTGTACGTGAACCGTTTTGATCCACATCGAAGAAGAATGTTCTTGGTTTGTACAGTCTGGACATTTGGGGATTACAGAACTGGAAGCAGATTACAAGATGATGGATGTGGCAGGCATGTTAATTTTGTTTGGTCTTGCATCCTGACCTCGGGAGGGCCCTTCATGCTGCTCTCCGGTAATGTGAACTTTGTTCCATAGATTCTTGGGCAGGGTGATTAATCAGGCAGGCTTGAGGGTTTGACGTGTTCACATGGAATGTGGCAGGTGTGTGATGAAGGGGTCAGGGGTTGTAAACTTCTGCCCCTGAGCCAGGGAGAGTTGCTGTCCTGCAGTCATGAGTAAGCCTCGCTCTTCTGTCGCTGTGCCTTTTTTTTTTTATTTTTAATGTTTCCAGGATGATTGAAATAAAATATTTAAGGAGGTCCACCAAGCTAAATGGAATGTTTGGATGAAGTCAGGGCGCAGATAGGAGGGAAAGCAGTCTGGTCGTGATTGTGTCTTGGCGGAATTTACTGCTTTGATGCTGTGGCCTCCAGCAAACCACCCCCACCTTTGCTTCAGGTGACAGCCAGAAATGGATCTCCCTCAGGGGGACCTCTGCAGCCCCGAGGTGTGAGAGTGATGGCTTCCCCTCCATTCTGCCTAGACACATTTATAAACTCTGATTTGATTACATTAAGATGTGCTGGTATCATCAAACCTTCAAATAATGCACTTCTGTCCTTGTAGATAATCCAAGTCTGCAGCTGTTTTTCATCAAGGGCAATGTACAGAAGAGATGAAAGTGGGTTTCAAATACTCATTTGATACGTACAAGTGCAACGTTAGCTGAGGTGATTTCTTGCGGTGTCCTTGGAACTACCCCCCTCTCCCAGCCTTCCCCGCCAAGTCTGATTCTGTTTGCGTGCTGTTGCCCTGGTGCTGGGTCTGGAAAGGTTTCAAGGTGGACAGTGTTGTGCCTCTTGGCTTTTTGGGATTTTTCATGCTCAAGAGTGATCTCCCGAAAGTATATTCCTTAACTCCGAACCTGCTTTTAAAACAGGATACTGTAATTTGGGAGGTCAAGTGTGCTAGTGAGTAAAGTGACTGACCCACCACCCCCATGTCCCATTTAGTCTTGAGCGCAGGTTCAGCCCAGGAGGCCTTTAGTCATAGGGCGGCAACTTCACCGCCACTCTGCTTTGCTTGATGACTGAGTCATGGAAAAATCTGCTCCAATCCGACCTCTTTTTATCGTCCCCTTTAACCCTTTCTTGCAAAACTGCGTGTGAGTTTCAGAATTTCTAATGAAAATACGGCAGGTAAAAAATGGTTGGCCTTTTCATATGTACTATAGGTTCAGTTGATCACACAGGTGTCACAGAGAAGCCAGGAGATTTTAGAGCCCAAAAATGGCACCGCCCAGAGTTTTAGAGGCAGAGCTTCTATTTGGTGGCCCTGGGAGCGCTGCTTGCTTCAGGAAAGACTCTGAAGACATTAGCCCTTGTAAATGAACCTCACCACTTCCAGAGCCTTGATTTTTTTTTTTTTTAAGATTTTATTTATTTATTTGAGAGAGAGAGAGAGAGAGCACAAGCAGGGGGAGGGGCAGAGGGAGAAGCAGGCTTCCCGCTGAGCAGGGAGCCCAATGCGGGGCTCGATCCCAGGACCCCGGGATCATGACCTGAGCTGAAGGCAGACGCCCAACCGACTGAGCCACCCAGGCACCCCCAGAGCCTTGATTTTGAAAATGAATGTAAATGAATGTTTTGTTTATTTCAGGTTGGGAGGAGTCAGAGGCTTGATGTTGAGGTATTCTTAACCCACTGCGCAGACCTAAGAAAAGGAATTCCACACAGCTAAACAAAATAACCATGAGAATGTATCCCTAATTACTTTTATTCTTAAAAAAGAACTGTCTTTCTGCATAGTTGCTACACACATAGAATCTTTAGACTCTCTAAAACCCCTGTCCTTTGCAACATTCTGAAGAAAAAGTTGGGCACATAAAGCCAGAGCCATCTGTCCATAGGGTCCCTTAAAAGTTGATCTGAGCGTAAAGAAGCAAGATAGTGTCGTGCATCCTTTAAAAATGTCAAAATATGATCTGAAAGAGGTAGCCAGCATTCACTGAGGTTTACCAGGACAAAAGTTAGTTGTGTATAAGAAGTTTTCTCTGCTCCAGTTGCTCCATCGGTGAAATCCGGTAATTACAGGACCCTCCCATGACTGGTATGAGGACTAATGAGTTAATATTTATAGTGTGCTTACAACAGTGCCTAGATCAGAGACAAAATAAAATCTCTTCGTTTCACATCTGACTGTATATGAAGAACTTTTGTATGGCCATCCTGCCTTTGGGACTACTTCTGTGGCCTTTTATAAAATTTATAAATTCCGTTTACATATGCAAAGGGATTGAAGATATGCAGGCACATTCTTTTTGCTGACATGAGTTGTTCTCTCTTCAGATGAATTCCTTTCCCAGATTTTTACTTGGGAGGAAAAAAGCATTAAGCATATGAATATGGAAACTTTATATGTTTTATGTAAATGAATACTTTTTACCCCTTATTCTATACATTAAACTGTTGTAGAGTTGACAAATCTAGGCAATTTTGTTTAATATATCCATTTGCATACCAGTTTCCATGTGGCTCCTTTAGCGTAAGCTATAAATTATACAACTTTAGAGTTATTTTAGGGGCATGCTTTTCTCTGGTTCATCAGTACAGTCCCATGTAGAAATTTAAATGCGAATCTTTCTTGACATCCATGTAGCCAGGCGGAATTTTATCAATATTCAATTTCATAATGGCTTATATATACATAAGCTTGGTTCTTGTTACTTTGAGATTTTTTTTTTTTAACAATTTTATTTATTTGACAGCAAGACAGCGAGAGGGAACACAAGCAGGGGGAGTGGGAGAGGGAGAAGCAGGCTGTCTGCCGAGCAGGGAGCCCAACGCGGGGCTCGATCCCAGGACCCTGGGATCATGACCTGAGCCGAAGGCAGACGCTTAACGACTGAGCCACCCAGGCGCCCCTACTTTGAGATTTTTAAGGATAAATTAAGACAGAGAATTCTTTATGAAAGACTCCAACACATACATATTTAGATCTCAGCCATTTAACATTTTCCCTTCATTTTGGTTTAACCCAAACCAAAATATTCTATTTCTGCACTGTAAATCAGGCAGCCAGCCTTGGCTCTGGAAGAGCCGTCTCATTTGACCATTAGCATGACCATCAGTGTGGCTTGGCTGATGTTATTAATTTCATTTCATGCGTGACCTTAGACTTTCTATCATGGTAAATCATCTTGAAATGTAAGGCTTCCAATCCTCCCCTCATATAATCTGACAAGGTTTTTCTCTTCCTAAGGGCAAAAAAGAGGAGAGATTACTCAATTTTTTTTTTTTTTAAGATATGTGTTAAACCCTGAAAATCCTCATCTTAATAGCTTCCTTTCAAATACTGAGAGGTCTGAACGTTTAAAAAATTAACTCCTATAAAAGTTTTCTAGGGCGCCTGGGTGACTCAGTTGGTTAAGCGACTGCCTTCGGCTCAGGTCATGATCCTGGAGTCCCAGGATCGAGTCCCACATCGGGCTCCCTGCTCAGCAGGGAGTCTGCTTCTCCCTCTGACCCTCCCCCCTCTCATGCTCTCTCTCTCAAATAAATAATAGGAAATCTTAAAAAAAAAAAAAAGTTTTCTAGTAAGAGGACTTCGCCAACTCTTTCCTGTTATGGAATCTGCCCTCTCATTGAACACATGAGTATTTTTACTTTCCATATTCTGCTGATGGGAGTGGAAATTGGAACGACTACTTTGAAAAAGAGTCTGACCCAGCAGTTCTACTCCGAGGTATGCACCTACCCGGTTGTGCACAAAAGTTCACCAAAGCCCAGAATGCACAGCGGCGTGGGGTGTAATAGCCCAGACTGGAAACTGTCCACATGTCCCCAGAAAGTGGAATGCGTATGACAGTTGTCAGTCAGAGTCACAGGCTGGAATGCCTTGCAGTACTGAGGATGAACACATTTTACCTACATGCAACAGCGTGGATGAATCACACAGCCTTAGCACAGCACCGGGGCAGCTTACAGGATTCCGTAGGACGTGGACAAAGAGGCAAAAACACCCCCCAGGTTGGGATAGTGCTTCCACTGGGAGAGCAATGGCTGGATGGGCTCCTGACCCCCGGTGCTGCTGCCAGTATGTTGTTTCTTGAACTAGATGCCAATTACATGAGTGTGTTCAATCTGTGAAAATACGTGGACCCATACACGTATGATACAGTAACTTTACTGGGTATATATTATACTTGGTTGAAAAGTTTTTTTTACAAAAAATACTTTCACTTTATTTAACTGGTTATTACCTTTGCAGGAGGGGCCTTCTCTGGGGCTCTGCAAGAGCCCACGGTGAAGCGGCTAGACAGGTCCCCCCAGAAAGGCACCCTTCTGCCCCCTCTCTGCTCTCTCCTAAGAGCAGCGCCGAAGGCCCCTCTACTCACCATGCCGCTTCGCACTTCCTCGCCTCTCCTCTTGCTGCTCTGGCCCCAGAAGCCTTCCGTGACCAGCTTTTCAGATGCTTTTCAGATTCCCTCTCACCCACCCAGTGAGTACCCCACTCTTTATCCCTTAGACCCTGGGGATATCTCCATTTCCACCCATAAACCTTCCTCCATCTCCCCCACTTGGACATGAACTCTGAATAAAGGGACCTCTTTTTTTTGTTGTTGTTGTTGTTCTTTGAATCCCTAGCCCCTGATACATGATACATGCAGGAGCTCATGTGTTAGTCGCATGCATTCCTTTGCATGGATACCCCCAAACCTGGGATAATCCTCTCGTTAGCTGGCACTACTCCCTGGCAAGGTGACCACGAGACAGCAGAAGGAAATTTTATTAAAAGGAGTTAGCATTTTGTGTTTCCCAGCAGGCAGTTTTGAGTAACCTCAGGACCCACCGTGTCAGTGTCTGCAGGAAGCCTGGTGCTCAGTCTCCTCCCGTCACCATTCCATACATATCACTCTCTAGGGTGGGTTCTGCTTCCACTCCCCGTGTTCGCCCTGCCGTGCCAAGGTGCGTAAAGCTCTCCCGCAGCCTGGGAGGGTGGAGCTTGGATCCATGTACTCTGGAGTGAGACAGACCTGGGTTCAGGTTACTCATCCACTCTGCTCTAATGAGAGGCTTCCTGGAAGGTTCTAGAAGACACCTCTTCTTCAGGCTTGTCCCCTCCTGTTATGGCTGAATCCCTCTGTAACTCAGAGATTCTCACTGGGATGGGGTGGTTGTGTTTCTTCACTGCAAATGCTTACATCTGTCCGTCCCCTTGCAGCAAGTTTCTGCCCGGGACTAGAGAGGAAAGCAGCCAGAAGACTTCTGATCCTCCTTCCCCATCTCTGGTGTCCTGCCGCTTCTTGGCACAGCAGGTTACTCTAGCATCATTTCCCTAGATGAGCTGTCCGTCTTGTCCCCGGCCAAACGTAACCGTGTCTGGAAGTTCATTCTCATTAGCTGTCCAGACTCTAAGTGGCAAGGATAGGTCCTACCCTCCTTCTAGCAAATGTGCACTCTCCAGACTCCTTAAAATACTCCTGGCAACCTGTCTTTGGTTCTGTCGGGGCTGTGGTTACCAAGCTTTCTTCCAGGGGTCATTTGTGGAAACACATGAACTCCAGTGTACTTCCATCCTTCCCCTCAGTTCGGAGCATTCTGTTATGCTTCCTTGTGGGAAAGCCTCAAATTTTAGGATCAAAATAGAGGTACAAAATGTGGTCAATTTTTTTTCTTTACATGGAGCAGGCCAGCACACTTTAAATCGGATTTTAAATATTTAAATACGTTTCTGGGTTTCTAGTTGGCAAACTTATTAAGTAGAGAAGAGACATGACATTATTTGGATATTCTTAGGAATGTGAAATATCATGAAGTTTTAAATGGCATAACTGCACCCACACGCATGTGGTTTTCTAGGAAGGTAGCTATCAAATTATAAAAAGTTAACTAAGTCCAAAATACAGTAATATGTGTCCAAGATTGTTTTTATGAGCCATGGGACCTGAGTTTTAACTTTTTGAAAAAATTGAAAGCTGTATTGTATTATTTTATAAAGTTGAATTACCAAATGTAATTGTGTAAAGCAGGTCAGAATGTTTTGTATTCGAGTCTTTACTGTGTTAGGTGCTATGCTAGGCCCTGGCATATAGCTAAGGTTTAAAAATAATGAACATATTTAAGGGTGGTTGATATTACTTGCATCACCGTGCAGATGTTTTAACATACATATGCCCAAATATCATCATCATAGAGAAAGAGCTAAAATATATCCAGCATGTCAGAAAAACAAGGAACGTTTAGGAGAGTGTCCGGAATTTTTATATTATAGGGATCTTAATGTGTTCTTGCTCTCCTGTCCTTGATTTTTATCCCATTAAGGCCCACATTTTTAATAGGCCAGCATCCCTATGAAATGTGCCTTGGGAAAGGACAGTAGTCTTCTATACCTATTTATGAACTGCCCAGATATGAGTAGTAGAGTAAAACATTCCAAAATCATCCAAGAATCTTGTAAGTTTGGAGTCAAGGTATTATTGGATTTTATTGCTGAGAGGAACCTAACAAGTTCTTGCACCCACATTTTATAGTCTTTACACTTTGGGTATGTTGCTTACATTGAATTCAAAGTAAAATAACTTTTGAAGCTCAAGATTCCAGAACGCTGACATGAGTGATGCTTCTGATGGGACAGGCCAGCTCTAACAAAGTAAAACTAACCAGTCATGTTACTTGAATGCTGCACAGCCTCTGAGAAGTTGTTTCTGAGTCGCCTAGTTGTGGTCCACTCTGCTTCTGAGAATAGAATGTCTCTGTGCTGGGCTGTTGGGAAGCAGTGGGCTTCAGCCTGAATTTGAGCCTGGTTGGTCCTTCCCAGTGACGTTAGATTTCCCTCAAATTATTGGAATAACAAGGGGCAGTGAAGCTCCTCTCAACAATTTTCTAAAACCTACTTTAAAAACTGGGTTCTCCATGAGAGACGATGGACTCTGAAAAACAAACAGGGTTCTAGAGGGGAGGGGGGTGGGAGGATGGGTTAGCCTGGTGGTGGGTATTGAGGAGGGCACATTCTGCATGGAGCACTGGGTGTTATGCACAAACAATGAATCATGGAACCCTTCATCTAAAACTAATGATGTAATGTATGGGGATTAACATAAGAATAAAAAAAAAAAAGGTTACCTACCATAAAAAAAAAAAAAACTGGGTTCTCTTATTGGGACTACATCAAAATAGAAAAGCTGCACAGTGAAGGAAACAGTCAACAAAACGAAAAGGCACACTACAGAATGGGAGAAGATATTTGCAAATGATGTATCCAATAAAGGGTTAGTATCCAAAATATATAAAGAACTTCTGTAACTCAACACCCCAAAAATAAATAATCCAATTTAAAAATGGGCAGAAGACATGAACAGGCATTTTCTCCAAAGAAGACATATAGATCACCAATAAACAAATGAAAAGATGCTCAACATCACTCATCATCAGGGAAATGCAAATCAAAACTACAATGACATCACCTCACACCTGTCAGAATGACTAAAATCAACAACACAAGGAACAACAAGTGTTGGTGAGGATATAGAGAAAAAGGAACCCTTGTGCATTGTTGGTGGGAATGCTGACTGGTGCAGCTACTGTGGAAAATAGTATGGAGGTTCCTCAAAAAGTTAAAAATGGAAATACCCTATGATCCAGTAATTTCACTACTGGGTATTTATCCAAAGAATACAAGAACACTAATTTAGAGGAATACATGCACCTCTATGTTTGTAGCAGCATTATTTTGTAATAGCCAAGTTATGGAAGCAGCCCAAGTGTGCATCGATAGATGAATGGATAAAGAAGATGTGATATACACACAAACATTCAGCCATAAAAAAGAATGAAATCTTGCCATTTTCAATGACATGGATGAAGTAGGAAATAGTATGCTAAGAATTTAAACACATGAGCAAAGGAAAAAGAGAGACAAACTAAGAAACAGACACTTCACTACAGAGAACAAACTGATGGTTACCAGAGGGGAGGTGGGTAGGGGGATTAAGGAGTGCGCTTGTGATGAGCACTGAGTAATGTGTAGAAGTGTTGAATCACTGTGTTGTGCACCTGAAACTAATGTAACACTGTAAGTTAACAATACTGGAATTGAAACACAAACTTTATTAAAATAAGTAAAAATAAAAAGTGATTTTTAGTTTTTTTTTTTTTTTTCCAGTCATCCATGTTCAATAGTAGAAATAGTTATAAATACAGGTAAGTTAAAAAGAAAACCATCAGATAACATTTTACATTTAGATGACTGAGTGTATGTGCTTATACAAACCATATACATAGAAGACCATGTTACGGACTGTTTGTGCTGCTATCGCCCCTAAAACTTATGTTGAAGCCCTACTCCCTGGAGTGCTAAATTTGGAGGTAGGACTCTTACAGAAGGAATTAAGATTAAATGAGATCAAAAGAGTAGGGCTTTCATCAGATAGGATTAATGTGCTAAGAAGAGACCCCAGAGATCTCGATTTCTCTCCCGCGAGAGACAGAGGAAAGCCTGCGTGAGGTGCAGTAAGGTAGTCTGCCAGCCAAGCAGCAAATCCACTGGCACCTTGATCTTGGACTTCCCAGCCTCCAGAACTGTGAGGCATAGTGTTCAAACCCCCAGCCTGTGGTATTTCAGTATAACAGCCCACCTAACTAAGACGAAATATGAAAACTTTCATGAGTACCGCAGAAAAAGATCTACACAAATGAGCAGAAGTATGTTTTCCTCTGAAAACCTACGGGTGTGTGTCCCATTATGTTATAGCATCTCATTTTTCATGAATCAACCACCTATCTGCTCTACTGTACTTAGTTCTTGAGTTGTTTTTTCTTTAACACCAGTAACTCCCATCTGGTCTGACAAATGTAACAATAGTGAGTATTGAGATGGCTGGTAAGAAGGGAGGCTACAATTAGGATATGGATGGTGATTTTTAAAAAATAGTACAAACATGTCCTAGGTACACAAGGAATACAGGTGAATTCTATGGTGGGCCTAATTGTGACAGAAAATATGTCCTGCATTATGTGAAATGTGCCATGGCAGTTAGTAAGAGAAGAAGAAAAATAACCATAAAGGTGGAGAAATCTAAGGGTGTGACATCAGTATCAGTGGAAGATGAATCTTACAGTATTTCTTCAGAGCTAAGGCACTTTTTTTTTTTTTTTCACCTTTTGACCTATCTGAAGGTGGGATATTTTGCAACCGATGGGTGCTGTCAGCCTAGTGTCAGGCATGACGAGGATGTCCTCTCCTGGACATGTATGGACATCAAAAGAGCAGCCCCAGACTTGCAGAGTGGGCGTCCAGCAGCTTAGAAGAAAACCCTGCAGACAAAAATGAAGCCCTCCTAAGCCTCCTTGGATTCTCCTGGTTGTGCAGAGGGGCTTGGAGGTGTGAACCTGACTTGTTGAGCCCCATTCCTGAATTTGGAGTTAGAAGTAAGCCGACTGGAGAGAATTGCAGAGCTGACTTAAGAACTTTGCACCCCTGGTTCTGAGGCTTGTTCGGTGGATTATTTAAGAAACGCTGCCTTGGGCGCCTGGGTGGCTCAGTTGGTTAAGCGACTGCCTTCGGCTCAGGTCATGATCCTGGAGTCCCTGGATCGAGTCCCGCATCGGGCTCCCTGCTCAGCAGGGAGTCTGCTTCTCCCTCTGACCCTCCCCCTTCTCATGCTCTATCTCATTCTCTCTCTCAAATAAATAAATAAAATCTTTAAAAAAAAAAAAAAAAGAAACGCTGCCTCACCAGTGCTCCAAGGAAACACGGGCTGCTGGTGTGTGGAAAATCACGAACATTAGTGACTCAGCGTTGAAAACCGATGAGCAGTTGGATTCTAAACGTGAAAACGTTTTTGGAAAACCTTAGCCGATATACTTCACCTAGATATTCTTCTTAAATACACCCCAGATTGATATATAAAAATTTGTCTAAGTCCAAAGGAGCTCTTTCAAAAAGAATAAAATAAAAATTCAAAATGGCTAGAAAGTACTGTACATAGTGTAATTGGCAACTTCTTCCCCTTTCTTAGGGGTAAGAAAATAATAGCTCCTCTGATAAAGGGCATCTTAGAGTGGGTGAAACACAGTAGCATGTTCTTATAAGGGGAGACAGCAAGCAGTTTGAACCCCTGAAAGCCTCTGCATGTGAAGGGGCTCCAGATGTCACAGGAACGCGGGATTTAAGGTCCCTCTGAGCCTGCTCATCCTCACAGGGAGAGGTGAGGTGGCCCATGCAGAGAGCAAGCTGCTCAGGAGTTCCTAGGGGCTTTGCAGACGTCTGCCTCAGCAGATCTTCCCTTACCACTGCCCAGGCAAATGTGTACCAGCAGAAAGGGTGTGAGGGTACCCGGTTCAAGCACCATCAAAGGGCCACTCAGCCTCCTGGTAAGGGGGCCAAGTACCTGGAATGCTGCACACTGACCCCTCTTGGTCACTTGAGTCTGTGAAGAAATGTACTTAGAAATGGCCTTTGGATCCTAACCTGCTTGTTAATAATATATATGTGTGGCATTTACCTGTATTGATATACACACATGCACTTGTATGTACGTATATATCTTATATATGGATCTGTGTATGTCTGACACCACTTACATAAGCTCATACACACACACTCACTGACATACATTGTTTGATAACCTGCTTTTTGCAAATACATCTACTCTTTCCATGTCATTACATATTCTCTGTAGTGTCAGTATAAATGATACCATAGAATTCTTCTGGATGGATTTTTCCTCATTTATTTAATCACTCGTATTATTAAAGGATTTCTTCTAGCTACTTGAGGAACATCCTTATGGCCAAGCTATGTGCAGACCTGTAATTTTTTGTTAACTGGATCCTCATGGGTACCTACTAGCAATTCAGACTTTGCATGGTCCAGGAGCAACAGGACCACAGGCCTTTTGCCTGCTTTCTGTTTTTTATAAATGTGTGTGCAGGTTAAAGGGTTAGAATGGGGGTTATGGACATAGTATTAAGCTCAGTCTCTGAAACCACCCAGCCCTGGCTCATCACCTTGGGCAAGGTGTCTTTTAAGTTCTCTGGATCTTCGTTTCCTCGTTTGTAACTTGAGTCTTTGACACGTGCTTTGTAGGACTGTTGATGTAGTAACAAGCATATCAAGTGTCTGTTATCTGGTAGCCCCTAAGTCAGTGTTCGAACAGCTTGGGGGGCTGGGGTAGGGAGAAAAATGTCATGCTGATGGGGTCCCACGGTCCCAGGGGATGATGCGGGGTGCACAGTAGATGCTGCCGTTCATTGACAATTGATACCTCTGCTCCTTCAATCCGGACAGCTGGCCTCCTGGGTGGAACTCCTGCAGCTGCACAGGGCCCTGTACATGGTTCAGTGCTCTGCTCTTGCTGTCTACAAATCCTTAATCTTGAACAGAGGCTCCATATTTCCATGCTGCACTGGGCCCCGCAGATTCTATAGCCAGTTCCCCCTTGTAAGGTTGTTGGCAGCGTGACATGAGAGCTCACAAAGCACATGTCGTAGTTAGGGTGTAATAGGGCTCAGTAATCATTAGATGGATACAGTAATTTTTTTTATGAGCAGAGATACCTATGATAAGTGCATTCATTTAATTATTAAACATGTGAGATAAATACACAATTAATCTAGGAGAGATTAAGAAACTGCGGCTCCAGAAGCTTAATCACCAACTAAAATCACACAGCTTATAAATGCAGAACTTGGATTCAAACCCAAGTCTGTCTCATCCAAAGCCCACACCACTGACGTGCCCTATGAAGTATTAGCTTCCCTCCCTCCCTCCCTTCCTTTCCTTTCTTCTTCCTTCCTTCTTTCTTTCTTTCCTTCTTTCTTCCTTCCTTCCTTTCTTCTTCCTTCCTTCCTTCCTTCCTAGGGAACCTCTCTGTCAAACTCAGTGTTTAAGTGTTCTTGATATTCATCAGCAGCCCAACCCTTATCCCCACCAGAGGTTTAAGAGCCCCTCAAAGATGATCTAGAATTCTGCCAGACCTGGAAACTTTGGGGGCTACAGCAGACAGTAAAGACGCTTCCTCTTTTCAGTACTATCCTGCCATGTCTCCAAGCCTGCTCAGAACTCCATTACCTGGCCCAACCTAGCCAACCTGGTGACAGTTCAGCTTGCTTCCTTTGATTCCTGATAGGCTTAGCTTAGGATGACCAATGTCCAAATGAACCTCCAAACCGCCATGAGAATCAGCAGGAGATCTGCCTGTGTCAGGTCCTGGGAAAGAGGCTGTGGGAGATGCCTATTTCCAGTAGACTGAAGACAATGCCATCTGTCCTGTGGCAGGGATCCCTTGCTTTCCTACAGTGCCAGGTCATGATTTGTTCTGCCCACTCTTCCCTGCCAGAGAGAGAGAGAGAGTGAGAGAGTGAGGGGAGGGAGGGAGGAAGAGAAAGGATCCATTCCACCACACTGCTAATAAGCAGGCATACAGCATGGTGTGGGGAGGCTTCAATGCAAGTTTGCTTATGGTGTGTGGCCTTCGAGCAGGGAAGTTAATACTTGAGCATTTCATCTCTTGGATAGCCGGATTTGAATTTCGAACGTGACAATGAGACTGTTTGTTGTTTCAAAGCAATTCCCTAAGTGGCTGTTTGCTCAAGACTTTTGTAGTGTGAACAGAGATTTGGGGGAGGGGAAGAAGCCATCTGCTCTGGAATAGTCTTCCAATTACATGATCAAATTACTGCAGAGCAAAATGGAAGGAGTCCAACAGAAAGTTCCCGTCTGGTGTATCCAGCCCCAACCTGCTCTCTGGGGCCATTGTGTCCATGTGGAGATTCACATGCAGGTTTCAAAGGCAAGGCCATGATCGCCAAGAGTGTGAGTAGGAGAACAGAGAGAGCCAAAGAGGAGAGTCAGGGTGAGCTTTCTTGCTGCATCAACATGCCGCTCGGGAAAATGAAACAGTCATGGATTTGAATTAAAAAGTGAACTTTTGGAGAAACTCAGTTTCTTTTTCTTTTGACTTTAGTGATCTGTGTCTCTGATTACAATTAATTTATCACATGAAATGAAATAGTTACATCCCTTTATAAATTCAGTTGGTGATTTTTATTTGCTGATAACTCTCTTTGTAGATTTGTAAATCTGTTTATTTCCCTTAAAATAGAACAATTTTCTTGTTTTTGAAATACGGACTGTCTTGATTTGCAAAACATCATTGAGTCTTATTTTTTCTTCTAAATATGTGTGTGTGTGGTTTTTTCTTCCTTTCTTTTGCTATTAGGCATTCATGCAGCCTCACTTGCTGGGAAATGAGTTCACACATTTGGAGTTTCCAAGGAGAGTACAGAGAAAGGAACTTGGAAAGAAGATGCTCTACAGGGACTTTAATATGACAGGCTGGTAAGAACATGCCTCCCTCTGCCTCAGCACCACCACAGTATGTGTGAGGGAAGCGTCACCACCGTAAAAAGCCATTTCTGCCGTTCGAATCAGGTAGTACAGCCAGAGACTTGGTTGGTGGTGAAGGAAGAGGGGCCGTGCCCACTTCTGCGGTTTGTTCTCGGCACCAGTCCTCAGATCACAGTGTCGGTTGGCCTTGGTGCTTCTCTGAGGCCCTCCCTAGGGACATGAGACCCGACGAAGCTGACATAAATCCTCACTTCAGATGAGCAAGCATTTTTGAGGCTTTTAAAACACATTTAAGTTGGTCAGCAGCTCAAAGAAATGAGCTAACAGTTTATTGAGCCAGACGGGTGTGGATGTGAATCTTAACTCTGATCTTTCTAAATAGACAAAGTTGGATAAACTGCAGAACCCTTATGAGCCTAATTTTCCAAGAATAAAGTGGAAAATATATGCTCTTTGAGAGGTTGTTGTAAGGACTAGAGGTAATGAGCCATCTTCATTATTTTTTCACATTCATTTCGAGATAAGAATCTCGGCCAGAATTTGCAACGACGTGGATGGAACTGGAGGGTATTATGCTGAGTGAAATAAGTCAAACAGAGAAAGACATGTATCATATGACCTCATTGATATGAGGAATTCTTAATCTCAGGAAACAAACTGAGGGTTGCTG
>NC_138373.1:111671092-111741692 GCF_054177405.1 Leptonychotes weddellii | reverse complement strand
AAAAAAAAAAGAGACTCTCGGCCAGAGTTGTCTTACTCCCATGGCACACCTTTGTAAGCACCACATTCATTTCTGTAGTGGATCAGTGGCTAACACGGACTAAGACCTCTGTTTCGTCCATATGAGAAATAGATACGAGGTAAAGTACATCTACGTCATAGGACTGACGTAAGGACTAAATGAGAGCGTGCAGGGCCTGGCACGTGGAAGTATGAGTGAAAGTTTGCTGTTAGCCCCGAGGTACTGAGCCCTGAGTGTCCTTCCAGTCTGGAGGAAAGTAGGAGGATGAGACAGTGGACTCTTTCCTTGACATATCTCCAGCTTAGGCAAAGAAGTAGTTTCATTATCTCTTCTTCATTGACCAAAATAGCTCTAACAGATGGCCACAGCCCAAATTCTCGTCGTAGTGACTTCTAGGCTGGGAATATACTCCTAGGGAACAGTTGAGCTACCTAGGGAAGATAAGGGGCTGATCTGAGGCACTTCCGGTTGTCCTTTGCCATCTAAAAGAAAAGATTTTCACCACTATCCACTCTTCTTCTAGTGCAGGGTCAGCAAACTATGGCCCCAAAGCCAAATTCCACCCACGGCCCCTTTCTGTAAGTAATTGTTTTTAGTACCGCCACATTCATTTGTATACATTTGATCTTTGGCTACCCTCACTCTACAACAAGGTGGTTGAGTAGTTGGAATAGAGACTGTATGATCCACAAAGCCTACAATACTTACCCCTGTTCTAAAACACGAGTGGATTTGGCAGAAAAGGTTCACCCTATTTGCAGCTCTGAGGTTCTGGAGTTTTGGGGCCCCAGAATCATTACTCTTACCTGACTGGGTTTTCTTTGTAAGTTCATTTTTATTGAATCAGCAAAATCAGCACTTGTCACAGAGAAATTTAAGGTGAGGGCTACTCTAGTTGGAAAAGTGTGGTGGGGTTTAGTCTAGGTTTTGCAGAGTTTAGAACGATGGAAGGAAAGGTGTCCTAGGTCAGGAATCCCCATGATTGCAAACAAATAAACAAAAAGAGTGGATCTGAGAGACAGTGAGAAAGATGGCCAAAAAGAAAGAGAGCTTCTCTGGGAAATCACACTGAGTTGTGGTATCAAGGGAACATAATTGAGGATAAGGGAAGGCAGACAGAGAAATACATTTACTGTGGGAGGCTGTGGGTTGTGCTAGTGTGTTCTGAGGAGAATGAATGATGAAAGCAATGTTCTAGGAAGGCAGTCCTAAGGAGTTTGAAGGAGAATGATGAGAGAAAACAGATTTAGGTAGCCAGAAGAAAACCAGCATAGAAATATGTATGTGAAGGGGCACCTGGGTGGCTCAGTGGGTTAAGCATCTGACTCTTGATTTCAGCTCAGGTCATGATCTCAGGGTCCTGGGATTGAGCCCCACATGGGGCTCCGTGCTCAGCAGGGATTCTGCTTCTCTCCCTCTGCCCCTCCCCCCGCTCATGCGTGCTCGCTCTCTCATGAGACCATGACCTGAGCCCAAGGCAGAGGCTTAACTGACTCAGCGACCCAGCGCCCCAAAATAGATAAATCTTTTAAAAAAGAAAGAAAGAAGAAAAAAAGAAAAAGAAAGGAAGGAAGGAAGAAAGAAAAGAAAGAAAGAAATACGTGTGTGAAGTCTCTGGAGCCAAATAGAGGGAAGGAAGCAGAAAACGGAGAAGGAAGGAAATGAACAAGAACCTAGATGATTTAGTCCAGAGATAAATGTAAGGGGTAAGTCATTAATTACTCCAATTACCTGTTGAAATAGGTCTTTTCAGCTAGCCTATAATCCCCCAGGAGCGGGGCACTCCCTCCCCTGGTGCCTGACACCCAGTGAATGGCCAGGGATTATTTATTGGACGAAAGGAAGGAAAGGGTGTGATTGATTGCAGTTGAGAGGGCGGGCAGTTGTGGATGGTGGATGGGAAGGGTGGGAATAAGGAGCTTGCTTGCATCTGAGATAAGTTAAGCTTGAGGCAAGGTCGTCTGTGTGTTCTTTCTATGCCAGAAGGCCAATTAGATTTATGCAGTCAGAACACACTTGGTAAACAAATGGCTAAAGATTACCCCCATTTTATAATTTTTAAAATGTAGATAAGTTCAGGGACTAGATTACATCCAACTTTATACATACACACGCAGTCTCCTGCTGTCTCTCTTACACACAAACACACACACATACATACACACACAGTGTCCTCTCTCTCACACACACATACACACATACATACACACGCAGTCTCCTGCTCTCTTACACACACACACACGCACACATATCCATACACACGCAGTCTCCTGCTCTCTCTCTTACACACACACACACACATACACACTGTGTTAGCATGATCCTAAGAAAATAAGCAGTCCATAAATAAGCTGTATTTAATGTATGGAACTCCACAGAAGGTACCGAGTGATTGAGGAGCCAAGCCTGAGAATGGCTTCAGTCAGATAGGATTTGCTGCTTTGTTTAAGCATGGTTCCCCACGCGGCTATTGGCTCCAGCTTTGGCTCTGAGCAGAGATTTATGTATATCTTTGTGTATTTCCTACCTGTTCTTTTTTTTTTTTTTTTTAAAGATTTTATTTATTTTTATTTGAGAGAGAGAGAATGAGAGAGAGGGAGTACATGAGAGGGGGGAGGGTCAGAGGGAGAAGCAGACTCCCTGCCGAGCAGGGAGCCCGATGTGGGACTCGATCCAGGGACTCCAGGATCATGACCTGAGCCGAAGGCAGTCGCCCAACCAACTGAGCCACCCAGGCGCCCTCCTACCTGTTCTTTTGACTTGAAATTGACACTTAAGAAAAAGGAGAGCTCTTTATATCTTTGTTGAAATAAGTGGGGAAGTTTAGAACCAGGTTAGACCACTGCCCTTGTAAACTCCCTCCCTCAACCTTAATGAATTCCTTTTTTAATCGTTTTAACCTCTCATGAGAAACCTCAGATCTGGCAGTTACCTTTTAGACTTAAAAAAAAAAATGGGATCACATTTTGCTGCCTTTCTGAGTTGTCTGTAGAAAGAGAAGAGCTGGCAAATCAATTCTATAGAAAGGGAGATGAAGGTCTGTGGCTCTTTTCCCACAAACGCCTTAAATTACTACCAAGTGGTTCGAATTGGTTGAAGGTGGTCTGGTGAGTATTTGGTATGTGTCACGCTCGAGGGCACAGGTTCCTGTCATGTTCCTTTATGTTTTTGGGCTTCAGAATTAGCTTCGGCCTATGAACTTGTTTTTCCGAAACCCTTCTACAAATCAAGGGTTCATGTAATTCAAAGCCCTTTAATCCTTGTAGTAAATACCTACTTGTGGTGGAAATGTTTATCTCCCCCCATGGGCCCCCCACGAATCATGACAGCAGTGGGCCTACCTGACAGTTATGGGAAGAGCTAAGGGCCAGACCCTACAATGAGAGCTTTAGGTGATTCCTCGTAGATAACAGTCCTATGAACTAGATATGTTTCACAGATGAGGAAACTGAGGCAGAGAGGCTATGTTTCAGGGTTACATAACTAGTAAGATGGGAGAAGCTGGGATGTGAACCCAGACAGCATTACTTGAGGGTACACACTGTTTACTGTGCCGAACTGCCCAATGCTGAAGGACTCCTCCTTCTTGTTCCCATTTTGCAGTTGAGCAGATGGAGACTCCGAGGGATTAGGTGGTTTGCTCAGCTTCTGCCAATGCAAGTGTCAGAACAAGGACTAGATCCCAGGTCTCTGATTCCTAGAGCTCTTTCTGATACAATGCCAACAGTCCGTTTTTCTTCAGGGTAAGAGTAGACCTAATTACTCAGTTTTGAGCTGTGGCATAAAGTTAAGCAGGGGGACCCCTATCCACCAGGATTAGTGTCTCCCTGACAGTCCTTTAAACAAGAGAATGGGATGAATGAAGCATTTCAGGAGCTGCTGAGGCACTAACTTTTCTAGTTCCTTGTCCAACCTCCTATATTGCTGGCCAAATTAAACCATGAGACTTGACGCTTGTCCCTAAGAGTCTGTGTGTGATTTGGGGGTGCTCTTGGTGGGGAAGATCTTCTAAGAACCAGGTCTCCCGTGCTGAGGACAATTGCCTGCTCTCGTTCGAGGAGCATCATGGCAGCTCTCCGTGGTGCGTCTGCAGCAGAGAGGAAGGTGTGGGAGAGGATGTCAGCTCTGGGGGGGGCCTTGTCTCATCATCAAGGATGAGTGTGTTGCCTCCTGATGGGGAGCTTTTCTCTCCCACCCTCATGCTTTCTCAGAGACCGTGGAGCAGCTTGGCAGGCCCAGAATGTGTAGAGGACAAAAGGTTATTGTCACCAGCACCTTCATAATGAAACCAGTCTCTTCCCTGGCTCTCACACCTCCCCTTTGCCTGCCTCAGATTGCTTGCCCAGTAGTTTGATTTACAAAGGCATTTTCTTCACAGTACCCCTGGAACAGGGTCGGGCTCTGACATGGCCCAGGCCTCACCTTCTGTGCCTGGTGTCATTGGTCCTCGTGCTGGAATCCGGCCTTGCCTCGTTGCAAGCCGGTGCCCCTCCTCCTTCTCCTCCCCAGCCCTTTGTGTCGAGCTGCTATTGCATGATGCACACTAGCTGGCAGTGTGAGCTCTGTGGCCCGACCTGCAGCCCTCTGAGCCATCTCAGGCTGGAATTTGCTGGCAAGCATCTGTGTTACTGAGTTGAAACAACAGTTTCTCACAGCTGCCTTTGTGGCACTGGGTCCCGGCTCTTGGGCCTGCTAGTGATTCAGCTTTCTCATGTGGGTTCAGTGTTTGTCGTGCACTGTGTCCAGGCACATGAGCGGGGGGCGGCGGGCGAGCAGGGGGTCCAGGAGGACATTAGTGGGGGGGAGGCTATAGCTACACCCCTGGCGTCCAGCCAGGCTCTCCAGCAGCTGTTCCTGGCCTGATGGGATTTGTAGAGAGCCAGGGCCAAAGAGGAAGAGAAGTCCATCGTGTGAATGCAAGATTGCTTCCAGATGGTTCTGGTTATGAGTAAAGTACACCAGAATTCTTTCCTTAAGCAAAGCCTTTCTAACATTTATGATGGTCTTATTTCAGAGAACAGCCTGGACCTGTAACCTGAGACGGCCTGGCTTAGTTAGTACAGAGTTTACAGCTTTGGGAGATGGGCTCCATGGGTATTGGCCCTTGCTCTGCCAAGATTCTCGAGCCTTGGGCAAACCCTGGGCGCCTAGGTCTCTCATTTGTAAAATGCTTCCTTTGCCCCTTGCTGCCAGCCTCTCTGTCTGGTGGGGGATGGGCTTTGCTCTGCTTTTCAGAGCTTCTAGAAAAGACAAATTCCAATAGAAAGATTCCAGTGATGGTAATCTTTCATTTTGATCTCTTGCAACCCTTAACTCTTTATGATTCTAACTTGATGACACATCAGGGTCGTTTTCCCCTCCTGTATTTCCTTTAAAACTATGAGCAAATCAGAGATTTTTCCACTGGGAGCAAGCAGGGTCAACCACCATTTTCTCCTTTTAGTACTTACTACTTTTATGAAGGCAAAGGAAATATTTTTTCTATTCTGAGTGCTCTCCAACACAGTAGCCAGTAGCCACATGTGGCCATTTAAATTTATATTACTGAAAATTAAATAAAATTAAAAATTTTTTCCCACATCACACTGGCCACATCTCCATTGCTCAGTAGCTAGATGCGGCTAGTGGCTGGTGAAATGGACAGTGCAGATAGAGAGCATTGCCGTCATCACAAGCAGTTCTACTGGTTGGCCCTGCTACTTAGATAATGTAAGGGTATGAGTCTAGTTGTGTGGGGAGGACATGCAAGAAGCTGTCTGTAACTGAACATCCCAATGGCAAGGGATTAAAAAGAAAAAGACAGCTGAGTCCAGATAGGGCGAGTGAGTAGAACGGCATGGCCACATCTATGGCTTCTGGCCCCACTGCTTGCTAGCCTCGGAGGTGGCTGGGTAATGGGCTTCGCTCCACTTTTCAGATCTTCAGAGGCATCAGTCACTGTGTTTAGGGACAGCTCATCTCCCAATCCAGCTCATCACTACTTGGCAAGCCTGCTGGCAAGCCTGAAGCCTGAACGAAGACCCATTTCCTTTGCTGGTCAGTAGCCTACCTCCCTCGCCCAGCCTCTGCCCGCTGCCTGCTGGACTGGCGCCGGCCATTGGCACTTCGGTTCCTCTTGCTTTTCCTTCTGCTTCTTGGGGAAGTATTTCAGATCCTGAGGGTCTGATTTAAAAAGCAACTTCACTTCCAACCCTTTCCATTCTGTTTGGGGTGAACTCTATTCTCCATCTGCAGCCTGGAACCCAGCTCAGGGATGAGAGCCACAGCCCCACGGCATTGGGCTTCTTACCAATAATCCAAGCATTTTCTGGAAAGAAAATCACTGGAGGCAGCCCCAAGCATGGCCTGGAGCTACTGGGTCGAGTTTTACAAATATTGTAGATGAGGCTTCTATCTTACTCTTTACTGCTCTTTTCAATGCCCTCTGACAGCACATTCAGGCAGGCTGACAGGGAAGTGGATAAGCAGATTGAGAAATGCCACAGAATGCTTTATGAAGCCAACTCCAGAGCTGCACCCGCATATAATATAAATTGATTTATTGAATCAAGCACAGAAGCCCTGTTACAGAAACCCCAGGCTTTATCCTCCCGAGGACCACCTATTAAAGCAGCCCCAATTGACACTCCTCCTTAGCTTTTCCACTGATCCCCAGGCAGTTTTTAAAGGGACGGTGTCCCTCTTTTGGGCCTGAATTTATATGTTGGCCATGCCTGTGGGTCTAATTAGCATAGCATTATTAATCTTCCTTGGAAAGCCTGCATTTTCTATAATAGCTTGACTCTTGAGTTTTAAAGAGTAATTGGAAATTTCAAACCCTGTCCTTTTCCCTCTTTTTGTTTTTAATTACTTTTAACCCAATCTTTGGAAACCTACCTGCAGATGTCTCTTGACTGGCAAACGTCGTTGGAGCACCAAAGGGTTTCCCGGTCCCGTCTTGGTGCAAATCCTGACATTACTGTTGTGCCACAGATCTCACGGGGAGGCTTTTTAAACCCACCGGAGAAATATCACATTTTAATTTTATAATTACTTCACAAGAAAGCAGGCCTTTCCCTAGTTAAACCTGGTATTAATTTCCTCCCAGAAACTTGTATTTTCATAACTTAATGATTATGGGCCACCTTGGCAGCAATCTGATTGCTGAAAGCAATCTGGAAATCCGACTTTGTAGAGAAGGGAGGGGCTTGGATGTCATTCCAGAGAATTTTAACCCTGTGGATTGTCCAGGATGGGCATTGGCTGGGATAGGGAACAGGCACCCAAAAAGTCCTCGGGTCCCAAGTGCAACATGGGGCTGAAGTCTGAGCTGGTCAGCCTCACGTGGGGAGGGGCTGTTCTCGGGGCTCCCGGAGCCAAGATGATGAATCGTTATTTGCGATGTGCACGTTCTGCATCCTTTCAGGATTTGCAGCTCTAGCTGCAGGAGCAGCAGGGAAGAGAGCCTGCCCTGCTGTGTGCAGCACATCTCCTGACAGTGATAAATGACTCCTTGCTCCCCGCCTCCCCCCGCCCCCGGCCCCCCTCCACTCTGCCCATGAGGCCAGAGGAAGCTATGAGCTATTTACAAATGGTTGGAAGCCAAGACAGACAGGCATTGTCAGGGCACCGGGAGGAGAAAGAAAAGAAATGCCCAAGCGTGCTCCCTGTTGATCGTCCACGCACACAAACCTCTCTGCTCTAATGATAGGGGTAAATTTATCATTCCTAAAGTGGCCAAACTACTGCCAAGCCTTTCTTTCCCCGAGACCCTTTGCACAGTCCTGGCATTTGTCGGTACCCATTCATATACCCCTAAGTAGAGCCTACCTCCTCCCCTTCCCCAGTGACCATTGCTTGGGGCTCAACAGGACATGTGTGGTGGTGACTTAGCTCTCAGTCATCTGGGGAACTGCTTGCATAAATCCCTGTTAAAATAGCCAGTGTCCTTTTAAGCAAGGACCCCCCCCCCCAAGGCAGACAGGCACTTGTCTTTATATTTGGCAAACCTTTACTGTATGCCTGCTGCCTATGAGACATTGAGCAGTAGTTAAGAATGTGGATGTGGAGCTAGACTTCCTGGCTGGGTTGGTCCTCAGGTGTGGCTTGGCCAAATCATGTCACTTTGGTTTTCCCACATGTAAATGGGATTCATGACAGTACCTAATAGGATGTCATGAGTTGGTATGGTCGTGTGCGTTCAACACAGTCTGGCATGTAATAAGTGCTCTAGGTGCCTAGTAATATAATCATTAGATACTATGGAGAGTGAGGTGGTAGGCAAGGTTTGATCCTAGCCTCAGGAGGTCCACAACCTAAGAGGTGTTGAGTTGCTTGCTTCTCAAAGTAATGGCAGGCTAGAAACCAAAAAGTAAAAGGAAGGCAGTTTAGAGAAGCAAGAGACTGAAGGAAGGTCAAGGTGTCCTGGCAGGTCTGTCCCACAGCTGCTGTGGCAGGTGAGCACGGAGAAGGTGGGGCTGTTGTCTATGGGAAGAGATACGCTCAACACAATTAGGAAACCTCTCTGCCCTGTGTGCTGATGGGTAGGGTGTTTTCTGTTTTGTTTATTTGTAGGCCATTTTGTTTGTTTTTAGAGGTTTTTTTTGGTCTATACATTGACTCTACTACCTCTGTTTTTGAGTCCTGGATGCTGAACTTTTTAAGGTTCCCTGAAGCCCTCCTGAGCCATACCTAAGGTGCTGGGATACCAAGCCCCTCAGTAGCCAAAGCGTGCTCTCCCATAGGAGGGGCTTACCAGGTAGGACTGTGTTCATTTCATAGGGATGACCAGCTGGCCCAGGGACCAGCTTTCCGGAAATTTATTGAGCAATAACACTTTATCTATAAATCTGTTCTTAAATTGTCAAGAGTGAGAGAAGAAGATCTGTTAGAATTTGTGCATAAATAACTAAAGCAAGACAATATAGAGCTTATTTATAAAAGGGGTTCTGAAGAAACGGCCTTGTGGTGACGTTCAAGGGAGTGGTGGTTTTTAAGAGGGGAATTTGGGGCTGGGGGAAAAATTCATGGGGAAGGCCGTGTTTGAATCACAAGTCTAGAAATAAGAGAGGAGTTTTAGGAGGGTTGAGGGCCAAAGGGAAGGACACTCTGAAGGGAGGGCACAGCACAAGGGAAAGCCCAGAGGTATGAAAATAAGATGTGTTGGGAATATGGAAGCCAGAGGTAATACCTAAAATAGTTTCAATAGACAGCATGGAGGAGTAGGTTCCATCTGTGTCTTAGAAGCCCCCTGCTGTGCCAGGCATTACATTAACTCTTTATTTACCACACTGTAGGGATTCCAGGGGAGGGTCCAGAGCACCAGAAAAGGGAAAGGGGTAGGGGTGGGGGCTTGGTACAGTCATTATTTCCCAACCAGTACAGAAGCATTTCAGTGTTTTAAACCTCTGAATGTACTATATTGCTGTGAATCAGCTAGACAACATTGCAGGTGGTAGCCTAACATAAGTGACAGGCAGAGGCAAGTGAGAGGGTGTGGGGCAGGGGTGGGTAGTGAAGGGACCCAGCAATCTAGATAAGTAGACTGAAGTCAACTCATGGGGAGCTTTGAATGCAGTGCTAGGATGGCATGAACTAACGCCTTATTTTCCCACCCTTAAGAGCTCTGCACCTCTGTAAAGTATGAAAATGACACACAGCAGGGCGGAAATATGGAGCTGACAGTATATTTAGAAGGACATATGGTCCAATCCTCAGCCTATTTATAAGATCCTATTTTTAAGGAAATTCCAGAGAAGTGAGTGCTACAACACTCCACCAAATTTCCAGGTACTTAACTACCCTGCCAAGGAAACATTTTCCTGTGTCCAACCTACGTTCCTCCAGTTATAAAATTTCACTCTCACCAGAGCTTGATAAAGTTTTTTTTCTCTCTGCCACCCCTTCCCTGCCCATAAGGTTTCTGAGCAGAAAGTCAGTGTTGCTAACAGGCCCATGAAGGTGCTAACCTACCACGGCTGGGAGACATTTTCATCAGATTCAGCTGAGGTGCTAGTTGAAAGCCCTAAGTTCTGGACTTACCCCAGGAATCCACATGGCAGAGTGGGACCAGCACCACTCTGAACGCTGAACGATTTCATGCTGCCACCATGTTCCTCTTAGCTTCAGACAAGACTTAGTCAGAGCAAGGGTAAGGTTTAAATCTGTCCCTTGCTGAAGAATTAAACACACATCCTTCTATAAGAACTGGAAATGCTGGTAATACATTCACTTTTTGTTCTTCACCTTGTCGTTCTGGTAAAAGCAATAATGCTCAACCAAGTCTGGGTTCAGATTCCACTAGGATTAAGTCAGCTTTGTCCATCTCCCAGGTTCAATCAAATGCAATACATTGTGCTCAGGAACTTAAAGGACAGAGCACAGGGCTTCATCTCTGATGTGAAGAGGATGTTTTAACCATTCCTCATTCAGTAACATGGGCGTTGTGTTGGACACTGGAGATAGAAAGAAGATGAAAACAATCCCCACCCTCATGGTGCTTACAGTGCAGTATAGGACAAGCCCATACCAAAAGTGGAAGAGGAATATTTACACACAGTGTAGCTTTTTCATCTGGAGTGATTATTAAAAACATTCCAGAATCCCTGAGGTCCTGGAATCTGTATTTTTTTTTTAAACCTCTCAGGTGATTTCTGTACATCCTTGAACATTGGCTTTGGGCAGCCTTAGATATTCTTACTGTGGCTATGAGCAACTGCTAGCAGAAATGATTGGTTAAAGAACACTGGGCAGCCTGGGCTCTTGAGCAGGTTTGTGACTTCTGGCCCCTGGTTTTGCTCCTGTTGTTGCGTGGGAACATCCTTGTCCACCTGTGTGGGCCAAGGACGCTGTGCAGGAGGGGTCATGGACTGGACTAACAGTGGAAGTTGGGAGATGCTACCAAGCCCGTTGGTGCCTACAGTGGGTCAGGGTTGAGTTGAGTGTCTCTTTTCCATATTGATGCTTATGCCCATAACCTGGTTAGTCCAGGCCCTGGGCAGGGTATAAATACATGGAATAATTAGGAAACCATGCTCCTAGGGCATCTAACTTGCTGGTTTCTTATTCCTCTTCATCCTAAATAAATGATACTCCCTCCCCAGATTTGCCTAATCCTTTTGGATGGCCTTGGATCACCCTGTGAAAAACTGGGTACCTAAGTGTGAAGATGTAGAGTCTGTAATTTATTAACAACAGAATAATTTGAAAGCTCATCCTCAGGTTAGACTTAATTCTACAGTGATCTGGAACATCCACCATATTGGCAAGAGAAGAACAAGCCTAAGAAGGTGGTATGTTTAATCTTCTGTGTGACCTACCACTTTAAAAACCTGGGGGGTTAGGGGGTAAACTTTTTAAAAATTTGTATGGTTTACCCTGATGATGAGGAGTAGTAATTAAGCAATCCTATTGGATATCATGACATTTTATGGCACTTACCATATATTCATAGCTCCTTAAGGATGGCAGAGAACCATGACTGAGACCACAATGCACTTTGCAAAGGGCAGACCTGGAAGTGAGCTAGACCTCTATTTCCTAGTTGTGTGACCTCCATTTTCTTATTTGGGTTAATGTTAATATCTGTCTTACAAGCTTGTTTTGAATTATATAAGTTTAGGGGCACCTGGGTGGCTCAGATGGTTAAGTGTCTGCTTTCCACTCAGGTGGGATTGAGCCTCAACTCGGGCTCCCTGCTCGGCGGGGAACCTGCTTCTCCCTCTTCCTCTGCCAACTCCCCCTCCTTGTACGCTCACTCTCTGTCTCTCAAATAAATAAATAAAATCTTTTAAAAAAAGAATTACATAAAAAATAGTCCCCAGAAGAGAGTGTACAACCAGTGATGGGTATATTAGAACTTCAGTGAGTGTTTGGGCTGAGGTGGCAGCAGAAGATTTAACAGTTGTTAAATCAGTTGTTGCCTTTACCATCCATCATCTGAAACAGTGGGGCCGCCTTGATGCAGGACCCAAGAGTTTGGTGTTCTTTCCATTGGTAAAGATCGTCAGCCATTGCCCAGGCCTGTGCTTCTTACCCTGAGGCTCGAGTCACGTGAGGGTCAGCAGAAGATTCCAGAAGACTGAGGGTTTCAACTGAAGATTTGGGGGATAGGGGAGGATATTTTTCTGTGTTGAAATAAATGTTACATATATGATTATTATGCAAAATTCTCTTGGCTTTTTGGGATAAAACAGAAGACTTGAAAAAGCACTGATGCCTACTTTGAGATGCTTGAGCTCTGCCAGGTGATGTGACCAGTTCGAGGACACTCGAATGGAAATACTGAAATGATGTAGCATAGGGTAGAGTCCCGGTGCGTGTGTGGCTTCCCCGTGGGGACACTGCAGGACTTGGTGCTCCCATGTACAAATATCCGTATGTCCAGAGAGAGAGAAGCTTTGTGAACCAGAGGAACTGGACTCTGCAGTAAAACCCTCTTTGCAAGGAACAATCTATCTGCTATTTTCTCCCCACCATTCATGGAAATGGGGTCAATTTTGGTTATTTCTTGATTTGTATATATTGACTTGGTTTCATACAATATAAAGGCCAATGTCAATGAAATTCATGTTTGTTTCAGAATAAATGGTCCCTGAGAAAGCAGAAATCATTCCATATCTGTGTACTCATAAAATAAGGATCTGTGATTCATACCTATGGGAGATCTAAATGTTATTGATTAGAGTATGAAGAGCTCTCCTAGCCAAGTGCTAATGCACACCAAGTGGATACTGAATCAGAAATCATTTCTAAATCTGAAATTTCCCTAAAAGTCGTCCAGAATGTTTTATCCTGAAATAATATTGGTTCTGTTTTGTTACATTTCTGAAAGACTGACTCAAAGCATCTTCTTCTGTATGAATCCTTTTTCATTCCTAACCTTGGGCCCATGAGTTAAGAGATGACCTTTACTTTATTTATATTATTTAACTCCACATTCCCAACACCCGCGCTAGGGCCTGGCACTTAGTACGTGCTCAGTAAACATTCATGAAGGATTCTAGTAGAGACCATTGCTCTCATCTGGTCAAAACCTAAGCTCCTGCTTTGGAGCTACTAGGAGCAGGTCCTTTTCCTTTACCCAAATTTTCAACTGTGGGTAGGGACCCATTAGTGGGTTGTGAAAGCAATTTAATGTAGGGAGATGAGCATTTTGAGCAAATTAAGTAGTGTAAGGAGAAAAGGAAATCTCAGTATGTATCACATGGTAAGGGTGAATATTGCTAGGTTAACAAGATCTGCTCTAAGCCAGTAGACTTTCCCCAGGAACGTGGGCTAGTGCAGTGAGAGCAAGCGCTGATGCCTTGTACTATCCCCCCACAAACCTAGTGTGAGGAAGAGAAGTCTTTAGGCCAAATTATAAGAACGGTTACTGCTTCCAGAATTCCAGGCAGGAGCTGGTTCAGGCATGCTGGTGATAGGGAGGGGAGAGGTAGGCATTTTCCCAGGGAATGTGGGTCTGTGAATCGGGGGATTTCCTCAAGGGCAACCGCAGTGTCAGGGAACAGAGGAAAAAGGTTTTCTGGAGAGATAGCCAGAAGGTTCTCCCTTTCATTTGTTTCTCTCATCAGAGACAGCCAGACGTACGCAAGCTAGGCAGCATGGCACGTCCAAATTGTATCACCAAATATTCATCATGCTTTTACAATTCAAGTTTATTATTTGAGATCGAATCCAGACTATTGTGCTATATTAGCACAAGAACGTCAACTTGTATATATATATAGCTCAGGGCCTCCAGGCCTCAAATAATTTAAATGATGCTCCAAGGACTAAAAGGAGAAAATGAGGTAGCATTTGTTTGTAGAGCCTTGGCCCCATAGGGAACTTTCCCAGGAATCATGTAATCAAGATATCAATTGATGACGACTCCTAGCACAGAATCCAGGAACTCAAGGCATCAAAATATGACCCCTGCCCCCCAAAATGTAGATTTACAAATAACTGAAGTCTGCTATACGATGGCAAGCCCGTGACAGAGATGTTGGCTCTGCCCGGAAATATCTTAAAGGATACTTCTGAACCCTCAAGCTACCTGGTAGATACGGGATATTTCTCAGTGTCTTCCAGGTCACCCTGAGGCCACAACGGCCGCCTCTCATCCTGATTCCACATCTCTGACTTGAGCCTGATTTCATTAAGCTTGGCTCAGATCCTCCTCCCCGACAGTTTAGTGACATTTTTCCAGCATATTAAGATTTGATCCAGAGATAAATTTAAGAAATTTCTGGGGGGATTTCTTAACTATGAGTCTTGGAAACCAGGGAAAAGGGCCTCTTGAAAGAAGATATTAAAAAATAAGAGTAAGATCTAATAAAATAGAAAATATTCTTGTGTTGCTTTACAGGAAACACATGGATATTCATACAGTGAAGAGGGAGAGTGGGTTGCCTGTTGCAGGGCCTCCTCAAGGAGCAGGAAGCAGCCTTCATTTACTGCTCTGTGGCTTTGGGTTTGATTCCTGTGGAAATACAGATGGCTGGCAGGAAAAAGGAAGCATGAGGTGATGGCCAGCTCTGTGTTGCTTTTTCCAGGAAGGTCTGGGGAGGGTGGGTGTGGAGAAAAGCGAGGCAGGGGAGAGCCTCTGCGGATTCCATGAATTGCTGAATTGGGGTTGTGCCAAGCTCTTAAAAGCCATGAGTGGCATTTGGGCTCCAGGCATGTGTCTGCTCCTGACCAGCCAGGCCCAGGTGGTGTTTCATCCCAGCCTTCTGGGATTCAAGCATTTGTTGAGATTTGGTCATAGGAAGCAGAAGTGGGGACCAAAGACCTAGGCACTTCTGCCCACCATCCTCCCTCCGAACCTGCTCAGCCCGTATGGAATGTGCCCCTGTCTAAGACTTGGTTTTTGCTATGAGCAAAATGAGACTTCCTGTGGCTTTTATCTTCCTCCCAGAAGGGGCACTCAGCTTCTCGCTGAGGGGGAGGGAAATGCTCCTTTTATGCCTATTTGAGACCAACCCCAAAGCATCCCCTGCAGATTATTAGCTCTGAGGTATCTTTCTGAGTCTCTGATTCGTCACTTTAGAGCAGAACACTGGACTTCTCTGAATAAAGTTGCACAGGCGCTGTCCTTTGTGCTTTGATATCATTAGCAGCAGTAATGAATTGGGGTGTCTTGGGTGTTCAGCAAGAAGCAGTTTTCCTGTGGGGATGTGCTGTCTTCCGGCCCATGCTCCCCAGTTATCTGCGCAATACGCAAGCAGTGAAGAAAGAACGAGGCCCTTACGGTCACAGTTGAATTAAATAGCACCTTATCCTTCACAAAGGACTTCTCAGACATATTTGCATTTAATCCTTGCGACCTCGTGCAGAATCCAGCTGAAGAAGCACGTTCAGTGAGGTTGAGGGACTTTGCCAAGGTCACACAGCTAGTTCACTTGAAGACAGAGCTGTGACTTCAAAACCTCTGACTCTAGGCCTGATGTTCTCTACTAGACCACAGCATAGGGAAGGGAAGATCTAGGAAGACAGCTTCCCAGGGGAGGACAGGCATCCCAGGCCATGGTGAGGGGTTAGCGAGTGGAAGAATATGACTCACTGGCGTGTGTCATTGGGGTCATACAAATGGATTGTTGGGATTAGGCAGTCCCAGAGGGGTCACGTTCTTCTTAAATGCCTTTGAAGTATTGCTAAGGGAACCAAAGACTTAGGGAAATGAGTGGTATTTCTGTCCCTCTTTCTAATTAAAGGTCCTGATCTGGGAGAGAAAGAAGATCATGGGAAGTGATCTACGTGGATGGTGCCAAAGTGTGAACTTTGAGTTGCTGGCCTGTGGGTTAAGGTGTCCGAGTGGGGACTCTGGCTGGGAATGGAGAAATCTGGCAAAGGCACAGAAGAACTTTCTTAGTGGAAGACTTGCTTTAGCAAGTTAATATGGAAGAAATGTGTCTAGGTAACACTATAGACTTTGGAGAACCATGTAACAAAAAACCCCCTGCCATTCTGGAGGTGGAACTTAGGAACCATCAGGAGAAAGTAATAGGCAAGAGTATCATAAATGCTATTTTTTATAACTTTACAACTGTGTACTACTATATATTGGTAATAAAGGTGAACCTAAAATTCTCATGTAAAGAGGTACACACAAGTCCAAGGTATCCCTGATTGGACTAGGCCCTGAATTTCAGCCATAAAAAAGCTTACTGTGAAGGCAAGATGAGTGGGGAAGCCAAGACCTTGTTATGTCTTTAGCGGGAAGCATGCATGCTGAGGAGAAAGCGTTAACCTTCATTCATCTGTTCATCCACGTAGCTCGGATCAGCTTCACATCCACAGTGTGCCTGCGTAGTTGTGGACAGGAGGATAGCTCAGTAAATAAGACAGAAGTCCCTGCCTTCATTGAGCGAATGTTCTGGGGCTGGGGGGCTAGAAAGAAGTAAATAAAGTTAATAAATAGGTAGCTTGAGATTGTGCTGTGGAAGCACTGTGAAGAGCTGCAGCATGATGGCCCAGAGCGGTCAGGGAAGGCTGAGGGAGGCGCAGGAGGCAGTATGGGAGGGCCCAGGGGAAGAAGGGCCCCGGGGCATGTTAGAGGGACAGCGAGAAAGCTAGCATTAGGAGAGCCTAGCGGAGGGATACAAGAGATCAGAGCAGCATGCAAAGATCAGATCACAAAGGGCCGTGTTGTCCAATGGGGAATTTTAAGCTGAAGAGTGAAGATTGCAGATTAAAAGAGAGAAGTGGTTGTGGGAGATTGGCTAGTAGGCTGCTCAGCCAGACCAAAAATACAGGCAAACCTCTCTCTGAAAACAATCACGGAGCTGACACTGGGACGAGATATGTTCATCCTGGAGGAGTCCTGTAATTGCTGCTCATCAGGAGGGTGAAAGGACATCCGTGTGGCTGTACAGGGACCTCTTGAGCTCAGATGTTCAGAGAATGTGTCTAAAAGACTGCAGAGAGCAGCGCATAGCCAGCCAAGACCAGAGGCAGGCAAGGGACGTGCTGTTGGGTGAGTGTCAGCTGCAGGCGGCACCTCCGAGACCTAGAGAGCAGGCAGGGAAACTCAGAAAGCTCTTTGCTTTTGTTTTGTGAATATGTATAGGACAAGAAAATACAGAAGGGCAGAATAAAGCCACTGCCCGAGGTCGTGGGCGTTCATTGATTTGCTCACATAGTCAAATATTTCTTGGACACCTGTTACATGTTGGGCCCTCTTTAAAATACCAGGGATGCCACAGGTGGTGAGGTGAACATCTCTGTCCTCAGAACTTAAGCAGGGCATGGCGTGCAGAGGGGCAGTAGAGAAAATAAACACAAGGAAGGAAAATACTTCAAATGTTAGGTGGGGGTAGATGACAAGGACAAAAATAAAACCGAGGAGGGGAAGAGGACATTTGGGGGAGGGGAGCGATGTTAAAGAAGGTCATTTCATTACTTGGCTTTTATTTAGAGTATGATGGGGAAATCATTGGGGGGTTCGAGCAGGGTAATGACACTCTCTGACATTTTAAAATAATTACTCTGGTTGCTCTGAGAATAGAGATAAAGGACAAAACTGAGCAGTTTCCAGCACCTTCACCGCCATCACCCTGGTCCTGGCACCGTCTGCTCTCCTCGATAATTGCAGGCAGGCCCGGTGAGGCCATTGCCAGGGTGTGGGCAAGAGACGGTGGTGGCGGCAAAGGCACTGGACGTATTGGGAAGGTAGAGCTGACCGTATTGCGTAGGATGTCGGCAGACAAAACCCTCAATTCCTCTTGTGTTTCCCTCTTACTAGAAGATCAAGTGGATGCGGAAGCCTAGGCTGCCAACAAGGGAAGTATTCAAAAGAACTGTCCAAGTGGAGGCTGGCTGATGAATGTGTATGGCCGGCAGGAGGGAGGTGGAGTGCTGGGACCGAGGAGGGGACGTGGCCTGGGAGCCCCGGCAAGCCGGTGAGAGAGGAGGGACGGCTCGCAATGGGAGGCTCCAAGGAGAGGATGTCCTTGGTGCAGCCCACATGACCGGGGAGCTGGGGAGCCATAAGGAAGGTCATCGGGAAGTAGGTTGGGAGTGACAAAGTCAGGATTCCAGAAGCATCATCCACACATCTAAAATTACTGAGAATAACCACAGGGGAAAGAGTGGGAAGCCACCTGTGAACCTAGGCGGAAGTCATCAGGGAGGATGGCAGAGCATCCAGACCTGTGTGAGCAGGTAGAGGGACCGACTCGGTGGCAGCAAGCCTTGGTCTGGAAGGGCGAGTGAAGTGGGAGCAGTCAGGGCCTTCCTCTTGCCTTAGGAGTCAGAGAACTTTGAAATATGCCAATGGCTGACTGAGGGGTTTAAGAAAGAATTTCCCAGGGCTGTTCTCCAATAGAATCAGCTGATGCTGCGTGCTACAGAGCTCCCAGGACAGTGACTGTCGAGAGCAGTCCATTGCACAACAGAAGCCAGGGACCCATACGAGGCATGTTGGTATAGGAGGGACTCCCACACTTGGGACACAGCCGACTTGGCCTCTCAGTCTCTCTCAGTGCTGAGGTTTTCCTTCCAATAGGTCTAGACCAATGGTGCCTTTTCCTTGTCTTTTCAGCTTTGCAAAATCCACATTGCAAGGGAAACCATTACTTTTCAGAAAATGTTTAATGGAAACTTCTTTGCTTAATGAAACTTGCCTCCACTTAGGGAAAGCCCCTTTAATTGAGCCCTTTTTAAGCCTCGATTTTTTTTTTTTCTCATCCTTCCGTCAATTGGCCTCATAAATATTCATTAAGGATTGACCCAAAATAAGGGTTACTCTGAAAATCTTTCCTAAGCCTTTCAGTTTTGCTTTTTTTTTTTTAAGATTTTATTTATTTATTTATTAGAGAGCGAGTGAGAGAGAAATAGCATGAGAGAGGAGAGAGTCAGAGGGAGAAGCAGGCTCCCCGCTGAGCCGGGAGCCCGATGTGGGACTCGATCCCAGGACCCTGGGATCATGACCTGAGCCGAAGGCAGTCGCTTAACCAACTGAGCCACCCAGGCGCCCTCAGTTTTGCTTTCTTGTAACAAGTAATTATTTGAATATGATCTCTGGTCAGTTATATTATTGTAAAAACTAGTGAGTAATTGATTCTTGGTGCTTTTAAATTGAATCAGGATTTGTGAAATCCTGGGATCTGATATGAAGGAAGAGATATTTTCTATGAATCATAGGTCCCAAGTAACTCCCTCTCTTGGAGCTCCAACTGCAAACCATTGTCCTTCTCTTGCATCCCCCAGCCGAGAAGGCTGCAGCCAAGGCTGAGCTGGAAGGGTAGAGCCAAGCCTAAATCCTGAGCATGGACTGTAATGCAATATGAACAGCAGATAAGCCTTTCCAGTGGGTAGGAACAGGGGTGGCCCTCTAAACTGCAAACACACGTTTGTGGGAGGCCCGCTGTCCATGGGAGAGGGCTCTGGTGGGCTCTGCGGCCATGATGAAATGACTAGTGAGTGCACACAGGTGCTTCCCTCACTTCCCGCCATCTTCCCTGGGGACCGTGTGGTGACATAGCCGCTGGTTTGTCCCCACATGGTCACCTTTTGTTCTTTTGCTCACGCAGAAAATTCCCTTTCCTCGTTGGCCAAAGACACCTTTTCTTCGTCCGGTGCCTGCCTTTCTCCCACTGACAGGCAGACAACAACGGTCTCATTGCACATTTTTCAACTAGAATGAGAGATCGCCAGAGCTGAGCCCGGATGTCCCCTTTCTTTGGTGTGTTTTCTGGGAAGGTTTGAGGCTAGCTTCAGGCCACCAAGATGCTGTGTGAGCCTGGGAAAGTTACTTAACCTCTCTGAGCCTCAGTCTTCTCATCTGTCCAGTGGGACATTGCAGAACCTGGGAGACATTTTGAGACACAGTAAGCCAGCACCAAGCCCGGCGTGTGGCATGTCGGTGTTCGGTGAGTCAGAGGTGTTGTTGTGGTTTTAGCTCATTTATGTAGACTTTAATGAAGTTACCAGTTTGAACTCTTGAGTGTTTTATTCTTTTTTATGCCAGACCTTAATTGTGAAAGGAAATCCACCTGCCTTTATATATGATACCTGTGCTTAGGACCCAGAAAGACTGGGGTGGGGTGGGGAGAGCATGTTGAACTTCTTTGTTAATAGTTATTCACCCTTGTCATTTGTTGGTGACAGCAAGGGAGAGGGCTCTTACATGATTGGAAACCAACAATGGCAGGAACAGAAGAAACCTTTTCAAAGTTGTCGTTTCTATTTTTAATATTTTTGTTGTTTTCGAAGATGAAAAAATAACTAAAATATTAGAATTTGCACTGGACCCTGTAGGTGACAACTCCAAGGTGAGTGTTGGTCTTTCAGAGCTGTGGTAACACCGACTTCATGTTCCTGAAGGTCTCTGCCCTGAGAGAATTCTTGCCTGGGCTTCCGGAGGATCTGAGAACAGCTTTCTGGCTGCCTTTTCAAGCCTGTTAAGAGTGCTCGTAGCCCATCTCTCCTGAGCTTAAATAATTTCCAGTCACTGGTGCTGGAGTTGTTGCCTTCTGCCTCCCATTTAATCTCCGACTCCTATGCCTTGGTCTTCAGGCCCCAGTCCCTTTCCTGGTCTTGTCCCCACTGTGACCTCTTCTCTGTCTGAGTCTGGCCTTTCCTCTCCACACATCCCTGTCCACCGTTCTCAAGCCCTGGTCACACCCACTTCAGAGCCTTTCTCAGTCCATTTCCCTCCTGTCCCTTGAGCCACACAGTGTCATCTTTAGGATCAAGCTAATTGATCAGCTGATTTTGAATATTAGCAAATGACACTTGGTCTATAGTGATTGTTCTCAATTTTGACTGCATAATGTAATCACAAATTTGACTGCACAAAGTAGCTTAAAAAAAAAAAAATCCCAGTGCCTGGCTATCACCCCCAGAGGTTCAGATTTAATTGTTCTGAGCTGTGACCTGGGCATCAGGATTTTTAAAAGCTCTCCCAGGTGCTTCCATATGCAGCCAGGATTGAGAAACCACTGGTTTAAGAATTCATTCATTCCCCAAGCTGAGTGTATTCTAATAATAGCTCTATTTGTTCCCCAAATGACTTGTATACCATAGCATTTTAAATAGTTCATGTGACTATAAAAACATCAAAGTAGCTATTTCCATCTCGTGTTAATTGGGTAGATTTGGGGAAAGGAAATAGTACAGTTCTTTTTTTGAAAATTGAATCCTAGAGTACCCCTGGGCCCACTTGATGGCAGTACCAGCAACTTGCATTTATCATGCTCTCAGCGTGTGCCGGGCACCGTGCTAAAGACTTCCGAAGCTCGGCATATTCATTAGGCCATCTTAATCCTCAACCCTGTGAGTAAGCCTCAGTTTTCCTGTCTCTGATTAATGAGGATCCTGAGGTCCAGAGAGGCTCACCTGTATGCCCAGGGCTGAACAGGAGCCCTTCACTGGATCTTCACTGACCCCTTAGGAAGGAACAACTTACCTCAATAATTTCCCAGAAAATAAGGGTGTCCCTGTGTTAGCTTTGGGGTTGAACTCTCTTTGAATTAGATTGCATTCTTTTGTATATCCAGAGCTTCCGGATATTTGATTTCAGGTTCACTCCCAAGTTGCCTGTATATATATGTATATATATATATATCCAAGATTGGGAGCCCATTTCACAAATTAGTTTTCTTCATGCACTCAGCAGACATTATTTTAGAGAAGCAACTTGTTTCTAGCACCTCACCTTGTAGACCCTACCCCAGTTTTTACCTGGTGTCCCTAATATTTCTCTGAGGTGGTGAATAGGCACTGCTGTCCCCATTTTGCAGAAAGGGGAGCTGGTGTGCCAAGTATTCGTTATCTATTAAATAGTAGTAGTAGCTACCACTAAATGAATACTTCCCATGTGCCAGGCTCTGTGCTAAGCTCTTTACATCCTATGTGATTATCCTCATTTTACAGATAAGGAAACTGAGACCAAAAAAGGTAGAGCTCCTTGCCCAGGGTGGTACAGTTAGTAATCAGGTGCCTTGTTCCTTTGCTGCTTGTTTGTTATTTCAACTTTTTATGAGCAAAATGGCAAGACATAGACTTCATTTTCTCTCCTGTGTTAGCCTGACCAGCCTCTGCTGTCTATGCAGTGGCATCCGGACAACCGTGTCTAGAACAAACCATTGAACCATAAACTGGATTTTCTTTCTGTGTGTTGAATGACCATTTAATATCTATGGTGAAACAAAGAATTTTCTGCCAACCTTGACTATTGCACCGAGGTCAAACAGGCTCTAAATGTTCCTTCTCCAGCCATCCCAGGACGAGGCTGCTTTGGTGTAAACAACCCCTGAAGGTCAGAACCGGCTCGGGGAGCAGTTTCACTCACTCTCCATCCGTCTCTGAGCTCTGCTGTTTTTCAGCTTTGGATTAATGACAAGACCCTTGTTGCTGCTGCCAGGCCACTTCTAAGCACACAGGCCCTAAATGCTAAGGACAAAACCCACCTCCCCCCTTCTTGCTAATTATGAGTATAAACCCCCCCCCCCATTTTCTCCCTCTGCAAGCAAATACAGAGTCGATAGCTTCTGGTTTGTTAGTTATGTGTACCCACATAGTTCTGGAGGGAGAATAAGTCTGTGCACGGGGAGTTTGGCAGCGTGGCGAGTGATGGAGCATCCGGGAGAATGAAGTACCTAGCTGCCTGCGTCAGGGCAGCGGGTCACTAATTGAGTGCAAACCTTTTTTTTTAAAATGTTGTTTATCCCCCTACAGGGCATACAAAACCATTGAGGATGATGACTTGAAGTTTCCCCTTATATATGGAGAAGGCAAGAAGGTAGGCATGTGCACTCCCCCCAGACCGAGAGAAGCAGGCTCTGGCCCCGCACCGCCCTTGGCAGTCTCTGTGCCCCACTCCGCAGCCTGGCATTTTATAGCCCTGACAGCTTAAAAGACTCTCCCCTTCCATCATCCTTCAGGCCTCCTGTCTTGAGGGTCCGAGGAGTGGTGGGGGTTGGGGGAGGGGGAGGTGAGTGGTGAGCACAAGGGACGAAAGTCCATTTTGTGAAAATAACCCTCCATTTCTCCAATCCGTCTGAATAACTTTTTACAGCGTTCAACCGTGACCCCATGCACGTACGTCATCTCCCTGTGTTTCTGACAAGCCACGAGGCAGGCAGGGCCAGCGGTACTAGGTCCTTTTGGCAGACGAGGCCGCTGAGACTCTGAGGCGAAATCGGCTCCTGCAGAGTCACACAGCTGGCCAGGGGTGGTGGGAGATGTGGAGCCACGGCCGTCTCCCGGCTTCTGGAACTCTCACGCTCCACCACGGAAGTTCAGACTCTGCAAGGGTGCTTCTCCGCTTGCCCCAGGCAAGGGGATCCAAAGCTTCACTGTGAGGAAGCTGGAGGATCCCGTGCACCAGAGCCCGGGCCGAGCTAGCAAAGATAGCTCGTCACAAGCTCCCAGAGCCCCAGTCAGAACCACACCCTAAGCAGCAGGCACGCTGTGGAGCACGGGAAGGCTGTTTGTCTGTCTTGGTCTGGGAGCGGAGGCTGGAGGAAGTGGCCATCCTGGACTGGAGAGGGGAAGCTTTGAAACTGTTTACCAGTAAGAACAAACAGCTCTGAGTCATTGCATTCTTCCTCCGAACACGAGTACACTTCAACTCTGGGCTGAGAGCTCCAATTAGAAGTGAAAAATGTGCTCGCATTAAGAAGAATCTTCAACTGAATTTTTTCCAATATTTCATAGTTTTTTGGAGGAAGAAGTGACTCATAATAAAACTGAAGGATGCCTTTATGGACAGAACTTGAGCATGTGTGTGTGTGTGCATGCATGCACCTCTGAACGTACATGTGTGGGAGAGCACACGGGTTTAGGTTTAGGCTCAGTGTAGCAGTGATTTCAGCGGAAGGAGACATTCTGTGGAGGGAATGAAATACAAACATCTGATTCACAGAGGGATCATTTTTCAAACGAACTTGCCCTGTTCATGGAAATGGGCCATCTTCTATCTCACCATCCCTGATTGAGAATCACAACAGGAAGGGACTCTTTTCCTGACAGCGTTGCATGGGCCTGTCAGGATGATGGGTACCGTTAATGCCCATCTCTCAGCCCAATGACCTATGCCTACAGCTGTGGTGCTTTGTGGGGCTGAGATTCTCAGTATTACCCTCCTATACCCAGGGAGTTCCAGGAAGCTCAGAGCCACCTCCTGTTACCTTTGTATCCCATGCACCTGCCCAGCCTGGTACCTGACACACGGCTGGCCTTCAATAAAGACATCAGTATTAAATACACTTTTCAGTTACGTACAGTATACTTTCTCCCATACCAGAGGAAAATGGACTAATGTGTTCTTAGAAGATGATCAGAATAAGATTTAAAGGAGCCAGGGGCTTCCCCAGTTCAGCAGATGTTTATTTCACCGGGACATCATGTTCCTCAAGCATTTCAGTTAATTAGGGCTTGACACTTCTGTGATAGGCGACTGGCAAGTTCTGTCATCGTACCTGATGGCCTATTTAAAAGCCACTGTGGCTCCAGTCTGTTCCAGGCTTGCTCCATTAGTGAAGAAGTGCAAGATCCCTGTCAGGGGATCCATGATTTCTTGCGAAGTCTTTACAACTGCGACACGTCAGTTCTATCTAGATCCTTTGCAGGGGGTTTCTCTTTCCCGTCTGCATACACCTACCCAGAAGTTTCAGAAGACTTTCATAGCCATAACTTCTCATTTTATTCCTGCCAATGCTTTTAAGGATTTGTGTGGGTAACACCTACATACTCTGTAAACAAGTTCAGTAACTAGCAGAAACATCAGATTTCTTTAGACGAAAACGCCCACCTGTGCTTTTCCAGCCAGAGAAGCTGCCATTGCAGTGGGGAGAGCAGAAGGGCCGCAAGGGACTCAGGATTTTCACACTTAGAGTTGAATACTTCTTAGCCAGTAGGGAGTCGGTGCAGCTCCCCAGCAGAGCAGAGAGTTTCTGCAGCCTGCCTGACCAGAGGTCCCCAGGCTTCATATCACATGCCTGCATTTTACCTCCTTTGATTCTTGCCTTTAAAAAAATATGTCATGGTTTCATTTCCACTTTAATGCAAACTGCCCATCTTCTGATCTGAAACCAGCTCCAAAATCCATAGCCTTTTTGGGAAAACAGGATGAAAATGCTGGTAATGTTTTGGACTGTCATGTTTCTTGGCGTTTATAAGTTACCCTCATTACCCAGACAGTAGAGTGAGGACTCAAGCCTGGGTCTTGGCACCATGACCCTACACCGGATATGTTACTGATGATCGAAGTGTTAGGCCATTGGGCTCCATTCTACCAAGAAAGACTTTCACTTCATCCCTCTGTGCTTACCTGGCTCAATGCTGCCCATCCTTCTGCACAAAAATGTCATGCCACCACCTCCGGGAGACTTTCTCAGCAGAATTTTTACCTCCTCTGAACTCCTCTAACCCATGGCGCTTGTGTCTTTCCACACTTGGCCATATTTTACATGTCTTATCTCCCTTCACAAGTTCCTTTATATTAAGGACAAGTCCTTAGACATTTGTCTAGGCATGATTTCTGCACATAGTAGGTGCTCAGTAAATGTTTGGCTAAGTCAAATCTGTGGCATCCCGGGACCTATTTAGGCTGACTGTGTAGGCATTAGTATAGTAGTATTGTTTCCTTAAAGCACTGGGAAAACTAAACTGTGTAGAGAAAGCACAGGTAGTGAGGTCTCAACCCTGAGGTCTCTGTGTAGTTATAACAAAGTGACATTTTGTTCCTTTCCCCCCAGAGGGAATTTGTGGGGATGTTAGCAGGCCAGGTTACAGAGTTGCAAAGAGTTTCTTTCCTCTAGCCATGAAGTGCCCTCTGTGAGCTTTGGGAGGGTGGGAGCTGCCCTCACTTTTTTTTTTTTTTTTTTTTACATCTCTCACTAGTGCCTCCCAGGAACAGGAGACATGGCTGGTGTGTTCAACAGGTTCTTGTAGGGTGGGTGCATCACAGACAGATGGTTGGATGGATGGACAGATCATGTTGGATTTGATTTGAACTGATTTCAGGAGCTGTAGACATCACACATGTTGGATTTAGTTTCCTGGATACCCTTCCTTCTAGTCTCTACAAAAGAACACTGAAAAGAGACAGCAGCAACCCATTAAACTTAGGATAATTGGTAGAAAAACCACTCCTTAAGTACATAAGTGATCTTGGTGAGCCTTTCCTTGGAAACAGCTACCCACATAAGTTAGTAGCAAGGGGCATGGAGAGGGACAGAAGGAATTGGAAAATGAATGCTTCTCTCTCCGCCTGTAGCAGCTACGTTGTGACAGGAATGCTTTCTCTGTATGTGTCTTTCTGATGGCCCTCTGCTTATACCCCTAGGCCCGAGTAATGGCAACAATTGGAGTGACCAGGGGACTTGGGGACCATGACCTGAAGGTGCATGACTCCAACATCTACATAAAACCATTCCTGTCTTCAGCTCCAGAGGTACCACATGAGGTTTTTGTTTCTGTTTTGTGCAATAAAATACTGTCTACATGATTCCTCCCGGGACTCGCACCCCATGATGCAGACAGTAGCCAGCTTGTGTCACGGGTACTTGTGCGGTGGTCCTTTTTCCCACTCCATTCTCCCTTTGAATGTCCTGGTTCCTACACTCCCCACTTCCTGCCTGACTAGCTGCACAGCCCCCTAGTGGCATTCCTGCCTCCTCAGTCCATCCCACATTTTGTCATCGGACAAATGTTCCCAAACAGGTACTCTGACTCCTGTTAGCTCCGAAACCTTCGACCATACCCCGTGCCTATGAGAATAAAGCCCAGACTCCTTTGGTTGGCATTTGAGGCATGTTATAATTTTGTCTGTCTTTCTAGACCAAAAATTTGATCTCTGTTCCCCTGAACTAGCCAGAAAGAACTTGCTGTGTCCTTCCTGTGCATGACCTTCAGTTTCCCAGAGTTGCTTAGACTCTTCCTTCTGACTGGAATGCCTTTCCTCCCTATCTCCAAACGTCCCGAGTCTGCTGTGGAGACTTCCCTGATTTCTCCCTTCCCCGACCAGAAGTAAGGTCTCCCTACAGATCCGTGTAAAGCAGCTGCCTTTTACTGCCTTCCACTTTCTGCCTTATCGCAGAGTTGTTCGTGTATATACCTTATCCCCTCTTCGATTTTAATCGTCTGTACAACTTATATCATTCAGCTGATGTTTAGAGAAGTTAATTGGAAAACAAGTTGTCATCTTTTTGGTTAAAAAATTTTTTTCTCACTTAAAACTAACGTTAAAAAAAGCCAACAACAGATGTTTCTTATGATATGGGAAACTATCTAGTTCTGTTTCAGGGTGTATCTTTAGAAAACGTTTTGCTTCTATGTTGTAGAGAAATCTAAGTCATAGTAGGTTAAGGGTCTTTTTTTTTTTTTTCCCACCTGTTGAGGAGGCTGGAACTTGGTGGTAGCTGGTGTTGGTGCAACCCGTCCAGTGTGCCAGGACTGGCATCTCAGCTTCGCTGCCTTTCCCTTCGTGGTTGCAAGATGGTGGCATAGCATCTTCACGCGGGGCGGGAAGGAGGAAGCAGGCAGCCCCTCTGTCCCCAACAGTTCCTCACTTGCGTCTCATTGGCCAGGGCCGTGTCACATGACCTCCCCTGGCTGCAAGGACGGTTGAGGGAGGGAGCTTTAACTTTTCCAGTTCTTACAATAGAAGGGAGAGGTGCGTCAGGAACCAATGGTGTTCGCGTTCTGTGTAATTACCTGTTAGAGCAATGCCTTGCACCGGAAATGCCCAGGATGTTTAAATATAGCTCCATCTGCATGTTCTTCCCAAGGGTAGATGCTGTTTTATTGAAGGCTCTTTTTGTTGGAGGAAACCAAAACCCACTCAAGCTAACTCAAAAGAGGAGGTGCTTGTTATAATAATATTAGAAGAGATGTTTATGGTGTACACAAGGAGAACCCTTAACAGCCAGTCTTTATGGGAGGGTGCTTCTGGAATCAAGACCACCTCCAGAGAGCCCCAGCAGTGGGAGTCTGTCACCCTCATGAGGGTGTTCTGCCCTTATGTGGCCAGTCATGTTCCATATGTATCTGCTACCAGTCAACCCAGTTTCTCACTCTCCCGATTCCTGATGACCAGAGAGCAATCTCATTGGTCCAACTCCCTTTTTATACCAGGCCACAAGTGACTTCCCAGCCCATAAATTGCCCCTTTGGCTTGTCTACTCCAGAGCCCTCGGTGGGCACAAACAACCACCTAGGCCCACCCATTTGGCAGGGCTGTGAGCAGGGGGTTGGTTCTTCTAGAGTTTGTATTGCTGAGGCTGGCATTCAAATTACAAGTAGCCACAAGAGGTTGGGAAGTCACAGAGGGGGAATCTCTAGTATATAGAAGGCATGGAAGGCACACACCTTTCCTGATATCACCCAGCATTTCAAATGAGATCAGCCTGGTGGAAATAAATATTGCCATTCATCAGAGCCTGTAGATGTCTCTCTTTTAGCCCTCACAGCAGTTCTGCATGACAAGGACCAATACTACATGAAGTGTCCAAGGTGCCCCAGAAGCTTGTGGATCCCTGATCCCTCTATTCTGGCCAACCTCAGGATCCATGAATTACTGCTGAAACTACTTTTGGCCAGAGGAAAGCAATAAATACTAGGCTCATGGACTCTATATTTTCCCCCCTTGAGAGAGAGGCATTTATTAGACATATTAAATGGTGCCATCATCTTTCTACTTTGCAAAAGGGACAGATGAAGTGTGACTCATGTTCTTGGAGAGGGGGTGGTCCTCGGAAAGCACTAATTAACCATTTTGCTTCTTAAAGCAGAGTGAAAACCTTCTCATCTCCTTCCACACACACCTATGCTTTCTATATAAAGTGAAAAGAGGTGTGGTTTGGTTTGAAGGAGAATGATTTCTGCACAGTTAGATTTTAGATCTTCTAATTGCTCAATTGCCATGGCTCCAAAGAAGAGACTGTAGGTTTAAAACTTGGGCATGCATGGGAGACTCCCTGGGGACTGATGAGAAAGCCCAGTTGGTTGATCAGAAACCTTACGTCATCTGTGTAGAGTGATGCTGGTTCGCAGGGAATTGGGTTGGTTGGTTCAGTTTTGGTGAGGGACTGGACAGGTGGGCAGCGTGTTTAAAAGGAAACGGGCCACCTGTGGAAAAATGTAAGTGCTCTTAGAGAAGGTGTAGAGTTCAATAAGGTGTAGTTTTTATAGTAACAAGTAATGTTTATTAACTGCTTAGTCTGGGCCAGACAACTTACAGTTTATTATACATAGTATAATACATGTGTTTATTATACATAGTATCTCATCTGATCCTCACAACAACCTTAGGAGGTCCATATGCCTATTTTTTTTTTTTTAGGTCCATATGCCTATTATACCCATTTTGCAAATTGGGAAACTGAGACTCAAGTGAAATAATTCCCCCAAGGTTGAACAGTTATGAAATAACAAGATGGTACTTGTACCCAGGTCTGATTTTTTTTTTTTAAGATTTTATTTATTTATTTGACAGCGAGAGACACAGTGTGAGAGGGAACACAAGCAGGGGGAGTGGAGAGGGAGAAGCAGGCCTCCCGTGGAGCAGGGAGCCCGACACGGGGCTCGATCCCAGGACCCCGGGACCATGACCTGAGCTGAAGGCAGACGCTCAATGACTGAGCCACCCAGGCGCCCCTAGGTCTATCTAATTTGATCAGGGTCTGTAGGAGAGAGTAGCTGAGTTCAAAGAAATGTCTTTGGACAGTGTCTAAGGGACCCTTTGAGTATAGGTTCGAGGGGTTCTGAAGAGGATCTTTGTCTTGGGACCTCAGTGGCTCGAGTTTCTCAGAGAAATACTGCTGGCCTCGGACTAAAGTCATAGAAAATGATGGCGTGGTAGAAAAAGTAATTGGGAAAGACAGTAATAGCCTTTGGTGTGTGCCAACCTAGGCCAGACAGAATTGTGCAAAATAAGATTGTGCACGTATAATTTAGCTTAATGGGTATGTAGGGTAGACCCGGAGATTCCTTTGCACGAGATTAAAATTGTTGTACATTTTAAATGCTTCCAGATGGAGCGGGCTTAGCCAGAAGCGGTGGGGGGGGGCGGGGAGCAGTTAGAGAGAAGAGGAGGGGCAGTTGGAATTGGCTACTGTGGAGGGGTACAGGAGACCCCCCTCATCCCCAATCTTAGGGTAGAAACTCCTCTTCCTTGGGTGCTGGTGATAAAGTCCGACACCAGAGACGTGGCGAGCAGGTCTTTCTGGGGGAACTCGGAAAGCCAGGTAAATTTCTCCAAACCATCTAATGAAGAATAACTACCCCCTTTCCTGCCTGCATCCCCTCACCCCCAACCCCACGCCTGCCCTGCCTTTCTAACTGTGACTTCCTAAGAACATTCCCCTGCTATGCCTCCTCTTTGCCAAGCATGGATCTTTATTTCACATTTGGGTTCTAAATTTCAAATCCAGCTCAGTCTGGTAATTTTAACAGTTGGGAAGAAAAATGCGATTTAGTTCTAAGAAAAAAAAGGCTCCAGAATCTTCTTGGAAATCAGCATTGTTCCCTTCATCATTGTAGCTCCTAATTCGATTTGATGAGCTAAATAAAAATAAGACAAAAACATGTGTATCAAATTTATGTAAAAAATGCTCAGGGGTTTAAAAATTAGAGAAGGGTTTCTAGCCAAACACATTTTCGGTTTCACTGAACACAAGGCACTGGAAAAATCTCGAGTTTGCCAAACCCAAAGAGCAGCCGCCAGGTTTGCTGAGCCTCCCTCCTATCTTCCAAGGTCTAAGGCAGGGGTTTCTGGCCAAGAACTGAATTCCACAAGGGGCCCCCCGCCAGCCAAGCGGTTGGCCTGACCATCGAATGTGGAGCCGTTCTGACTCTCGTCAGGTCCACAGCACCGTGTTTTCCCCGGGTCACAGTGTGAGACGCAGCTTCTCCCCACATAAGAGAAATAGCCTCAGCCCAGTCTCCCATCTCCTTGCTCAGTGAAGCGCATCAACAGTCACCTTTCTTATACTCTCCCGAAAGAGTTCAAGCGGAGAAGGAAAGGATCAGGGAAGTCAGGCACTGAGCCCAGACTCTCCTTCTTTTCCAGCATTTCTTCTCCCCGCCGCAATCTAGCACACTTCCTGCTGTGTTACTCAGACACCTTGGCACAGGCCTGCAGCCTACACCTCCAGATGTTCTCTGCTCCTTGCCCCTTTCTGACCTGTAACAGGCCCTCCCTAGAGCTAGGATTCCTCTTCGTGGTAGTTGCTTTCCGGCCTGCACTCCAAGACTGCCGTTAGCCCCCTTTCGGGCTCTTGGAAGAACGAGGTCTCTTTCTTTGTGGGAACTACTTTGCAAAGCCAAGCCCTTCCTCAACTCCGCATCCCCTCCTCTCGGCCCTGCCAGACTGAACCACAAGGAGCCCCGTTTTCTCTCGGCTTCATTGTTCCTTTCCTTGGTGTTGAAGATTCCTATCAGCTGTTTTTTTTGTTTTTTTGGTTTTTTTGTAATTTCAGCCTGACTCATTCAGCTCATTTTTGCTTTTCTTCATCTATTTTCTTTCATTTGAAACCACCTTCTCTAAGAGAAGGAAGACCTTAGACTCCAGTATCTCAATGCCCATGTGGCCTGCACTGTTAGCCTGCCTTTCCCTTCCCTCAGGTGAGGTGAAAATGCCTGTATTCACAAGGTGCTAGGAAAATCAAGGAAGAACATGTGTGGAACTGTCTGGCACAGGGTCTGGTAGGTGGCCAGAGATGGTCAGGAAATGCTAGTCCTCCTTCCCCATCAGGTTCTGGTAGGCTTTCCACTTAGGAATTCCTAGTATGCACATCCATATTAAGAGAGAATGACTCTTTTTTTTGGACCTCCCCTGTTGGAAACATCAACATTATTTAAGATCTCATTGTGGACATCTTAACATTTAAAGTCCTCTTGGTAGCTTTTCATACCCCAAGCCAAAGTCCCACTTTGGGAAAGAGCATGTTTTATTGTACTGTGTACTTTCTATAATTCATAAAAAACAATATTCGTGCATAATGACATGGGAAAAAGCTGTACTATATTAAGTGAAACAGAATATGATTATATATACAAAGAGCGTGATTGTAAGTTAGTAAAAAGGTATATGCATTGGTATACAAATATACACGTGAAGGAAATTTAATAAAATAGTAACAGTAAATAGCTTTGGGTGGTGGAGGAGGAAAAACTTGTTTAAAAATTCCCTAGACCCCTCAAAAATATCTTAGGAGGTGATTTGATACAATACTTAGAAACTCAGACTGGTCATCGATGTCTTGACTTCAAGCTCTGTCTCTTCACTTACTAGCTGGGTGACCTTTAGAAAGTTACTTTACCTAAATCTCGGCTTCCTCTTCAATAAAAAGAGGACAGTATGAATGTTATACCCAGAAACTTAACAGGACAAGTTAAATGACATATATAAAGTTCTTAGCCAGAACCTGGCATAATAAATATTAGCTCCTTGATCCTTTTCCAATTCCATCAAGACCACAAGATTTCACTGGCTCTTTACATAGAGATCATGAGTCCAGTCGTGTTTACTGAGCCAAAAACTAGGGAACATGTCCTCAAAAGAATTAGAATTTGTGGGCAAGCTGGAATGTGAGACTAGCGAAGGAATCATCAGCCATAAATTCTGTGATTCCTGCTTCCTAAGAGACTAGGGGAATTCTGAAAAGGGAGAGAGAACTATATACTGTGAAGAAGAAGGACAAGATAAGTAGAACAAGAGAAAAGGAGGAGGCAGGAGTGAGTCTGGTGTGCAGTAAAATTTGCCTTCTGGGGTCACTGAGTTTGGAAGATTAGATCGAAGGGCTATGAGCTATAATAAAGCTAATTATTGTGAAGGGCCTTGAACTGGACCCAAGGCAGTAGGTAAGGTCTTTAGCAAGGGGAGTAGCATGATAAATATTGGGTGGAAGCTGGTCACAGCACGTAGATGGGGGCGGGGGGTGGTGGAGGGGTGAGGAGAAGCAGACAGGAGGCCACTGTAGAACTCAAACTACGGCAGGAGGACAGACACAAGGGCAGGGACTGCGAAAATGAAAACGAGGCACATCTGAGAGACGCTGCAACAAAACGATTTAACAAAAACTGATGGCAGTTTTAGAGGGTGAAGCGGAGTGAAATTTTTTAAAAATTAAAAATGCACTGCTTTCTAGCCTAGGAAAAGGGAAGGATGTTGCTTATGGGGGACTGAAGAAGAAAACTAATTTTATGCCTTTTTTCCTTTGAGTTTTCTGAACAATGAAAAACATAAACACCAGTGCCTGGGATGAAAATAACGTTACAGCAGGTATAAAGTTAGACTAGAAACTATGGTTTGGATTTAGGACCAAAATGGACTTCTTTTTTTTTTTTTTAAAGATTTTATTAGTTTATTTGACAGAGAGAGACACAGCAAGAGAGGGAACACAAGCAGGGGGAGCGGGAGAGGGAGAAGCAGCTTCCCGTGGAGCAGGGAGCCCGATGCGGGGCTCGATCCCAGGACCCTGGGATCATGACCTGAGCTGAAGGCAGACGCTTAATGACTGAGCCACCCAGGCACCCCAGGAGTTTTAATTTAAATGCTACAAGTTAGCAAAACCTAAATTTTAAATACTGTGAAAATTGTATAAAATATTTAAGTAAACTAGGTAGTGTAAGTCAAATAAGTAGAGGTTATTAAATCCACTCAGATAAAAATGAAGGTAAGGCCAATGTAGATAAGTAGATACAGATATATAGGTACGGTATAGATATAGATGAAAAAGAAACTTTCACGGTAATCAACCAAGTGATTTAGGTAAACTAATTATCGTAAGATTCTAGTACTTTATTGGGCCATAGAGAAATTTTTACAAATGGCCATCTACTTCTTTTTTTTTTTTTTTTAAAGATTTTGTTTATTCATTTGAGACAGAGAGATAGAGAGAGAGAGCATGAGCAGGGGAGAGGCAAAGGGAGAGGGAGAAGCAGGCTCCCCACCGAGCCAGGAGCCTGATGCGGGGCTCGATCCCATCATGACCTGAGCCGAAGGCAGATGCCTAGAGACTGAGCCACCCAGGCGCCCCTCAAAATGGACTTCTTATTCTTCTACTCCATCCAAATTAAATTTCCGCACTGGATAGCTGTGGGCTCTCTTCTCCCCACCCCACAGAAAGTGGTCTTCCTAATGTTTGCCTGCTGGAGGACAGGAGCAGAGAGAACAAGTGCTGCTTATGGACAGATAGAAACCAAGGAGAAAACTCCAGGGGGCTCAGTGTCCCATCCCATCTCCCCAGCCCCATCGGGGGAGGGGGCCTAGAAGTAATCTATCGCATTACAGTGCCTTGTGCTGCTGTGGACTACAAAACAAACCACCCCAGAACTTAGAGTCTTGACAGAACGGTGTATTATTTGTATTTATAGGTTCTTAGCTTTCCTAGTTCTGTGAGTTGTCTGGGCTCAGCCAGGTGGTTCTGTCTGGGAGTCACTCATGTCACAGTTGGATGTCAGCTGGGGCTAGAGTCATCTGAAGACTAGATGGGCTGGAAGTCCAAAATGGCTCACTCACATAGCTGGTAGTAGACATCAGCTATCAGCTAGTTCAGCTGAGGCAGCTACACATGGCCTCTTCATGGGGTTTTGGCTTTTCATAGCATGGCAGCTGGATTCTGAGAAAAAAACATCTCAAGAGTGAGTGGTTCAAGACTGCCAAGCAGAAACTACAAGGCTTTTTAAGACCTAGCCTCAGGGGTATCACTGGGTGGCTCAGTCAGATAAGCATCTGACTCTTGATTCCAGCTCAGGACAGGATCCAGGGTGGAGAGATTGAGCCCAGCTTCGGACTCTACGTTCAGCGGAGAGTCTGCTTAAGATTCTCTCCCTCTCCTTCTGTCCCTTCCTCTCCCCTCCCCTGCCTCTCTAAAAATAAATAAATCTTAAAAGAAAAAATAAAAAAAGTCTTAGCCTCAGAAGGCCTAGGAACATCATCTCTGCCACACACCAGTGGTCAAGGACATCACTAAGCCTGGTCCATATTTGTATGTATATTACAAAATGATTACCACCATAGCTCTATCACATCATATAATTACTGCTTCTGTTTTGTGGTGAGAACATTTAAGCGTTACTTTCTTAGTACCTTTTAAGTATATAATATAGTATTATATATAGATGTGTATATATTTTATATATATAATGTATATGTGTACACACACATATATATTACATAGCATATACAGATTACATGTAACTACAGTTCCCCTGCTGTACTTGAGATCCCTAGTCTTATAACTGGAAGTCTGTGCCCTTCGGCCAACATTTCATGCATCTTTCTTTTCAGTTGGGGTGCTGTACTCTCGGAGGCCATCTGCTCCCCTTCCACCACCACCACCACCACTTTGAAAATGTGTGTGGGGTGGGGCAGGGAATCCCATCAAGAGTGTAGAGAAGCTGCTTTTATTCGACTATGGTGCCATCTGACCCTACATCTAGGAAAGATTTTGTGACTTAGCTTGTCCTCCATCTGCATCTCTAACTCTCTGGTCTAGCTGTAAAAATCACTTGTGTGTGTGTGACATTTTTCTGGCTCGTTTCCATTGCGAAGTGACTTGGGAAGTAACCAGCTATTTGAATACCAGAATTTGACATTTACTTTGACACCAAAAAATCTCGCTTGGCAGCTCATAAAATTTATGGTCACACAAGGGAGCCAACCTCTATATTGTGTCAAATATTTCTTCTCATTGGAGATTATTTCCCTCTGATCCCCTTCTGAAAAATAATAATTTCACTTGAATGTTTCAGTTAAACATGTAGTATCTTTTTTTGCATTTATTTATTGCATTACACACAGAAGAACAGTTTAAGAAGTTTGTTTAAAAATGCAAATCCCAGGGCGCCTGGCTGGCTCAGTTGGTAGAGCATGAGACTCTTGATTTCGGGGTCTTGAGTTCAAGCTCCATGTTGGGAGTAGATTTTAATTTAAAAAATAAGAATAAGGTTCCTGGTGGTCGGTTGTCGCAGTTGGTGGGTAGTAACTGAGCCAAGATGCGGAATCTGCTGGCTCTTCGTCAGATTGCCCAGAGGACCATAAGTACTGCTTCACGCAGGCAGTTTGAAAATAAAGTTCCAGAGAAACAAAAGCTATTTCAGGAGGATAATGGAATTCCAGTGCATCTAAAGGGTGGAGTAGCTGATGCCCTCCTGTGTAGAGCCACTATGATGCTTACAGTTGGTGGAACAGCATATGCCATATATCAGCTAGCTATGGCTTCATTTCCCAAGAAGCAGGATTGACTTCAGTTTATCATCTCAGCAGGCAGTTGGTTCAGTTTCATTCAGCTCTCTATGGACCAGTAACTGATAAATAAATGAGTTCTTCTTTGGGGATCAATATTTATTGACTTATACTAACTGCCACCAATAAAGCAGACTTTACCATGAAAAAAAACCAAAAAACAAAAAATAAAAAATAAGAATAAAAAATAAAAACAGATTTAATATATATATGAGGAAAATGCATGCCTGTGATCTCAGGCACATAAAATGACATCTACACATCAGTGGCCACCAAACCATTCAGCAGATCATTGGCAAGCATGGCATCATCGGCTATAATGTTTGAAGACCAATGTTTTTTTTTTTTTTTTTTAAAGAGTGAGAGAGAGCTTTGGGAGGGGCAGAGGAAGAGGGAGAGAGAATCTTAAGCAGGCACCACACCCAGCATAGAGCCCGATGTGGGGCTCGATCTCACAACCGTGAGGGCATGCCCTGGGCCATAATCAAGAGTTGGACACTTAATCAACTGAGCCACCCAGGCTCCCCTGAAGACCAATCTTTAACACTGTTTATATTTGGTTTATTATTTGAGTGTTCTTGGACCATGTGTGATCAGACTGGTATTTGAATGAAATAAGATCACGTATCAAAAAAATGCAAATCCCTGGAATCCACTTCCTGAAATCTAAAGCACTAGGTCTAGAAGCAGGTCCTAGGAGTTTTCAGATTTTTAGACAATTCTGAAGCAGGGAATCCAAAGACCACTCTTTGAGGGGCACCTGGCTGGCTCAGTCGGTAGAGTGTGTGACTCTTGATCTCAGGGTTTGAAGTTTGAGCCCCATGTTGGGTATAGAGATCACTTTAAAATAAAATCTTTTAAAAAACCCCATAAAACAAAGACCACTCTTTGAATAATACTGCCATAAGCCATTCTTCACTGTGCTCCAGGAACTTCAGGGTTTTTTGGGTTTTTTAAACATTTTTTATTAACATATAATGTATTATTTGTTTCGGGGGTACAGGTCAGTGATTCATCAGTTTTACACAATTCACAGCACTCACCATGGCACATGCCCTCCCCAATGTCCATCACCCAGCCACCCCATCCCTCCCATCCCCCTCCAGCAAACCTCAGTTTGTTTCCTGAGATTAAGAGTCTCTTATGGTTTGTCTCCCTCTCTGGTTTCATCTTGTTTCATTTTTCCCTCCCTTCCCCTATGATCCTCTGTCTTGTTTCTCAAAATCCTCATATCAATGAGATCATACGATACTTATCTTTCTCTGATTGACTTATTTCGCTTACATAATACCCTCTAGTTCCATCCACGTCATTGCAAATGACAAGATTTCATATTTTTTGATGGCTGCATAATATTCCACTGTATAAATATACCACATCTTCTTTCTCCATTCACCTGTTGATGGACATCTAGGCTCTTTCCATTGTTTGGCTATTGTGGACATTGCTTCTGTAAACATTGGGGTACATGTGCCCCTTCAGATCCCTACATTTGTATCTTTGGGGTAAATAGCCAGTAGTGCAATTGCTGGGTCATAGGATGGCTCTATTTTCAACTTTCTGAGGAACCTCTGTACTGTTTTCCAGAGTGGCTGCACCAGCTTGCGTTCCCACCGACAGTGTAGGAGGGTTAGGAACTTCAGTTTTTAATCCTAACATGGGTTTGTTCTGCATCTGTGTTCTAGTCCTGGACAGCATGATTCATTCTTACAGTGCACATGGCTCAATGCCAGACTAGTAAGCTGGGGATACTACACACCTCATTCTCCACCTGAACACAGATCTGCTGAGATCTGGGCTCCTTGCTTCAGAATAACTGCAAGCCTGGGGATTGACTTTGCCACCCAGCAGGTGTCCCACAGCTTACCAGGCGTGATTGTGTCTTCTCTCCTCAGGCAAGGCACATAATAACTTGCTCTCTTGCTTACTGGAGATCTCTGAAATCCTGCCATGGTGTGAAAAAAGTCCTGTGAAGTAGTAAAACTCCGGTTATGTGGTTATGTTAAATCCCAATGGCCAGAAGTAGCCACGAATTTAGCCACAAATAAAGAATAGCAGTCATTTCATTATTTATTCATCAGGTGATGATATAACTTATCCTCTCAACCAGGACATTTTTGAGAGTCAGTGTGGACATCATTAATAATTATGCTGGGAAAATAGCACAAACCAAAACTATCTCATGCACACAGGGACATAAGGTCACTCTGTGTGCCTCCTCACTGGATTTGACACAACTCAATCCACCTACACTACACCCACATCCTTTCACTCACAGGCTGGGGTTTCTTCTGACCTTTATCTCTATAAATGGGCATTTTAATGAATACAAATTTATTCCTCAAATGATTGATAAGCTAGATTCAAGCCCATTCATTCACTGAGACTTTGACTCAGTGGTGCACAAGCCAGTGGAAGCCCAAAGAAAGGAGTGGATCATGGGAGTAGCCCGACATGTAAAGGAAATTCCTTCCTATAGCTTATTACCTCCTTGAGGGGCAAAGTACTGGCCTCATGAGAAGAAAATGGAAGCCTTCCACTAGAGTCGCCAGGCACTGGGTTCAGCTTCAGGCTCCCTACCTAATACTTCAGCTGGTGTAGAAACATTTTAGCTATTAAGTTGTATCCACCCTCAAAAGTCACATGTTTACTTTGTAGCCTGCAAAAGAAAAAGCAAACCCACAAGAATATCTGTGGTATATTTCAAATATAAAATTATACCCGCAGCCCAAACAACTGGCTCCTTTTGGGGAGCGTGAGTACCAGCGTATTTGTAATACTTAATTGTACCTTGATGCATTTGCAGTCAGATGCTCTGAGGTCATGTGGCCAGTCACATGCAGCCCTAACTCCTATGATGAAAGAGTCAGAGAACATTAATGCCATGAGCATCCACAGTGGCCACCACATGCTAACATCTCATTTCACTAGGGAGACACTGAAGATTTGAAAGGTCGTGTCTTCTCCCTCACCATTCCCCGGTGAAAATCCAGTACTGTGGCCAAACCAAACAATATAAAGCTGCCCAAGCACACCAGCCCTCTCTCACCTCCCCAGGCTTTGGCTCCTGCAGTGCCCACTATGTGTAAGGCATAAGATCCAGCTCCTTCTTCCTGAACTCCATGTGATGAGTCACTGCTGCTTTGCACATTCCCAGCAGGTGGTCAGCAGACTTTGGAAATGTGAATGACCAAATGGTTTTGCCTAAATTTTAAGGAGCAGAAGTGGGTTTCAAACCCAAGTCTTTTGCCACCAAATTCAGTGTGTGTTTCATGACATAGTGTAGATAGAATCACAAGAGAGAATCTGGATGCTATCTTGACAGTTTGCCAGAATGCCAACATTGAAATAATCTGCTTGGTTTATAGGACCACAAAGAAGTATTATTTTTTTCTGGTACAAGTGCCATATTCAAAGTTCTCTAGATTGAGCTTTTGAGTTGGCTACATGGGGTATAGAGGATAAGACTTTGTCCTCTCCTTATTTTCTACCACCTATTGGCATCCTTTATCTTGGGAACCGTCTAGCTTTTCTGCCAAGAACACTGCTGAGACTCCCAATCCCTGTTACTTTAAATGAGACTTGTACTTGAACCCCAAGGCCCTTGAGCCCACTCTTACTCATCGCCTTCCACCAACTAGCTTACTTTCAGGTGTACTGCCCTGAGATCAGCACCATCTAATAATAACTCATGGTACCTTAGAATTTGTAGTTTCCTTCCACGTTATCTCATTTGATCTTTCTAACAGCTTTGTGAGAGGGGTGGAATAGGCATTAACGTATTTTTTTTTTCAATTTTTAAACAATGATTTCAGAGATGAGAAAATTGAGAGCAAAAGAAAATAAATGGCTTCTCTCAAGTCCCAAAGCTGGTTAGAAGCGGAGACCTGAAGTGAGGGCTTCTGATCCCAAAGGCAGGCTCTCGTTCCTCCAGAAAAGCCAGGCCTGAGCTGTGGGAGCTCATGGGCCTCTGCTGAGTACCTCAGAGGGAAGAAAGGTTGGGCGAATTTGCTGAGTTGATAAAGCTGTAAAAGCTGCCAGGGCATCTTAGAGAAGCAGCCGAGATTTGACAAATGGAAGAATTGATGGGCTCTTTTTTAAAAGTAGCTTCGAGAAGCCAGCATCAGCTTACACCCATATGAACCATCTTAACGTGCCACTGAAGTTCCCTCCGTAATAGAGCGGAGAGGCGAACACACATTTTCCACAAGTGCTGAAGCAGCAGCCTGCGGCTGAGCACTAAGTGGTGGGACTGGATGAAAGACTTGCTTGTCGCAAGCTCCTGTGTCAGTAGGTGCCCGGTGATGACATTAAGGGTGTCTCTAAGTGCTTTGCCGCCGAGGGCCCGGGGACAGCACTTGGCACTCGGCTCACTCGGGCACAGTAGCCAAGGGTCTTCTGTGCCCCCAGGCTCCTTCCTGCTCCCTCCCTTACACTGAGTTTTTTGTTAGCAGCTCCAGTGAGGACAGGGAAAGAAAAGGAGAGAGTCTGCGACTTCCATTAAATATCAGCACATTGCATTTTTGGTGATGGCTCGTCGGAGGTAACGAGCAAAATCTGCTCGGTCACCATATTAGAGCAGCCTCTGACTAGACCTCCAACACTGAATTAGTTTTCTTCCTCCCTTCCTCTCATTTATTCTTGGTCTCAACAACTATGTCCTGAAGATCTATTGTTATTTACTATGAAAAATACCGTGAGGCCCACAGAAGAAATGCAAAGTGGGATCTCTGGCCAGGGGGTAAATTTGGGGAGGGAAGAGAAGAGGACCAACTCACTGTGTGTTCGCTGTAGGCAGAATAAGGGTAAATGTGCAGTGAGGCCAGTGCTTCTCTTGGTTGTTTATTGACTGCTTACCAAACGCTAAGCTGTGTGTTCTGGCAACAGAAGCAGAGAGAACAACTCAGACCTTGCCCCTTGAGGAGCTTATTGCCTCTGACAGTGTTTCCCAGGCAAGGCTCCCCCGCCACTTGCATTGGAATTAGCTGGCCTTTGTCTAAAGAAGCTGATGCCTGCTCAGATCGACACAATCAGAATGTTAAAGGTGGGCCCTTGAATCTCAAGTTGTTCCATGAGCACCCCGGGTGAATTTTTTTTAAGATTTTATGTATTTGACAGAGAGAGAGCAGAAGCAGGGGCAGCGGCAGGCAGAGGGAGAGGGAGAAGCAGGTTCCCTGCCGAGCAGGGAGCCCAATGTGGGGCTCGATCCCAGGACCCTGGGATCATGACCTGAGCTGAAGGCAGACGCTTAACCGACAGAGCCACCCAGGCGTCCCCAACCCCAGGTGATTCTTAAGCACAGGAGAGTCTGAGCATGATCACATGAGAGTCTGGCAGAGACAAACAAAGGGACCCAAACAGGTGTAGCTAGGGAGAGCTGTGCTGGGGGGTGCACAGGCTTGTGACTGCAAGGACCGGGGAAGAGGAACAGACACTGCTTGTTGGTGTCCTTCAGGATTGTGGCAGCAGAGGGGGGCACTGCACCCCCAGTCTAACACCGCGTCCAGAGTAAGAAGGGGCCTGTGGGAAATCACCTCAATTGTTCGGATCTTTGTTCAAACAGTGCCTTCCCGGAGAGGCCTGCTATAGCCATGTTCTAAAAGGACTCTTGTCATTCTTTTTTTTTTAACTTAAATTCAATTAATGAACATACAATGTATTATTGGTTTCAGAGGTAGAGTTCAGTGATTCATTAGTCTTATGTAACACCCAGTGCTCATTACATACGTGCCCTCCTTAATGTCCATCACCCAGTGACCCCATCTTGTCATTCTTCTTACTCGGACTTTTCTTCAGAGCACCTATCCTCTTCTGACGTTGGAGTTGTGTGTCTGTCTCATGTACTAGTGTAGAAGTTGTGAGGGACTGGGGGGGTGCCTGGGTGGCTCTGTCGGTTAAGCCTCTGACTCTTGATTTTGGCTCAGGGCATGATCTTAGGGTCATGAGATCGAGCCCCACATTGGGCTCCAAGGGCATGGAGCCTGCTTAAGATTGTCTCTCTCCCTCTCCCTCTGCCCTTCCCACCCTCCAAAGAAGTTGTGAGGGACTTTGTCACTTCTGTCCACAGCTGTATCTGCAATGCCTAGAAGAGTAGTTGGCACATCGTAAGTGCTCAATAAACACATAAAGGCGCTTCTGGGAGGGCAGACGGATCCACACTGGCCCCATCTCTCAGCTGCTCAACTGATACTGCTCTCAAAAACTGCAAGAATCTCTAAGCTTCCTGTGGCCTTTCTGTCCCTTCTTGGCAGCTGGGAACATTGGAAGGAGCCACGAGCAGCCCTGACCTTGTTCTCCAGCTCTCCCTCACACAGAGACATTTGCATGGTACATCTCTCCCTGACTGGGGCCCGCAGAGACTCTCTCTTCCTGGTGTCTGAGTCCTGGGGAGCCTCCGAGCCATTAGTTTAATGTGAGGCTTGCTGGAATATCAAGAAGCTATTTCCAGAATTGAAGAGGGAGCTTTGGAGAGGTGAGTGTGGTCTGATAGAGGAAGGCCAACAACAGCTCTGGGGAGAGGAGGTCAGGACTCCAGAGCCCGCCAGGATCCTCTGGAGCCCTTGCCGCCAGGGAGGATGGGCGTGCAGTGTGTTGTCCTGTGCTGCAGCCCAGTTTTTCTGAAAGCCTTTTCACAAAATGTTCTGCATCACAGGTTAATGTATAAGACACGAGTTGTAAGTGGAAAGTTGGCAGAGTCCTTTGGAAATTGGCTAAAGGGCAGGAAATAAAGGGTAGCAATAAAAACCTAAAAGGATGTTAATTGGGGAGTGCCTCAGGGAACAGGGTTGAGACCAGCTTTTTATTATTTACATTAAAAATACTTGAGAATGGTTTTGAAAGGATTTTCTTGTTGGCTAATGAAACAGCATTAGGGAGCTGTGTGTGGAAATGTGAATAGTGGAATTAGGGAAGGATTCAATTTATTGATGGAATTGAAGCGAGTGTTTTCTGACATGTTTCTGTGTATCAGTCCACACCCATTCTGTTGGCTAGATTTCCCTTTGGGTAGTGGGCAGGATGACTTCAGCTTAAACAACTCGAATCTCTACATATGTTTGGCCGGCAGAAAAGCACTGGAAGAGATTCTGGCACCTTAAACCCAGGGTAGTCCTGAAATTAAATGGATGTTATCTTCAGACCTGGAAATCTTTCCTGTAGAAGGAGCTAGAAGACAGATGGAAACTCCCACTTAGCTAGAGGCATAAGACTGGAACTGGAGTACCCAACATCATCTCCCCACCTCCCATAACACTTTTTATTCTATGGAGTTTGGATTATTGCAGAAGTGTATTGTAGATAGACCCCAAGAAGAAGTGAGCAGTCTCTCTTAAGCAAAGTCATTGCATCCTGGCAATTACAGCGTAGTGAGCCAGGACTGGGGAGGCCAGAGCCAACATTTGCTGTCCTCTCTAAAGCCTGCCTCAGAGGCCTCACGGAGGCCACCAAGCCCTGGATCTCCTTGTTTGCGAGCCTGGGCCTGTAGGAATCCTCTTCAGCCTCGCTACTCAGAGTGCGGTCCCAGGACCCACAGCATTGGCATCACAGGGGAGTAAGCTAGACATGAAGCTTCTCCAGCCACACCCCAGAGCTGAGTTAGAATCCACATTTTAGCAGGATCCCCAGTGGATTCCTAGGCACATTAGCATTTGAGAAGCACTGCTAGAACATTTGTGACACCCAGGAATCACAAGAAAATACAGCAAAGGGGATTTGGTTGCTTCTGTGGAGGGAAAACTAGACCACATGAGTTCAGTGGCCTGAGGATAGAATTCTGGCATTTGGGACTTTCCAGTCTGCTGTAAACTGAAGATTCTCCTTATTGTTTTCTTTAATTTGGCCTCATAAGGCACAGTGCCTTCTCTAGGAGGTAAACTCACCCTTAAAGTGGATATCCCTTTTGAGAAAATGTTAAAAGCCAGTCCAGTATACCCCTGAGTTCTCTTCCCCTGAGTGTGGGCCATGCACTGGGCCACTAGCTAATTGTTACCACCTAGTTAGCAGGCCACAGAGGCGTGGTACCTGGAGGCTGCTTTTCATTTGAGCTCATTTTCCAAGGGCTCTGTGGGTAGGTGTGTGGTATTTTTGTTGTTTTCTGCTGCTGGGTGTAGGCTGTTAGTCCACAGGACCGCCCTATGTCAGGGTGTCACGGGCCTGAGCAAACCTTTCTAAAACATAGGAGGCGTGGCTTTCAAAGATGTGGATTTGAGCAGTCTGTAGGCCTCTTAGAATTGAATTCTCTGTAGGTTTGAGATGACCTAACACTGACTGTGTGTGATGGGGCACGCAGCTGCTTAAACTCCAACCTCCTTCCTCTCCCTGCCCCTCCCCTGGCCTACAGCTTTCACTCAGACTTGCTTTTAGAAGACAGGAGAGAGAAAAGAGGGGGTTGAAGGAACTAGAAGATTGACAAAACTGATCTGCGTTTGTCCTTAGCTCGTGAGGTGGTGTACACAGAGCTGGTTCTGCCAAATTAGGAGGGAATAGTAATGAAACCCCAAACTCTTTTCTTGCCAGAGTTGGGTGAAAATAGATTTGCGACCTAACCCAAATACCGCTTCATTTTTATTCTTACTAGTTTTGTCAAGGTTATACTGTTCTTCTCCAAGAGTTTGGGCGGATATTGAAATATCCAGGTCCTTCCAGGTACTAGAGATGAGGAAAGATGTCACGTTTGCCAAGATACAGTTTGGAGATTCAGACTTAGCATGTGTCCTTTATAACTGAGGCTAGATTGAGGCCCTTCAAATCTGAGTATAGCTCTGAGCCCCATCCTTACATGAGAGGAGCCCTGCCCCTAGGGCCTCAAACAGGTAAACCAGAAAGTGATTCATGTGAGCCCATTAAATAAGTGTGTCTCCTTCAGTCCTAGACAAATACACACAGAGCAACTACTAAAGATCTGAGGCTGGCTTTCTCTCCCCCACAGACAGAGCCCAGAACCAGGGAAATTTGCTATTCATCTTTATACTTAGAGCACCTGGCACAGAGCAGGCCCTTAGTTAAGTCTTTGTGGAATGGATGGATGTGGAAGGAGGAAGGAGGCAAGCCTCTGACTGCTCTTCTGGCTAGCACAGTATCGACTATATTGTTCTAGCTATGTCTCAGGCATTATTACATTTTCCATTCATTCTTCCTTGTCAACTATTAGGCCCCCCTGGTGAGCCCCATATGTCTATACGGCAAGTCTCCGAAGGAGGCTACCCCTGGCCACAAAGCTGTCTCCACAACCAGGTACCTTATAGTGCATACCTAAAAATACCTAGGCTAGATGGGAAAAGAGAAAGGAATTCAGAAGCTCATTTGTTGTGGGAAATAATGTGCTCCCAACCTCTTAAGTAGGAATATTCCCATTCTTTTCAGGTAAGAGTCTACGATCTCTCCAAATATGAGCATGGATCAGATGATGTGCTGATCTTGGCCACTGATGGACTCTGGGATGTTTTATCAAATGAAGAAGTGGCAGAAGCCATCACTCAGTTTCTTCCTAACTGTGATCCAGATGACCCTCACAGGTTTGTGCATTTCTGTGATGGTAGGGTTGTTCCTCGAGCCAGTTTTCATGGTGTGACTGAAATAAATAATCATGCACTTTCCATCATTCATGATTTGCTGTAGAGCTGATATGGATGGATTAGGAACCGAACTGTAGAAGGGACATTTCTTATTAGTAGTACTATCACAGCCGAATAAAAATCCTCAAGTTGAACCTAGATGCAAGTGGTAAAGAATTTGACTTTTTTTTTTTTTTAAGATTTTATTTATTTATTTGTTAGAGAGAGAGAGCATGAGTACGAGCAGGGGGAGCTGCAGGCAGAGGGAGAAGCAGGCTCCCTGCTGAGCAAGGAGCCCGATGCGGGACTCGATCCCAGGACCCTGGGATCATGACCTGAGCCGAAGGCAGCCGCTTAACCGACTGAGCCACCCAGGTGACCCAAAGAATTTGATTTGTAAGATACTTCAGCAGCATGTTTCTCACATTCTTTCTTTGTAATTCCGAAGTGAGAATAATCCAGTTTGTGATCCTCCTGTTGAGAGTAATACCAAATGCTCCCAGCATCGATTTTTATTCATTGGGAAATGATTTTTGAGAAAGGAGAGAATAATTAGAGTAGGTTTTCATTTGTAGGATAATGGCAGTGTAAATATCCCAAACAATTCTAGGTGACTCAGAAATAAACAGAAATCCCCTCGGGAGAAAGGCAGCTTTCACTTAGAACACAAGGAAACAAGTCACCATGAGAAAAAGCCAGTAGAAACAGCAGACAGTGGAGTGGGACCTATAAACCATTCATTCTTGAATTTATCAGTCAAAAATATAAATATTTTAACATTTCAGAAATGTTTTTTAAAGTGTTGAAAATAGGAACAAGGACAAGAGACTATAAATTGCACAGATTTTAAAAATAAGGAAATGGAACTTCTAGAGATTTATTTTTAAAATAAGAATTAAAAATTCAGTGCATTAAACAGATTAGAGATAAAACACTGGTGAGCTGGAAAATTGATCAGAAAATGGCTGAGAGACAAGAGGGAAAATTTAAAAAAAAATGAGATTATGAGACTAGGGGAATGACCTAAGATGCTCGCAATAGAATTTCAAAAGGAAATACTGTAGATGAGAAGAAAAAGAAAAAGTTCCAGAATTGTTGACTGATAGTAAACTGAAGATACAGAAAGCCCAACAGATCTCAAGCAGAAGAAATGAAAATTATAAGTAGGTATTTCATAATGAAACTGAAGAACTTTAAACAAACAAAATAATAAAAGCAGTTGGAAAGAAAGACAAAACAGATCTATATAAATAATATTTAGACTATGAAAGCTGACTTTTCAGAAACAACAATAGGATCCAAAAGACAGTGGAGTTACATCTTCAGTTGTCTAAGAATATTTTATTAACATGAAAGTTTTTTTAACATACATGAAAGAATTTTCCTATGTAGTAAAAATACCATTAAAGAGGATAAATTAAAGACATTTTCAGGCAAAACACAACCTGAGGAATTTTAATGCCAACCAAACTGCTCTGAAGAAAATTTTCTAAAGGATGTACTCAGATAAGAAAAGGAAATGGTCCCAGATGGAAGATCTGAGAAGTAAAATGGATTATTAAGCTAGGATAGTAATAAATTTGTAGATACATTGGCTATATAAAACAGAAACAAGAACGTCTAATGTGTGGTACTAAAAATGATAGAATTGAGATACTAAGTAAAAACAGCACAATAAATTGGCAAGGGGGGATAGCAAATCAGTTACAGAGTGCTGTGATTCTACTGGAAAAGAGGTTCTCTTAAAAGAGTTTAGCTTTAGGGTGCCTGGGTGGCTCAGTTGGTTAAGCGACTGCCTTCGGCTCAGGTCATGATCCTGGAGTCCCTGGATCGAGTCCCGCATCGGGCTCCCTGCTCGGCAGGGAATCTGCTTCTCCCTCTGACCCTCCCCTCTCTCATGTGCTTGCTCTCTCTCATTCTCTCTGTCTCAAATAAATAAATAAAATCTTTAAAAAAAAAAAAAAAGTTTAGCTTTAGATTCTAAATGTGTTTATTTTATTTATTTTATTATGTTAATCACCATACATTACATCATTAGTTTTTGATGTAGTGTTCCATGATTCATTGTTTGTGTATAACACCCAGTGCTCCATGCAGTACGTGCCCTCTTTAATACCCATCACCAGGCTAACCCATCCCCCCACCCCTCTCCCCTCTATAACCCTCAGTTTGTTTCTCAGAGTCCACAGTCTCTCATGGTTCATCTTAAATGTGTTTAAATAGCTAAGAAAACTATAAAACAAATAGAATGTATAACTGTTAGACTAATCAAGGGAGAGAAAACCTACATGGAATCAGAAACCAAACTTCTAAAAATTTATAAATCAAAAAATTATAATAAAATTAGAAATTACTTGGGTTTGGGGGCACCTGGGTGGCACAGTTGGTTGGGTGTCCAACTCTTGGTTTTGGCTCAGGATGTGATCTCAGAGTCATGGGATGGAGCCTCATGTCAGACTCTGCGCTCAGCGTGGAGTCGGCTTGAGATTCTCTCGTGCTCATGCTCGTTCTCACGTGCTCTCTCTCTCAAATAAATCTTAAAAAATAAATTACTTGGGTTTGAATAATGGGAAGAATAGTACATATCAAAGCTTCAAAGGCTGAACTTTGAGTCTTTTTTTTTTTTTTTTTTTGGTCTAATTTAATGAGCTATGCATAGATGAAGACTCCAGTCACCCCTGACCTGCCAGAAATAGCTACATCCTCTCCATGTCATAAGATAGCTCTTTCCAAGACTCCCCACTATAACACCAGGAACCCCTGGCCACAAGCTCTAGACTCCTTACCACAGGGAAAGATTTCCTCAGACTAGGACCTTGAGGACTGATGTGTGTTATGGGGCCATTTCTGCCTATATTATCCACATAAATATGTACATAAGGCCTCTTATAACTTCTAGACTCTAGGAGCCAAAGGAGTGGAGCTATCTACTTGTGGACCATGTGTTCTTTTCCTGAGTGCAGGCCATAAGGAAACACCTGTCCTAACTTTAAATTTTAGGTCTGCGGTCCTTATTTCTACAATAGCATCTAATTTAAGAAGTGAAAATAGCAGAATAAACACAGAGTAATGGAAGGAAAAAATTATAGATAAGAAAATAGAGAACAAATATTGAATAAAAATAAATGATAAATGAATTTAGTGAAGTTGCAGGATACAAAATCAGTATCCTGAAATCTGTTGAGTTTCTCTACATTAATAACAAACTAGCAGAAAGAGAATGTAAGAAAACAGTCCCCTTTAAAATTGCATCAAAAAGAATAAAATACCTAGGAATAAATTTAACCAAGGAGGTGAAGACCTTACTCTGAAAACTATAAGACATTGGTGAAAGAAATGGAAGAAGACGGAAAGAAATGGAACAACATTCCATGCTCATGGATTAGAAGGACAAATATTGGTAAAATGTCCATACTACTCAAAGCAATCTACAGATTCAATGTAATCTCTATCAGAATACCAAAAGCATTTTTCACAGAACTTAGAACAAATAATCCTAAAATTTGTATGGAACCACGAAAGACCCTGAATTACCAAAGCAAGATTGAGAAGGAAGAACAAAGCTGGAGATCTCATAATCCCAAATTTCAAGATATACTATGAAGCTGTAGTAATCAAAACAGCATGGTACTGGCATAAAAATAGACACATAAATCAAGGGGACAGAATAGAGAGTCCAGAAATAAGGCCACATTTTAATAGTCAATCTACAAAGGCAAGAATATACAGTGGGGAAAGACAGTCTCTTCAACATATGGTGTTGAGAAAACTGGACAGCTACATGTAAAAGAATGAAACTGGGCCACTTTCTTACACCATACACAAAAATAAATTCAAAATAGATTAAAGACCTGAAACCATAAAACTAAAAGAAAACATAGGCCATAAACTCTTGGCCTTAGCAGTATTTTTCTGGATGTGTTTCCCCAGGCAAGGGAAACAAAAGCAAAAATAAATAATTGGGACTACATCAAACTAAAAAACTTTTGCACTGTAAAGGAAATCGTCAACAAAACGAGAAGGCAACCTCCTGAGTGGGAGAAGATTTTTGCAGTATGATATATCCAATAAAGGGTTAATATCCAAAATATATAAAGACTCCTGTAACTCAACACTCTGAGGGAATAAAAGACAAAAAATGCGTAGAGGACCTGACTAGACATTTTTCCAAAGAAGACTTACAGATGGCCAACAGAACATGAAAAGATGCTCAATATCACTAATCATCAGAGAAATGCAAATCAAAACCACCATGAGATAGCACCTAACAACAGAATTGCTAGTATCAAAAAGATAAATAACAAGTTCGGCAAGGAGGTGGAGAATTAGGAAACCCTCGAGCACTAATGGTGGGAATGTAAATTGGTGCTGCCACTGTGGAAAACAATATGCAAGGTTCCTCAAAAAATTAAAAACAGAAGCACCATATGATCCAGTAATTCCACTTCTGGGTATTTACCTGAAGAAAATGGAAACAGTAGATCAAAAAGATATATTCATCCCTCTGTTTATTGCAGTTTTACTTAGAGTAGCCAAGATATGGAAGCGACCTCAGTGTCCACTGATGAATGGATAAAGAACATGTGTATATACACATAGAAAAGGGAGGATCTTGCCATTCTCAACAACATACCTGGAGGGTATTATGCTAAGTGAACTAAATCCAAGAAAGACAGATACCATATGATTTCACTTTTACATGGAATCTAAAATACACAACAAATGAACAAACAGAAACAGACTCATAAATACAGGCAACAGACTGATGGTTGCCAGAGCGGATGGATGGGAGCTAGGAGAGAGGAGGAACAGGTGAAGAGGATTGAGAGTTGCAAACTTCCAGATATAAAATAAATCATGGGGATGAAAAAGTACAATATAGGCAGTATAGTCAACAATATTGTAGTAACGTTGTCTGGTGACAGATGGTAACTACCCTTACAGTGAGCATTTCATAATATATAATTGTCAAAGCACTATGTTGTGTACCTAAAACTAATATAATGCTACATGTCAACTGTACTTCAATTAAAAATTTAAATTTTTTTTTAATAATAAAGTCAAAGTTTATTGTTTAAAGCAACTAACACATTAGGAAAATGCAAATTAAAACCACAGTGAGATATCACCTCACCCATCAGGATAGCTATTTAAAAAACAAAAAACCAAAAATCAAAAAAAAATAACAAGAGTTGGTGAGAATGTGGAGAAATTGGAACCCTTGCGCATTACTGTTAAGAATGTAAAATGGTGGAGCTGCTATGGAAAACAGTATAGTGGTTCCTCAAAAAAATTAAACATAATAATCATATGATTTGACAATCCACTTCTGTGTATACACCCAAAAGAAGTGAAAACAGGGACTCAAACAGATATTTGTACACCCATGTCCATAGCAGTGTCATTTACGATAGCTAAAACGTGGAAGAAACCCATATGTCCATGAGCGAATGAATGGATGAGGAAAATGCGGCATATAATGCAATGGAATATTAACCAGCCTTATAAAAGAACAAAATTCTCACAGATGCTACAAAATGGGTGGTGGGTATAGACATTATACCGAGTGAAATAACCAGACACGGAACAACAAATACTGTATGATTCAATTTATATGAGGTACTTAGAGTAGTCAAATTCATAGATTCACGAAGTAAAATGGTTGTTGTCGGGCTGGGGGGTGGGGAAAGAGACTGTGTGTTTAATGGGTACAGCATTTCAATTTGGGAAGATGAAAACGTTTTGAGGGTAAATAGTGGTGATGGTTGTACAATAGTGTGAATGTACTTAATGCCTTTGAACTGTACATGCTTTAAAATGGTTAAAATGCTAAGTTCTGTGTTATGTATATTTTACCACAAATTATTTCTCGAAAACAAATTTGGAAAAAAGGTAATAAATTAGGTAAATTTCTCATAAGACTAATCAAAAACAAAGGGTGACAAACAACATTGGGAATAAAAAACAGTAATATCTCAGACGCAGCAGCAATTAAATGTGAACATACTATGAAGATATATGTGTTCTTTCATAGGTACATTGTAAAGATATTAATTCTCCCTGATGGATCTTTAGAGACAGTACAGTTATAACCAGAATTCCAGTGAGGTTTTCATATAGCTTCATAAACTTATTCTAAGATGTATACGGAAGAACAAAATGCTAGGAATGTTTGTGACATTTCTGTATGAGTCTTACCCTTCTAGATATTAAGACAAAATCAGAACAACTAAAACAGTGTAGAAAAAATTAAAATTGAATCCTTTCCTCACACCATAGACTAAAATCAAGCCCATGAAAATTAAGACTTAAATGTGAAAGGCAAAATAAATACAACAAATAGAAAAAATAGTTTGGGAGAGACCGTCTTTATGATCTTAGAGAAGGATATCTTAAGACCCAAAAAGCACGAACAATAAAAGATGGATAACCTTAACTGCATTAAAATTAGCAACTTTCGTTCTTCAAAAGACAACATAAAGAGAGTAAAATGATAAGCTATGAACTGGGAAAAGATTTTTGCAACCTGTATAACTGAAGAGGGATTCCTATCCATAAAATACAGTGAACTCTCACAGATCAATAAAGGAAACACAAACAACCCAGTAGAAAAATGAGCAAGAACCAAACACTCATGACACAGAAGAACGTTAATGGCCAGTAAATATATTTTAAAAACACAGCTGGAATAAGCAGAGAGGTACAAATTACAAACACGAAGTAACGGCAGATGGCTTTGTGAATCTGTAGACAGACGGATGACACCTCGGCATACCTGGTGAAGTTAGGCCTTTGCATGTCCTGTGACTCCGAAGTTCTCCTAGGTCTGTACCCTGGAGCGCTGGTTCTGAAAGTGTAGTCCTTGAGTCACGTGGCATTGGCATCATCTGAGAACTTGTTAGAGATGCAAATTCTCAGGCCCCATCCCAAATCTACCAAATAAAACTCCAGTGAGGGGACCCAGCAGCTTGTGTTTTAATAGACCATCCAGGTGATGTGGTGCTGCTAAAATTTCATACAACAGAATTGTTTTTACGACAAAAGCTGGAATCAACAATGTGTCCAATCATAGGATGGATAAACTAAGAACAGAAGGCTTTATAGCTCAAAAAAAGGGAATGAACCAAAGATGTGCTCATTAGCAGGGAAGAATCTCAAAAACATAATGTTGAGTTTAATAAGTAAGTCATAGAAGAATACACATATTATGATTCTATTGACATGAAGCAGAAAACTAACAATATATCATTTAGGTATATAGATACTAAAACTGTAACAAAAAGCAAGAAAATTAACCCAAAATTCAGGATAATAGTTATCTTGGTAGAAGGGGTGACAGGGAGGGGAAGGGTATGTGCTTGAGAAAAGGAGATGTACTGACCTCGTACATCTCTGTAAAGTGAAGTTCCTGCTAATGACTAAGCAGTAATGGGTGTTTGTTGTTGTTACTCTGTATTTGATGCTGTTTTTCTATGTTTCATATATTTCACAACGAAAAATATTCGTTTAGGAAAATAGTGAAGCGAGGCTGTCTCTCTCTTCCTCGACTTGTTTGGTATCCAGTTGTTTATAGATTCTTTCATTTGAACTTAAATGGATTTTTCTCCTGTTGAGCTTTGGTTTTAATCTGTGTTTTATATCCTGCTTGTTAGCAACATTCTCACCAGTTTTCTCTACTGTGATTATTTTTATAAAGCTTTTTGCAAAGCCAGCTGACAGGTACAAGTGCAAAGGCACGAAACACTTTTTTTTTTTTTTTAAATCTCTCCAAGCTGGCTTGGTTTTGCTTACCAGCCCATCTCTCTCCATGGCAACAAATCTGCCCTCCAGGGAATGGTAACCTACGGACAGTGTTGTCACCAGGCAGGTGCCTGCCAGGTGAGAGCAGGCTCCGGGGGTGCATCAGAACTGCTACCTCCAGAGGCAGGGCTTAGAGGGATTTCTGTGGAACAAACAGGGCAAGAAAGAAAAAGGTTTTATGTCTGCCTTTCAGGGAAGATGGCAAACCAAAGCCTAAGAAAGACTTCCGTATCCAGTAGATGAATGAGTGAAAGGGAAAGTTGTAAGATAAGCACCGTTTTATTGGTAAGAAAAAGAATATCAGCTTGGAGATCAGAAAAAATTCTGGTTGGGTTTTGAGACCTTAGGCAGTAAAACCTTGTAGGCAGAGGTTTCTTCTTTGCCACATAACTCTCATTCAGATTCATTCATTTGGGAAATATTACTCAGGACATGTTTTATGAGGCAAGGTTTGCTAGTATTGGGGAAGAAATCTATGAAGCAAACAGACCTGTCTCCTGCCCTCTGGGAGTTTAGAGTCTTGAGGGGGTTATGGAAACATAAGGAAGTTATAGTATAAGTGATTAAAGACAGGAGCCGAACCTAGAGGAAGGGACAGCCAAGGAAGTTTCCCACAGGAAGGGCTATCTAAACTTAAACCTGAAGAACAAACAAGGATGAGCTGGGCAGGGTAGGGGCGAGCTGTAGCTGGGGAGGGAGAACATGGTGCAGTCAAGGAAGCTGGTGGTCAGGATGGCTGACTGGGCTGAGCGTGCGGTGCTGTCCACACACGAGGTGTGAGAGGTAAATGCAAGTTGTGGCCTACCTTAGGAACTCACAAGATTTTTTTTTTAAAGAATTTATTTTTGGGGGGATGCCTGGGTGGCTCAGTCAGTTAAGCATCTGCCTTCAGCTCAGGTCATGATCCCAGGGTCCTGGGATCGAGCCCCGCATCGGGCTCCTTGCTAGTTGGGAGCCTGCTTCTCCCTCTGCCTGCCGTTCCCCCTGCTTGTGCTCTCTCTCTCTCTGACAAATATATAAATAAAATCTTTAAAAAAAAAACAACTTATTTTTTGGCAGAGAGAGAGCGTGTGTGCACAAGCAGGGGGAGCGGTAGAGGGAGAGGGAGAAGCAGGCTCCCTGCGGAGCCTGATGTGGGGCTCAATCCCAGGACCCTGGGATCAGGACCTGAGCCGAGGGCAGACACTTGACCGAGTGAGTCACCCAGGCACCCCAGGAACTCACAAGATTAATGAATGTGGAAATTAGTTGTAGAAAAGGAAGTCTATAATAATGACAGGGAATTTGTGTAATTCCTTCATTCTGATCCATAATCAGCAAACTGTCTGTGCAACCTGATGGTGAAAACACAAGATGTGGATTCTCTACCCCTGTCTGCTCCTTTGTAATTTAAGCAATACTAGGAATTCAGAGAAACTGAATTTATTTCACACTTATGGCTTAGAAGTGATGTAAACTTTTCTCTTTCATGTGCAACGTATTTGCACATTTCCGTGTGTAATTTGGGAGGTGGGCACCACACTCGTGCCCTGGATGAGTGTGTCTCCTTGGGGAGCTTAGTCCCAAAAGCCGTGGCGGGGGGCTTGCTCCAACTGGGAGCTGTTCTGATCTTCCTGTGCAATAGAAATATGAGGGAAAGTCATCCTAATAAGTTTTAGTCAAAGTTATAATGTCTGTGAGGAGGAAGGACCCACTTTATAACTGCAGAGGCTCTGTGGGCTCTTCTTTGGCCAGAAGGATTCATTTCTCCCCACATGTAACCCAGGACCAAAGGCTTACCTATTTAATCACGTTGGAAGGTGGGGACTGGCTGGCCGATTGGCATGCTTGCTTTCTTTTCTTTCCTCCTTTCTCTTTCTCCCTTTCCTCCCTCCCTCCTCTTTCTTTCCTTCCTCCTTTCTTTTTCCTTTTTTCTTTTGATTGGAGCACACCCTGAAGTAGAGCAGAGTTGGCAGTTCTGTGAGTCCGTTGTGGGGTACACATTGAACCATTCATAGGAAATAAACCAAGCTAGCACCTGAGTCGGGTGGCTGGAAGTCATGGAGATTGGGCTACACAACCTGTAGCCCTCTGTAATACCAGGAAGATTCTCTGTTGAGGCCTAAACATCCTGCACAATTTGGAGAGGGTGCTGGAGAAAGGCCTGGAAGGGGTTTTCTGGGGCAAACGAGGGATCGACTTATCCCCTCTAATAAGCTGGAGATTTAGTGGGAGATCTCCTGTGAAGAATATTCAAAATAGAGACAAGTGTGTGAACACTCAAAGAGGATGCTTAATACTTTGTCAAAAAGTAATAAATTGTCAATATGACTGAGGGGGAAGGGCGTGGGCAAAGCCAGAGGGAACTAGGGCCACAGAACAGTTAACCAAACATGAAAGCACAGTATGCAGTCGCGTTCCAAATGCCCCAGCAAAACTTTGTGAGGCTTTGCCAGTCCTTCATTGCCCGAAACCTGTGGAAACCTCTCTGTAACTTGGACCTACTGACCCTCAGTCCGCCTGCCATGACACTTGAGGGGCTTTGTATGGAGTATTAAATCTGTAAGTACCAATGTAACATAAATTCCACAGAGCATTTCCCTAACAAGAGAAGCTTCTTGGGACACCTGGGTGGCTCAGTCAGTTAAGCGTCTGCCTTCGGCTCAGGTCATGATCCCGGGGTCCTGGGATAGAGCCCCACGTCGGGCTCCCTGCTCAGCGGGGAGCCTGCTTCTCCCTGTCCCTCTGCTGCTCCCCATGCTGTGTACACGCGCTCTGTCAAATAAATAAATAAAATCTTTTAAAAAATGAAGCCTCCTTGATGGTCACACTTGAGATGGTGTTCTTCACATCCATGCTCTCTGAGACTCCGATCTGCGTGCATTGATGAGGAAGAGATTAATCCGTGGGAAGTTACTAGCAAAAACGCCACCAACACTGACAGCAGGCTACTCAGGCAGCTATTAGTATTGCTAATTTGTATTTCCTTGATAATATGAAATTTATTTTGGCAAAAGACAAAATTTCTTTCTATGAGATCTTTCCACGAATTAGCTGAACTAATTCCTACCAGCACCACGTGGTTTTGAAAAACTATGCCTCAGATGCAAAAAAGGGTTTCCCCCATTGCCCCCCATATCAATTACATGTTTGAAGAACAAATTTGTGAGTGCTTGATCTATTTGAAGGCTAGATAAAATCGGCATTTTTGTCTCTTTTGCAATGTTGAGCATATTTAGACCCATGGTAACTGGGAAGTCAGTCTGTGACCCTGCCCATAATGGCCTCTGAACAGCACGCTGCCGGGCCCCTCTTTCCTGCCTCATGGCTCTTTGTATGGCCGCTGGAGCAGAGCTGTGTGGCCACTTAGTTGGAAGATCAGGGCATTTTAAAGGGCTTGCCAGGGAAGATAGAGAAGGAAATGTTCTGTTGCTCCCTCTCACATTGAAATTGTGCTGTTTGGGATACAAACAAAAATCAACACGCAGCACGTAAGGAACCAGGGAGTTGGTGCCAGGCGCGGAGGGCTGGACGATGCATGGCAGGTGTTTTCGCCCTCTCCTGTGGGTGTGGCCGCTCTCCCCAGTCCGCGGCCTTGTACCTGCGGGCACATTAACCCCTGAGGTACACCGTGGCCGCGTCACGGACAGAGCTGTCAGTATTCCAGTGTCTCAGGATATTCCACCTGCTCCCTGGGCTGGGGACAGAAGCCGTCACGAGTGGCTTCGGTGAGTTTAGAGGCGGACAAGGGACCCGCGTGGTTCAGCTCCCAGCAGTGAGCCTAAGAGATGCCTCCTCCTGGGATGAGCTGCCCAGGTCCAAATACAATAAAGAGCCCTCTCCAAGCCACCCCTCACCCCCTGCCCACCAGGTCACCATAGATCCCTGCCAATGTTCCCAAGCTTGGGAGAGCTTTCCTACCTCTTAAATTTCAGAGGCCTGCTCAGAATGCAAAGAAGATTCCTCCTCCTGTTCCCATCATACTCTATTACTGCTGGGCATCAGCAGATGGAGGCAGCCTTTTATATGCAAATATTTGGAACCCATTAATTCCCCAGTTCCTGCCACCTACCTCCCTCTTGTAAGACCCTGATCTGTACCATCTAAATGGCAAATAGCAGTTCCCACCCAACTAGAACTATTCAAGCCTTTAAAGCAGGGTTATAGCCTGAGGCCTGAAATGGACGTAGTTTTGACACCAGTGCTGATTCAAATGCAGTCCCTGTGAGAAACAGACTCTCTAAGAGGTAGATGACTGAAGGCAAATCTCTTGGGGGAAAAGAAGGACATCTTATGTTTAATGAGGAAAATGATAGTGGGTACTGACCTCTGACCAAGTGCTGAGACTGCTGAATGCTTTGTGGAAGGATCTCATTCATTCCTTGCAGGAGCCTTTGAGGTCCGCCCTGTCATCATCCCAGATTTATACGTAAGAAAAGAGGGGCTCCAAGAGGCTCAGGAATTTTTCCAGAGTGCCCATGTGGGCCGTGGTAAAACCAGGATTGGACCCTCGGCAACCCACGCCCACACCCTGAGCCCCTTTGTATGCTCTGCTGAAGAGGCGAAAGAAGAACTGCCACAGAAATGGCAGGGACAACAGAGACAATTGAGGATTTATCGGTCTCCTTCCACCCTGACTGTTAGTGCCATTGTGAAAAGAGCTTCTGGCCTTCCCATAGTCCTTCAGCCCTCTTCCTTTCTTTGTTTTCCTCCCTCCCCTGCTGTCCTTTCTCTGCTCCCTCCCACTCAGAGCCTGAGGAAGCCTCTGAGCCAAGCCCTGTGCCGTGTGCCAAGTTAGCTCCCTCCCTGGCAGCCATTTCTTTCAGCGGATCAGTATTGAAATTTCTTTTGCTGATCAATATTGAAAGTTGTGGCCAGAGAAGAAAAATGTTCTCAAAATACAAAACTTGTCTCCCAGGGAGATTCTTTCTTAGAAGAGAGCAAGTACTTCAAACTGCTCTAGCAGTTCTCTCATGCAGTATGACCAAGCATTCTGAATAAGGCATTCAGGAACGGCCCTTCATCTGCTCCACATCCAGCTTCCAGAATCTCCAGGCTCCTCAGCCCGCCTCCCAGCCTCGGCCCACGTGCAGTGGAATCCAATCCCCTGTCACTGCCTTCGGCTGTGCCATATTCTTATTTGCTCCTCTCCTGTATATTTTTGTACTTGCATTTCATGTTTTAACTCCATCTGTGGCACGTGTCTGCCCTTGGGTTCAGTCTCAGTACCAAAATCTGTAGAGCTCTCCTGTTTTACTGCCACATTTAGCAATTTCTTTCATAGTCACCAAACCAGACAGGCCTTGTCAGGTAGAAATTGGAAGAAAACCAAATGGGAGTGGGGAACACCGAGGTCTTTCCCTCTTGAGAAAGTTGTTTCCTCTTTACCAGTTTTGATATAAGGCAACCTTATACATGGTTTCATGCCTGGGGCAAGTTGGCTCTTGAATATGGATGCCAGTGGGTTTTGAATGGCCACCCAGCCTGGCTGAATACTGGAGTTGGGGCACAACTCTTCTCCCAGGAGCTGGTTTCTAGGGTTGTGTCGAGTTGCTCATTTATGCGGAAAGCTCTTGCAAGTGGCCTCATTTTACCTGAATGTTGTTTCTGACTTCGTTTCAATACTGGGTCTCCTGTAGCCTGAAGGAAATGTAGGAAATTGGTTCTAGAGTTCAGCGGTACGGTTAGTCACTGAATACACCATCTACTCAGTCCCCTTCAGTTGTCCACACAAGCTGCTTTTACAGAGGGGATACCACATTCACCAGAGAAGTCTGGCAAAGAGAAGTCATGTGGAGGAATCTGAGCTCCTGGCAACAGTGTTGGAAGAAGTGGTCCTAGGCATTCTCCCAAGCCTCCTGCCTCAGGTCCTTCCCTGAAGCACATGGATACATGGATGATGGCAAGAACCTGATGAAACTGAAGTTCTGTGAGAAGGGGATATGGTTGGGTAGGCTCACCACACAGGAAGTGGGAAGTTAAACCTCACACCACTCCTGTGTTATGAGAATCCTAAACCAAGAAATTACATGTTCTACAGCTGGAAAACCCATAATGTGTCCTAGTAGAGGCAAATTTAAAAATCTCTATAACCTAGGGCACAGAGTAAGCAACCCCTACTGAAGAGAAACATAGCTTCAAACCCACTATGAGAAAGAATAACTAGACACAATGGAGCCTTCTCTCTACCTCTCCAAAGAAAACCCAGTAGAACAGGTTGAAACTTTAAACATGTACAAATAGAACCACAAGGCAGGGAGAGGTAAATTTGGAAAACCAAATGAAAATTCACAATGGAGAAAAGTATGTCACTGAAATAAAGTTACCATAGCTCACCCTTGAATAACATGGGTTTCAACTGCATGAGTCCACTTATACATGGATTTTTTTTTTTTTAAGATTTTATTTATTTATTTGACAGAAACAGTGAGAGATGGAACACAAGCAGGGTGGGGGGGTGGGGAGATGGAGAAGCAGGCTTCCTGCCAAGCAGGGAGCCCAATGTGGGGCTCAATCCCAGGACCCTGGGATCATGACCTGAGCCAAAGGCAGACGCTTAACAACTGAGCCACCCAGGCGCCCCTATACATGGATTTTTTTGAAAAAGTACTGCAAATATGTTTTCTCTTACGATTTTTTAATAATATTTTCTATAGCTTACTTTATTGTAAGAATACAGTATATATAATAAGTATAACATACCAAATATGTATTAACTGTTTATGTCATCAGTAAGGTGTCTGGGCAACAATAGGCTATTAGTAGTTAAGTTTTCAGAGAGTCAAAAGTTATACTTGGATTTTTGACTGTGTGGTGATTGTTGTCCCTTAACCTCCGTGTTGTTGAAGAGTTAACTATACTGAATGGATTGAAAAGTAAACCACTAAAACAGGAATTAGTGAATTTATAGAAATCAGAAAAAAGAAAACAGGAAAGAAGTGGAAATCTGGAAGGCAAAGTGGGGAAGGTCTAATAGGAGAAAATATTAAAAAAATAGAGGGCAAGCAATATTCAAAAAGTTCACAGTTGAAAACTTTCCAGATTCAAAGAAATATCTTCTCATTTGAAGGAGTAAAACAGATTTTCAACCATGATAGATAAAAATGAATCCTCATTGTTATGTCTTGGTGTAACTTCATACCGTCGATAACAGTAAAAACTTAAAAACCTACCAATGAGAAGATATTTCCTTATAAAGAAATGTCTTCCCAACAAGAGAAGTCACAATAAATGAAATATTATCTCTAAACTGCTGAGGGAAAAGTAATGGTCAATCCAGAATTCTATACCCTATAAAGCTATCATGCAAGATTAAAAGCAAAAATAAAAGATTTTTGTGGTCCAAAGACTAGGTGAGTTTAATCCCTCACAGACCATTGTTGAAAGAATTCTAAAAATGGACTTCAACAGAAAAAAAAAATCAAATCCAGAAGGAAGGAATGGATTTCAAAAACCACAGAAGTTAGTATGTTGGTTTATTTACATAAGTATGGATTGTAAATGATAATAATGACTAATAGAGGCTTTAAAAAAAGGATGAAATTCAACTACCTGGCAGTAACATGAAAGATGATAGAAGGCATTCTAAGATCCTTTTATTTTCTGAAGGAGGACATAAATACTGATTAACCTTTGTGTTAAAAACTTAAGCATAAGTGCTAAAATGAAAGAAATTAACTATCACTTCTAAACCAGTAGAGGGAGGGAAAAGGTGTTAAAGCAATCAACCTGATTTCAGAAAGCAAGAATGAAGAAAAACATAATCAGAAAACACACAGGAAGTTTTATATATATTTATATGTATTAGTGATGGCAGAAATAAGCTCCGGTATATCAGTTTTTACAATAAGTACAGCTTACATCTTAGTAACTATGAGATTAGATTTTATTTTAATTAGCCATGTACCACTAATGAAATACACTTTAAAATACAAAGTTTAGAAGTCCTACTCAATCTTGTGGATTTTATCTTTGAAAAATATCAGGGTGAGGAGGTGGCATTGAAAATGACCATCTTTTCTTGCCTAAGAGACTGGGGATCGCATTAACTCAGGATGATAGATGGGCAAGTCCTACCTTGTTAATAGGTTAATATTTATTGATTTCTTCTTAAGTCTTACCTGTGGCCTCCCAAGGAACTTAAGGAGCATCAGAGAGAAGAGCTTGTGTCATGTGTCATGGAAGCCCAGACGCAGGAGAACTGGGGAGTGTGGAGTGGAGTGGAAGCTGTCCCCCCTACCCACTCCTCCCCCCAACCCCCGCCCAAAAAAGAATTCAGGAAGACAGGAGACATCAAAGGCAAAGAAGATGGTCAGTGGTATCTGTGCTGGAGCAAGGTTGAGCTGAACGAGTACTGAGAAGAAGCTTTTAGGTCAAGGTGTAAGAGGCCAGATGAGTGAGGTAGTGGGCCTACTGGTAAGAGATTAAGGGGGAAAAAGGGAAGAAATTGAAGAAGCAAAAATGGATTTCCCTCTCAAGTTCAGCACCTAAGGGAAGACAGAATGGATGGTAAAGAGAAATTCAGGCTCGAGGGAAGTGATCTTGGAATAGGCAATAACCATTTTTAAGAATAAAACCTTAATTATCTAGAGCCCTCAGGGAAATGAGTTTCCTGGGTAACCATCTTTTCTAGGTGACCTAATGCTGCTTTTTAAAATACCACTGCTAATTTTGACCATTTTTAAATACCCAGAGTCACCAGCAGTGACAATATCAGGGTGGTCTCTTGCCTTGAACTAAGGGTGATCATCCTTTGACTTCACTTCATTTTGATCTCTCGCCATCGTTGCCCCACAGGACAGTTCGCCTCTCCCTAGACTAGCCACAGAGAGCTGGCCTTTTGAGTTCTTTTCTCTGCTTTTTGACATCTTGGAGCATCTTTCTTTTACCGTCAGCCACCTTTTATCATGACTTGCTACAATTTTCTCTGTCTAGCATGCTCTTGAGCTGGGTTAGGGTGTGTTCAGCCCTGACAGATGAATCTACTCGGTATTGACTCAGCCAGGTTTCTTAACTTGAAAGGCTAAAGTCTGGACCCTGGTCAATCACCAGGATAATAAACATCACTCCGATATTGTTGGTAGCCTTTCCCGGCATGGTTCTTTCTCAGATATACAGTTTAATATAAACCCAAGAGTAATCTGGGGTGAGCATCTGAGAGACTCTTCTGAATATAGTATAAGCTGCAGTATGTGGATTTGGGGACATTTATTTGGCCCTTGAGCCAAAGGCCTCTCTGGACTCCTTTCTGTTTATTTCCTGATCTCAACAGGAGAACCCACTGGAAGGGCTAACTGGCTGCATCTTCCCTCAAGTGCTACTGAAGACTTTTCTGCCTCAAAGCTGATAATTCTCTTCATACAGATAGAAGAAGAAGGTGTCTCTCCTCCCCACCCACCACCCACCCTCCAGGAGGAAAGGCATTTATTTTGTATTAACTCAAACAGCCTCTCCTCTGCCACCTAGAGTGTGTCCTGCAGTCCTCTCCTGCCTGGGCTGCAAGGAGACTTGAGTCTCAAAGACTTTATGTCCTGGAGTCTTAATCCTGAGATCATTTGCTGCAGACCTTAGTCTTAAATATTGTGATGATGGGCTAGACACTAGTCTCTTATTTTTATTTAATTAATTAATTAATAATTTTTTTGCCGGTCTCCTTTAATATGAGACTCAGTAAATCCATAAAGGGTCTTAACAGAAGAAATAGAAGAGCCTTCTGGGGTTCTGAATTCCATAAAATCACAGTCCTGAGGGCAAGGCAGAGACATTCCAAAGTAGGGAAAAACCACTAGTAATATCAGGGTGGTCTGTTGTTAAAGGTCTGTCGTTAAAGCCTTCCAAGAAGCCTCCCTTATAGGGTGACATTTATTATCTTGGTGATTTATCAGAGTCTAGCTTTTAGCTTTTCAGGCTCAGAAACTGGTTTAATCAACATACAAAGAACAGATTCATTGTCAGAGCTGGGCTCACCCTAAACAAGCTTACAAAACTGATTTGGAAACTGAAATGCCAGTTGACATTTATATGGAGAAATATAACTGACTGATATTCCTAAAGTACAATGCCTGGCTCATTCCTTCCCTGTAGGCAGGCCTACACGAGCCAGATCATAATCAGGTTATTTGGTGAACGTGAAATCAGAGTTAACGGTGAATCATGTTTAATGGCATATAGGCTGAGGGAGTAATTCATCCACACTAAATATGGTTGTACCAGCGGAACTAAATCTCTTTGAAGTCTGTCAGCTAAGACTCTCTGTGCTCTGATCAGTATTTGGATAGACACCTGCCAATGTTTTGTCTCGTTTTTTTTTTTTTAATGCCTCAAGGCCAACCCAGGCCTACACCCACCAAAATCCCCTCCCACACTGGTCTTTAGATATTAATATTTTCCATTGACTAATAATGTAGCCATTCTTTTTCCTCGAGTTTAAATCTCTATGAGCAATCTTATTTTCTAATTCTTGGTGGACCCCCCCCCCCCCCGTACCTACGTTGATCTAGAGGAGAGAATGGCATTGATAAGGGTGGGTGAATAGCTCATTCACACAAAGGTTTATCAGTCCTTTCCCAAAAACACCTTCACATTTTTACTGTATTCCAATGCTACATGTACTATTGATGTTTTTATTTAAATCAACTCACTTTTTAAAAACAATTTTATTTTAGAAGATTGACCCCTACCATAAATGGAAAATGACTATCCTTTGTCCTAAAAAAGAATGTGGTCCAAAAAATAAACACTGAAAACCAAAGCTCTTATGATTCCCAAGTACTTTTTCAGTGAGGCATGGTTTGCCAAGCAAAGCTATGAGCCCAAGCAGGTCCAAATTAAAGACAGATTCACACCAAATGGAGACTGTCTCCTTGACATCACCAAAAACATCAAAGGACTCAAGAGCAGAATAATTTAGGAGGTTATTTAATGTATGTGGTGCCTTGTCCATCCACTTAAAAGAATAATCTCACGTTAGGCATCCCACATTTTGGGAAAAGATGGCCTAGACTTTAAGATTTTATTTATTCATTTGAGACAGAGAGATACACAGAGAGAGAATGAGCATGAGCAGGGGGAGAGGCAGAGGGAGAGGGAGAAGCAGACTCCCTGCTGAGCAGGGAGCCCAACGTGGGGCTCGATCCAGGACCTAGAGATCATGACCTGAGCCGAATGCAGATGCTTAACCGTCTGAGCTACCCAGGCGCCCCTTGCCTAGACTTTTGGAGACTTTAGGGGTATTTGAAAACTGCTGACACAGCTGTAGTGATGCCTCTTTCCCAGGCTTCCTCGACTCCAGATTCCGCCTGATGCCGCACTGATGGTCTCATCCCTGCTTCTCCCTACACAGGTACACATTGGCAGCTCAGGACCTGGTGATGCGTGCCCGTGGTGTCCTGAAGGACAGAGGATGGCGGATATCTAATGACCGACTGGGCTCAGGAGACGACATTTCTGTATATGTCATTCCTTTAATACATGGGAACAAACTTTCATGAAAACAGCCCGGGGCATCAGGAGGACAGCAGGGGAGAAAGCTGGGATACCTCTTAGCAGGGCGGGACTGGGACGTGCCCCCGCAGAGTTCAGGGGATGCAACCTCTTCCCAGCCCAGGTGGGGAGTTTGCTGCTAAAAGGCCTCTGGCGGTACTTCTGGGGGACCCTTAGATTTCAGTTTCCTCTTCAGTAACAGGTCTGGATACTCAACCAGAGCAAAACATAAAGGCTGCTACTGAGTGTTGTGTTTCTTTTGGTTCCTTTAATAGGCCTCCTGGGTGGCCATTGCCTATTTTGGGCACACACATATTTATTTGGAGTAGCTGGGCAGCCATTTTCAGGTGTAACTGGCAGAAGACTCTTCGGCCTGTCAAGCTGCCAGCTTCTCTACGGGTTAAAAGTGCTGCATTGGAAAGTTGGGGATCATGCCTCAGAAAGTGTACGCACCCACCTCCTAGTAAGCCTGAGATTTATTTCAGGGAACACCATCTGTGTGTGTGTGTGTGTCTGTCTCTCTTTTCATTCTTTCATGGTTATGGTGGGGTGAGGCAGGGATTTTTTCTTTTCGATATTCTTTGAATCTTAATTGTTTCCCTTTCATAAAACAGGCCTGGGACTTTCCATCTCCTTGCTGAGGAATTTGTGTGTCAAAGTCCAGCCCAGGCCGTCCCCATATCCTGTAGCCCACACCACCCAGGCAGCCTTCTGGAGCGGTGCCCTGGCTGACAGAGTACTGTCTTTGTTGTGTAACAGTTTGTTCCTGAGTTGCATTTTCTCACCAAATCAGTGTGTTTTCATGAAAATATGGGTGTTTCTTTGGACCAACAGTTCCTCAGTTGTTTTCAAGGGTCCCCCTTTTGTGGCTTGAGATTTCTCTGAGAACCCAGGTTTTCATTTCTGGAATGGTTGGCCCTCCCCACCTGCTGTGCCATGGGGACATACGTAAAGCAGTGTTGAAGAGATCAGAACAGGAAGCTCCATGTATCAGTCAGGTCACCATACCTCATATGAAGACCCTCCCTTTTGGATCCAGGTTCCATGGGCTATGATTGTCCCCAAGGCCACTCCACATCAGTACATATCTGTGTACTGTCAGGGAGCAGCAGTCCTGCTCTCCCCCTCATCTTCAGGCAAGGCCCACTCAGAATAGCCATCTGATTAAAGTGAATTTGAATTGGGTTGACTGGTCATTCTCCTGCTGTGTGCCCCATTCCTTCCCCAGCCACCCAACAGCTGCAACCCCAGTTCCCATTGTAGCTCCACTTCTGAGCGTTCCTCACAAGAGCTGCAGAAGCAGTGGACACCAAATCTACCTGTTGCTTCTCTTTCAAGAGGAATCACAAAATAGGTTTTTAGAAATCACTTCTATCTCTTGGGCAGACTATTGCTCTGCACCGGAGGACCTTGTAGAGCGATGTCCAATTACTGAGTCTTCTTCCTGCACACCTCCTGTGGTTTCATCACCATCCTGACAGTTTTGTGTAATTTAAACATTCTTCCCACCCAGTAAAGAACAATGTTGGTGATGTGATTCCCAAAACTGCTGGAGAGCCAGTTCCAGTTCACGTGTTTGCTGGGTCCCTTCCCCAGAGGAGAGGAGACGAGAGGAACCTTTCCTCCAGGACAGTTCGTCACCTTCCTGGAGTTGTAGATATTCCAGTAGGAAAGGCCTGGAGCCTCTCTACTCAGGAATGAATTCATTCCACGCTGTGGAAATGATGCCCTGTCTGGTAGGTAAAGTACTTGGGGATTTACCCACCAGCTGTTTGCCAAAATGTTGCCTGGGAAGAATTGGACTACTACCTTGTCAGGGGTCATCTTCATCTGACAGCTTGCCTCCTCCTCCAGGAGATCTGAGCAACCCCAGATGGCTCTTTGGGGACCAATCTGTGGGAAGCCATTTGCTCCTCTGGCAGAATAAGATGCTGTGGGACAATGTGCAGGCATCTCCCACAGTGTGGTTCCACCTTCTGTCCCTGCCCTGACTCAAAGTCAGGTACAAGGGGAAAACGAGAAAGTTTTTTTTTTTTTTTTGAAAGATTTTATTTATTTGACAGGGACAGAGATAGCGAGAGCAGGAACACAAGCAGCAGGAGTGGGAGAGGGAGAGCAGGCTTCCCACCGAGGAGGGAGCCCGATGTGGGACTCGATCCCAGGACCCTGGGATCATTACCTGAGCCGAAGGCAGACGCTTAACGACTGAGCCACCCAGGCGCCCGAAAACGAGAAAGTTTTTTGTGGAGGACTCTGAACGGCCTTCTTTGGGAAGCTCTCCTCACAAGCAATCACCTCTTTCCCGTGTTCCCCTTGCCTTTCATCTGTTTTCTCTCCTGCGCTTTGATGTTGGTCCTACCTTGCACTTTTCTACTTTTATTTGAGCCACCAGAGTCCGACTTTGGGCATAGATGTCATGATAGTCTTCTACTCTACTCAAGTCACCAATTCATGTACTGCAAAGAAATGTCTCAGGAAAAATTCTGGAACCCCCTTTTTCAATTTATCCTAAAGTCTTGAGCATTTAGTCCTGCTGGTTTTAGTTAGAAAGGTATCCAGGAATTCTTGTCATAAGCCTCCTTGGTGGAAAGATCTTAGTTAAAAAGCTCAAGCCCTCTTTCTGTTTGGGGGATGGGAGGAAAATTACAAACGAGGTGGATAAATCATATGTGGAAAAAGTGATGTGTTAATGTCCATAGCAGATCTTCCCAGCACTGATATTGCTCTGTGAATTGAGCTTACTCTGTTTGGCTTTATTTTTCACCCAGGCCCCGTCCCATCTCATCCCAAGAGCAGCAACTGTGTCTACATAACAGGGTTGGCCCTTGGAGCATTCCTGGAGAGGTCAAAAGGCAACAGACTCAAAATTCTGAAGAACGTATTTATATGTGGTTCTGAAATGTTGTGTATCTGACTTATAGCCAAATCTGCTTGTCCTAATAGCCTCAGAGGAAGTCTTGTTTAATAAAAAGCTTTCGATTTCCTAGTCAAGTCTTTATGGTTGTCTTGGGGTATGTATGGCCACTTCCTCTAATGAAAGGCTCTTTCGGTTCTAAATCTCTTTGTTGGGCTGGACCCTACTCTTCGGAATACTTGGGGATGGGTCTTTTCCTTAAAGAGAGCAAACTCATACTCCATCCACACCTTGTAGCTTCTTGCCAGGCGACAGCCAAACCTTTGTTCTCACGACACCTGCAGTGAGAGAAGCGCCAGCAGTCAGAGATGGAGGGTATGTTCTGCGGTGGGTCTGCTTACCTAACTGCCCTTCTTGGGGTGGGAAGGGAGAGGGGAAAATCGGGCTAGGCCAAGTACTCAGCTGTGGACTAGGACAAACTACAAAAAGTGGCAATTTCAGTTCCTTTCCACAACTTTGGGGAATTTAGGGTGTTTGATTTTTTAATTCCTAGCAGCTTACCTCTATGGGGTTGTGCGAAGTCAGCTGCGCTCACCTTCTTCTTACTCCTAAGTATTCACTTCTGTCTCGGGACAACTACAGCTGTAGGCAGGTATTGGTGGGCAGGGATGAGAGTCTTGGGACCCAGATTTGGCCTCAGATCTTGGCCATTCGGGCAGGATTTTTGGTTTACCAAGAGCACTAGCATGGAAACATACGGAAAAAGACTCCCACATCTTTAAAATTCTGATTCTCCTCTAGACTGCACCTCCTTCCTCGTCTGCCAATCCATTTGTTTTCAACACGGCCAAGGGCGGTCAGTGGTTTCTTTCCACCACAGTTTGAGGATCTGACCTTTCCTTAAGTGACCCAGCAGCACCACTGTTCTCAGAGGGAATATGTTAAACTTTTATGAGATTCTGTCTTCAGTAAATTACTGCTTCTGGGACACTTGGAGAAAGCAGTGAAGAGTCATTGTCTATGCAAAGAACAATCAGGCTGACCCTAAAATTTACCAGATCTCAGAAAACAGGAAAACAGTATCTGGCCCCAGGACAGAATCTTACTTTAGAAACTTGGATTTGTGAGAACTTCACAATTGCAGAGAAGGCTGAGAGTCTGCACACCATACACCGCCCACCATGCAGGGCAGACTCTGGGTGGGCGTGGCTGATGTGGCAGATGCGTACACTGGGATTTTTCAAAGGACACTACGTGAGCAGGCTCCTTGCCTCTCAGGCGAGCACCATGGCAGCTCTTTGTCAGATCTGAGTGCCGGTCTGGGCACGACTGCTCTTTCTAACCCATGATGTTACGTGTAAATAGCTTTCATTTTTCCTCTGCGTCTTAGATGAAGTCTTGTTCACATAGCAACCAGGTAGACAGTGACCAAATAAGGCTGTAAATGTGCTGTTGTTTTCTACTGTGATGTACTTGAAGGAGAACCTTGTGCCCCCCCACTTTTCGGACCTTCCATAGTATTTTGTGTCTGGGGAGTCCTGAGGTAATTCTCTTATTTCTGTTCGCTTCCATTTTCTCTGTTTCTTCTGGAGACCCAGGGAGGCCCACGGTGGAGATCATTTGTAAGATCTGGGTTTCCAAAAATGCCAGATGTACAGGGAATGACAGGAATCTGCCTGAAAATGGTTTCAGAACCATGTACCTTTATGCTTTGTGGTTGTGAAACCTTGAATTTGTAACCCCCCAAAATGAAAACTGTTTAGTAAAGGGGGTCTATTTTGTGTGTTTTGAAACTTAGGTGCGATGTTCCCTGGAAAAAGCTAAAGAAATGTATATGCTCAATGACATTTTAAAATAAAATATTATATATATGTATATAGAACCCCTCTAGAAAAAAGTTTGTGTCATTTCTTTTAATTCGCTTTGAAGTTTCTTCATATCAGGTAATGGAATGATGGGAGTGTCATGGCCTCACGGGGAGTTACAAACTGTGAACAGATTCGAAAGACAATCAAAAGGGAATGGATGCCGACTCTATAAACCTACACAAGAATAGCAGTAAAGGCTATCCATTTCAACAGTGCATCTAGAAGAAACATCTTGGATATTACTACCAAGAATTGCTCCCAAGAGGTATTCTTTTTTCTTTTTCTTTTTCTTGAGGTGTAATTGATATACAACATTACATTAGCTTTCGGTGTAGAACATAGTGACTTGATATATGGATATACTGCAAAATGATCATCACAGAAATTCTGGTTAACATCCATCACATTCATATTAACAAAAGTATTTTTTTCTTGTGATAACTTTCACTCACTTAGAAACTTTCAAATATGCAACACAGTATTATTAATTACAGTCACCATGCTGTACATTACATCCACATGACTGACTTATTTTCTAACTGCAAGTTTGTATCTTTTGACCCTCAGTCACTCATTTCTCCCACCACTCACAGCTGCCTCTCCCAACCACCAATCTGTTCTCTGTGCCTGTGAATGTTTTTTGTTTTTATTTATTTTTTAGATTCCACACATAAGTGAGATCATATGGTATTTCTCTTATCTCACTTATCATAATGTCCTTAAGGTCCATCCACATTGTCACAAATGGCAAGATTTCCTTAATTTTTTTTTTTTTAAAGATTTTATTTATTTGACAGAGAGAGACACAGCGAGAGAGGGAACACAAGCAGGGGGAGTGGGAGAGGGAGAAGCAGACTCCCCGCTGAACAGGGAGCCCAATGCGGGGCTC
>NC_138373.1:111644794-111670592 GCF_054177405.1 Leptonychotes weddellii | reverse complement strand
AGATTTCCTTAATTTTTATGACTGAATAATATTCTGTGTGTGTGTATTTTCCTTATCCATTCATTCATTGATGGAGACTTAGGTTTTTCCGAATCTTGGATATTGTAAATAATGTTGCAGTCATCATGGGGATGCATATGTCTTTTTGAGTTAGTGTTTTCGTTTTCTTTGGATAAATACCCAGAAGTGGAATTGCTGGATCATATGGTAGTTCTATTTTTAATTTTTTGATGAATCTCCATACTGTTTTCCATAGTGGCTGTGGCAATTTACAGTCCCACCAACAGCGCACAGCGTCTCCTTTTCACCACATCCTTGCCAACACTTGTCATTTCTTATCTTTTTTATAAGAACCATTCTAACAAGTGTGAGGTGATATCTTATGGTTTTGATTTACATTTCCCTGGTGATTAGTGATGCTGGATACCTTTTCACGTGTCTGCTGGCCGTCTGTAGGTTTTCTTTGGAAAAATGTCTATTCAGATCTTCTCCCCATTTTTTTAATTAGGTTGCTTTGGGTTTTTTTTTTTTTTATTGAATTGTAGGAGTTCTTCATATATTTTGAATATTAACCTCTTACCAGATACATGATTTGCAGATATTTTCTCCCATCCAGTAGGTTGCTTTTTCATTTTGTTGATGGTTTCCTTTGCTGAATAGAAGCTTTTTAGTTTGATGTAATCACACTTGTTTATTTTTGCTGTCTGTCAATGCCTTTGCTTTTGGTGCCAAATCAAAAAAATCATTGCCAAGACCCATGTCAAGGGGCTTACTGCCTATGTTTTCTTTTAGGAGTTTTATGGTTTTAGCTTACATTCAAGTCTTTAATCCATTTTGAGTTAATATTTATGTATGGTGTAAAAAGAGGTCCAGTTTTCTCAACACCATTGATTGAAGAGATTGTTCTTTCCCCATTGTATATCCTTGGCTCCTTTATCATAAATTAATTGACCATATATTTGTGGGTTTGTTTCTGGGCTCTCTATTCTGTTCCATTAATCTATGTGTCTGTCTTTATGAAAATACCATACTGTTTTGATTACTGTAGCTTTGTAATATAGTTTGAAATCAGGGAGCATGATGCCTCCAGCTTTGTTCTTTCTCAACATTGCTTTGGATGTTTGGGGTCTTTTGTGGTTCCATACAAATTTTAGGATCATTTGTTCTATTTCTATGAAAAATGCCATTAGAATTTTGAGATGAATTGCACTGGATCTATAGAATGCTTTAGATAATGTGGACATTTTAACAATACTGATTCTTTCAATCCATGAACACGGTACACCTTTCCATTTTTTTGTGTCATATTCTCTTTCATCAGTGTCTTATAATTTTCAGTTTATAGTCTTTTACCTCCTTGGTTAAATTTATTGCTAGGAATCTTATTATTTTTTTATCTAATTTTAAATGGGATAGTTTTCTTAATTTCCCTTTCTGATTGTTGTTAGTGTGTAGAAACGCAAGAGATTTCTGTATATTGCTTTTGTATCCTGCAACTTCACTGAAATCATTTATGAGCTCTATCAGTTTTGGCGGGGGGGGGGACTCTTTGGTGGACTTTTTATATTATCATATCATGTTATCTGCAAATAGTGACAGTTTTACCTTTTCCTTTATGATTTGAATGTCTTTTACTTCTTTTTCTTGCCTAATTGCTCTGGCTAGGTCTTCCAATACTATGCTGAATAAAAATGACAAGAATATGCATCATTTTCTTATTCCTGGTCTTATAAGAAAAGACTCCAGCTTTTTACCACTCAGTATGATATTATCTGTGGGCTTGTCATATATGGCCTTTATTGTGTTGAGGTACGTTCCCTCTATAACCTCTTCATTGAGAGTTTTTATCATAAAGGGATGTTGAATTTTGCCAAATGCTTTTTCTACATCTACTGAGATGATCATGTTTATCCTTTATTTTGTTAATATGATGTATCATTGTTTGCAGAAGTTAAACCATCCTTGGAATCAATCCTACATGAGATCCTTTTAATGTATTGTTGAATTTGGTTTGCTAATTTTTTTTTTTTTTGAGAATTTTTGCATCTATGTTTATCAAGGATATTGGCTTGTAATTTTCTTGTGGTATCCTTGTTTGGTTTTGGTGTCAGGTAATGCTTGCCTCATAAAATTAGTTAGGAAGTATTCTGTCCTCTTCTGTTTTATGGAAGAGTTTGAGAAGGATTGGTATTAATTCTTATTTGAATCTTGGGCAGAATTCACCCATGAAGCCATCTGGTCCTGAACTTCTGTTTGTTAGGAGATTTTTTTATTATTGATTCAATCTCCTTCCTAGTAATCAGTCTGTTCAGATTTCCTATTTCTTCATGATTCAGGCTTAGAAGGTCATATGTTTCTAGGAACTTATTTTTCTCCTAGGTTGTCCAATTTGTTGGCATTTAATTGTTTATAGTAGTCTCTTATGATCCTTTGCCTTTCTGTAGTATCAGTTGTAATGTCTCCTCTTTTGTTTCCAGTTGTATTTATGAGTCCTGGTCACTTTTCTCTTGGTGAGTCTAGCTACTGGTTTGTCAATTTTGTTTATCTTTTCAAAGAACCGGCTCTTGGTTTCATTGATCTTTCTATTGTCTTTTTGGTCCCTATTTTATTTGTTTCTGCTTTGATCTTTGTTATTTCCTTCCTTCTACTAACTTTGGACTTTGTTTACTTTCTAATTCCTTGAGTTGTATAATTATGTTGAGATTTTTCTTGTTTCTTGAGGTAGGCATTTATTGCTAGGAACCTCCCTCTTGAACTGCTTTTGCTGCATCCAATAGGTTTTGGTATGTTGTATTTCCATTTTCTTTTGTCTCAAGATATTTTTTGATTTCCTCTTTGATTTTTTCATTGACCCACTGATCAGTAGCATGTTGTTTAATCTCTATATATTTGTGAATTTTCCACTTTTCTTCTTATATCCAATTTCTAGTTTCATACCATTGTAGTCAGAAAATATGGTTGATATGATTTCAGTCTTAAATTTGTTAAGACTTGTTTTGTGGCCTAACATATGATATATCCTGGAGAATGTCCCCTGTGCTCTTAAGAAGAGCTGTATATTCTGTTGCTTGTGAGTGGAATGTTCTGTATAGGTCTCTCTTTAAGTCCATCTGATCTAACCTATCACTTAAAGCTGATGTTTCCTTATTGATTTTCTTTCTGGATGATCTACCCATTGGTGTAAGTGGAGTTTTTTTTTTTTTTTAAAGATTTTATTTATTTATTTGAGACAGAGAGAATGAGAGACAGAGAGCATGAGAGGGAGGAGAGGTAAGTGGAGTATTAAAACCCCTTATTATTATCTTGCTGTCTATTTCTCCCTTTCAGTCTCTTAATATTTGCTTTATTTAGGTGCTCCTATGTTGGATGTATAAATATTTACAAGTGTTATATCCTCTTGTTGACTGATTCCTTCATCCCAGGAGGTATTTTTGAGAGGGCCAGTGATTATGTACTCGCTGAAGACTGTAAAAGTCAAGACTCTCCTTAGTCACTTAAGCATTTTTAAGTACTTACAAAGTGTTAGTAAAATGTTCCATCTTATAGAGAAAAGTTAACAGATGGGACAAGACAGCAAAGAATGCTAATGCTGCTTAGTTCTAGAGTCCAGGAAGTTAAAAGTAATCTAGAAAATAACACAATGTTAAAAAAACTTAAGTATTGATTCACAAAAGAAAGCTAAAAGTAGGCTATAGCTTATCTGAAGCTTAGTCTGGAAGAGCAGACTAGTTAGAAAACACTCAGAATAGTTTTATTGTAAAACCTCCTCCTCAGCTTCTTCCCCTTCACTTGTACCCTAATGTGTATGATGCCTCCTCCTCCTCACTCAATTGTAGAGTCATTAAGAGTCAATCCCAAGATTAGATACCTGAAGGTTAAGACATTTCTTCTCTGTGGAAGATGGAGGAGTCTTCTAGCATTCTCTCATGAGCAGTGTTTAGCTTTATCAGATTAGCTCTTGAAAGCTGTGGTAGGTTGTCTCCAAAGATGGCTGCCAACAATGCCTCCTACAATCTGTTCACAAGTGCTCCTTTTCCCATCATGAGGTGGCATTTGTTTCCCTACCCCTTGAATCTGGTCTGGCTGGTGACTTGCTTTGATTAATAGAATGCAGAAGTGACATTCTGAGAATTCCAAATTTAGGTCTCTAGAGGCCTTATAGCACCTGCTTTCACTCTTGGAAGCCAGCCACACTGCAAATGTCAGACTACATTACTGAGTGATGAGAGCCCACCAGGGAGATAACCAGAGTGCCCAGACGTTGGAAGTGAGGCCGTGTTTCATCCCCAAATCCCTCTTGAGTCACTCCAGGTGATACCATGAAGAAGAGAGAGGCCCAGCCAGCTCTCAGCTGTTCAGGCCATTCCAGCTGAGGCCACAGACATCACAGAGCAGAGAGGAGCCATCCACACTGAGCCCTGCCTGAATTTCTGACTTGCAGAAATATGAGCAAATAAAATGGTTGTATTTTAAGCCACTTAAGATTTGAACACTTACATTACACAGCGATAGATAACTAAAACAAGGTATAAAGAATCTGGCTGTGAGGAATTTGGGGTAAATTAAACAGAGAAGAAAATGGCATTGAGAAAATACATTTGTAACGTGGGAAATAATCCTCCACATGGGACCTGGTAGAGTGACTGAAATGAGGGAAACCAACTTTCAGCAGTGATGTGGAGATTCTGATGGTTATACTGAGGTCCCAGCAAGAGTTCTCCACATCTATGTTTTTGCTTCTTCGCGCAGCTTACAGTGATCATTACTAAGCCAGGAAGATGAGGACTACTGGGGCTATGAGCCTACAAGGGGGAAAGGAAGGTCTTTAACCCCTCACTTAATGATAGGACCATCCCATGATGCACCATTTGTGAACTTTGGGAGAGTCAAGTGCTTCTTTCACTCCCCAGACCGTTGCTTAAGAGTGGTAAGTTATATCGGGGGGAAAACAAGACAGTTTTTAAATTATATGTGTATGGGGATTTTTTTTTAATTCCCATCATTTAAAAATCCCCATGTACAAAATACTTCAAAGTTGTTGCCATCCCAGTATTTCCCTTCAATTAAATGTCAGGCCAAAGGGTGGGTTATATATCCTAGCAATTAGTCTGCCTTTTTAATTGCTTTTTCTATCATTAGAGCCCTGAAAAGACTGCCGCTCTCAGTACATCTCTGCATTTTTAGTGTCTTGTCTTTCACTTCTGAAGAGATTTTCCAGCCAGCTAACCTCTTTTGCTTTATTGATTCCACTTAAGCTGCCTGCAAGAGATTCAGAGTGTGAATGAGCAGGAGGTGGGGGCAGGGTGTTCTTTGATTGCCTTCCACACACCAGATCTGATCATTTGCTGGTCCAAGGGGACATGGACAGGGCTTTGGAAGGTCTGAATGCAGCCCTGGAGGGCAGCACTTCTCTAAAAGCGGAATATAAATCTGTACTTTGTCTTTCACCATTTTTTAAAATTTTAATTTACAAATACAGTCACCAAAAAGGTAAATGTAGATAAACTCATTCAGAAGACACTGTTGTGAGGTGAGAGTGGGGTCCAGGGAAATGTTTGACATGAGGATGAAAGAAAAGTGAAGTCATGATAGCAAAATGTCCCAAACCAAGCCATTTCACATCCTTTTAGCACTACTAGTTTATGTCAGTAACCAGACATCTCTGATTTAAACAAAGGAATTGTGGAACCTGAAAACAGTAGTCTTAGCAGTTCTGAATTTGAGATTACTTCTTTTGCTAAGTTGGGTCAGTGAGACCAAAAGTTGCGGGTGAGATTCTGGAGAACTATGAAATCTCTATTCTCATTGTCCTAGGTAAAAAAAAATGAAAGTCTCAACTCCGGAAGCCCTAATATAAATCAGGGGACATCTGGCCAATCTACCAGATGCAGAGTAAAATTTGAAAATTAACAGTGTGGTTGCGCTCATACTTTCAAAAAAGATAAGTGCTATCATTATTAGTGTTATGTGTCTTAAAATACAATTCAAATAGACTCAATTATTTACAGATGATGTTACAATGTATATCTGGGAATTGCTTCAAACACTGAGTGGGGGGAAGTTGATGGGCACTCAGAATGAGACAGGATTGACCATGTTGAAGAAAGTTATGCAGACTTGGAAATAAAAGGATGATTGCATGCCTTTTCAAAGTGTCTTTCCTAGAATATCATCTACCAGCCCACCCAAGAATTATTTAGTTCTTAGGTTAGGGTTCAGCGAACTTTTTCTGTAAAAGGCCAGATAATAAATATTTTAGACTTTATGGGCCGTTTAGACTCTGTCACAACTACTCAGCTCTGCTTTGTTGCATAAAAGTAGCCATAGACCAAACTAGGTTCTGGGCCAAAGTGGTAAAAATTCAAACTTTTTGTCTTGATCAGAAGAATTAACTCATGAAAATACAGTCTGATCTTCTCTGGTATGAAATGAATGAAAATATTGCAGATATTAATGAACAGTAATAGACTATCATTAAGAAAAACCAGGTAGATCAATAATCATTTATCTTCTTTAGTTACAAACAGGATAATTTAGAAATGCTCCAGTTGCTTACTGCTAAGACAGTTTTATATTCAGCTTTCAGCCACGATGGTGGGAGAAGCATCAGGGTTGTGACACTGTATTTTCTTCAATACAAGACACCATCAATTATATAATCTGCCACCAATTGAAGGCAGTTAGACATTTTTTTTTTATTTTTAAGGAGGAAGCTAACCTATGATTTACCATGCTTTAGTATGAGATAAAAATAAAACACCATCTATGTATTATATTCTTACTATTTATTAGGCCCTGTGCTAGGTACCTGAGATCTGATTTCTTTTATCCCCCTCTCAGTTAAACAGTATCACATTTTACAAACAAGGAAATAATTTCACCCATTTGTGATAGAAAATATACTTTATGTGATTTCAGTCCTTTAAAATTTCCTGAGGTTTTGACCTAATATAAACAGGTTTCCCCCCATCCAAAAATGGAGTGTTCCCGTGAAACCTTTTGTGAGCTGAAATGACATAAAGTGAAGAAGCAATTAGCATTAATTTATACCAAAAAAATTTTGAGCATTCCCAGACCTCTTATAGGCTTTTCTGATACTTTATGATACATCTTGCTAATGGATGCACAAAATAAATCAAGCTGCAAACAAATGCTCACAGCCACAGTTGAGAGCTTCGGCAACTGGATGCCGAGATGGCTGAGTGTGGTTCCAGGGGAAGGAGCGCGGCGGTGCCACTCTTGTTGCTCAGAGTGTGCGCATCCTCTGTTGCTGCAACGCCCGTGCTGAGCACTGTTTTCACCTTTTCTTTGCAAAAGTGAAAATCCTCTTTGGCTTTCATTCAGTTAGCAAAGACAGGAGGCCTTTAATAAGTGAAATGGCTTGAAACAAACTTTGGAAGCAGGGGATCACTGTAGTCTTTCCTGGAGAATGTTCCAGGTGTGCATGAGAAGAATGTATGTTCAGCTGCTGTTGGCTGTGTTCTTTAGCCGTCTATTAGATCTCATTAGTTTATCCATTGTTCAAGTTTTCTGTTTCATTGTTGATCTTCTGCCTGGTTGTTCTATCCATTATTTAACGTGGGCTATTAAAGTCTCCAGCTATTACTGTTGAACTGTCTGCTTCCCTCTTTAATTTTATTAGTTTTTGCTTTGTGTATTCTGGGGCTCTGTTGTTAGGTACATGTATTTAATAATTATCTTTTCCTGTTGGATTGACCCTTTTATCATTATAAAATGTCCTCCCTTGTCTCTGGTAACTATTTTTTTAAAGATGTATTTGTTAGAGAGAGAGAGAGACTGAATGAGCAGGGGGAGGGAAGAGAGGCAGAGAGAGAACCTCCAGCAGACTCCCCACTGAGCATGGAGCCTCTGTGTGGCTCGAACTCACGACCCTGAGATCATGACCTGAGCCGAAATCAAAGAATCGGACGTTTAACCAGCTGTGAGCCATCCAGACACCCCTCTGGTAACAATTCTAAAGTATATTTGGTTTGATATTTGTATAGCCCTTATCTGCTTGCTTCTTGCGTAGTACATCTTTTTCCATCCTTATTGTGAGCCTATTTGTATCTTTGAATCTAAAGAGTGTCTGTTACAGAGAAAATGTAGTTATACCATGTTTATTTTAATTTTTTTTGAAGATTTTATTCATTTATTTGAGAGAGGGACAGAGGGAGCACGAGCAGGGAGAGGGACAGAAAGAAAGGGAGGGACAAGCAGACTCCCCACTGAGCAGGGAGCCCAACATGGGGCTCGATCCCAGAACCCCAAGATCATGACCCGAGCCAAAATCAGATGCTTAACCAACTGAGCCACCCAGGTGCCTCCGTCACACCATGTTTATAAATTCATTGTGGCACTCTCTGCTTCTTGACTGGAATGTTTAATTCATATACATTTAATGTAATTACTGTTAAGGTAGGACTTATGTCTACCATTTTATTATTTGTTTTCTACATGTCTTATGCCTTTTTTGTTCCTCTATTCTTTCATTATTGCCTTCTTTTGCATTAAATAATTTGGAGTACACCATTTTAATTCCTTTGTTTCTCAACTATATATTTTTTTTGTTTTTTTTGTTTTTGTTTTTTTTTTAAAGATTTTATTTATTTATTTGACAGAGAGAGAGATAGCGAGAGCAGGAACACAAGCAGGGGGAATGGGAGAGGGAGAAGCAGGCTTCTTGCCGAGCAGGGAGCCCGACGTGGGACTCGATCCCAGGACCCTGGGATCATGACCTGAGCCGAAGGCAGACGCTTAACGACTGAGCCACCCAGGCGCCCTAAATTCTTTTTTTTTTTTTTTTAAGATTTTATTTATTTATTTGAGAGAGAGAATGAGATAGAGAGCATGAGAGCAGGGAGGGTCAGAGAGAGAGGCAGACTCCCATGCTGAGCAGGGAGCCCGACGTGGGACTCGATCCCGGGACTCCAGGATCATGACCTGAGCCGAAGGCAGTTGCTTAACCAACTGAGCCACCCAGGCGCCCTATTGTTTCTCAACTATATTTTTAAAGTTATTTTCTTAGTGGTTTTCCTAAAGGTTACCATTAGCATCTTAAAGCAATCTAGTTTAGATTAATACCAGATCAATTGCTATACAAAAACATTGCTCCAATATATATACATATAGAAGAGGTGTAAACAAAAATACATTTATACTGTCTTTTATAATTCTCATATATTTATTTTTACTGGTGTTCTTTATTCATGTGAATTCAAGTTACTATCTAGTATCCTTTTTTTCAGTCTAAAAGATTCTCTTTAGTATTTCATGTAAAATAGGTGTGTTTGTGACAAATTTTCTGTTTATCTGGAAATGTCTTAATTTCTCTTATTTTTTGAAGAACAGTTTTGCTGGCTATCAAGTTCCTGGCTAATAGGGTTTTTGGTTTTTTTGTGTTTTGTTTTTTTTTTCTTTTGGCACTTCAAACATGTCATCCTACCACCTGGCCTGCATGGTTTCTGTTGGGACATTAAACTTGCTGATGATCCCTTGTGAGGTGTTACCTTTCTCTTACTGCTTCCAAGAAGTTGACTATGTTGTGTCTACCTGTGATCTCTTTATCGTACTTGGAGTTCACTGAACTTCTTGGATATGTAGGTTAATGTTTTTCATCAAACTTGGAGCACACATTCAATGCTCTGGAAAGTAACAGACAACTCTACTTTAGCCTTTACTCTTTTGCTTTTGCAGAGCCTTCCAGTCAGCCAGAGACAGAGAGTAGGCCTAGTCAGATCTCCTGGGCGTGTGCACTGACCTGCACATGTGCAAGGACTTCTAGATCTCCAGTAATACGCTGAAGCTTTTCAGTGCCCTCTATGGACAGCTCATTTACCAGTTTAACTTTTTCAGTTAAAACTTTGGGTCAGTCTTTTGTTAGCCTCCACTGCTATGACTGCCTTACACAGCTATGATATTAAACAGTTGTTGCTGATTGTTTTTAACTAATGCAGTGGGGATAGAACCGTTCACATAGAACTGGTCAAGTTAAGACAAGCCCTGAGAATGGGGTCTTTCCAGGGAACCGCCAGACAGGTCGAGTTGTGGCAATGCTCTGGGGCTGTGGCTTTTTGGGGAGCTACAAACCCATTCTGTCCCCTCCATTGGCGGGTAGTCTTTTGGGTCTCAGAGCTACTCTGGTTGTGAGGCTGTTGGTGTTCAGGGCTACCACATATCTGGAGTGAGGGTAAGGAAACCGGTGAAGTTTAAAATGCCACAAAGCTCCCTGTTCTTACTGAGATTCAGCTGTTTTTTCTTGAATAAACACTCCCTGGATTGTTGCGATCCTTTAGTTAATTTCCAGAGTTTTGAAAAAGATGATTTTAACAATTTTTACCAGTGTTCTCTTTAGTACATTGTGATTGTGCGGCAGAGGGGAATTTCCAAAGTCCTTATCCTACTTATTCCAGAAGCATCTCTGTAGGTGAAGAAATAAAAGTTCAGGTAGGTTAAGTAGTTGCCCAAGGACACAAGAGCCAAGGAGCACTGAAACCAGGATTTCAAATCCAAAATTTATATTCTGTATATTCCACTCCCTCTCGCTGTACCAGTTTCTAGAACTTCTCATCAGATAAGCAGTAGTTGCAAAACTTCCATCATGTACACGCTTATTCAGATGGCGTTTTTAACAAAGCCCTTCCACATCACGTCTCCATTCCTGACCTTTGCACTGAACCATCACGCCATGTTGTCTGCGGACCCGCCAACATCATTTTCTATAAAATGTGTTTCTGTCACAGGCGTTTTATTTCCCTCTCACTCTGACTTTGACTCTTAAACTCCGCTGGAGCTCTGTACCAGCATCTCCTTCGCACTTACTGTAAAGGCTTCTCTTGGCCCACGGTTCTTTTCAGGATGAAAGAGTGTACCAGGCTCAAACAGAAGGCCCTTACCCAAGCAGAAAGAATAGCATGCTACCCAAGGGTATTAGCCACAGTACCTCACTGTCTATGAAGTTCTCCATACATGCCAATTAATAGTTGAAGAAGAACAGATACCCAGCGTCTGGAACAACAGAACAAAATTATGTTCAAATTCCTCTTGAACTAGAACTGTGCTTAAAACAGATCCTACATTCTTGAGCACTGACCTGTAATAAAATGGTAAAAGGTAAATCTTTTACTAGGGGGCCCAGCTGCACTGTTTATTACAAAACCTGAAGTGTCGGGACAGAGAGTCATTTGCTGCCGTGGTGTCAATATTACAGCTCTTAAAAAAAAAAAAAAAAATATTACAGCTCTTGACAGTTCTCTTTATGGGCTCGGTATGGGCTGAAATAAGACCATTTCACGTACTAACAGGGCATTTTTTCGATGATCTACTTGACCTTTGCCTCTGGGCTCAGCAATAAGAAGAGTAATAAAATGACATTTTTTTCACAGAACAAAACCCAAAGAATTCAAGCTTAAGGGAGCCTAAATCCAACAATGCAGTGGCCTTGAGTGTTTAATTCGTTAATACCTATCTCCTTATTTGCTGTTTATCTGAAATTCAAATTTAGATGGGTGTCCTGTGCCCTACAGAGAACAAAACTGAAAATTAGAAGGGGCAAAAATAAAGCTCTTTTAGTAGAGAAATTTCAGCGCTTGGTAGGTTCTTATCTCAAAAAAAACAAGATCACCTGGAACATAACAGAAAGAAAAGTTGTGGTCAAAGCCATCCTCAGGGAGAGTTTCCAAGTCATGGAGGAGGACAGAGGGCCACAGGAATGTTCCAGCAGGCTTCAACAAATAAATTTTGGGAGTCACAATTCAGCCCCATAATATTGCCCCTGGCTGGACTGCAGTCCTGGTGGGCTGTGGGGGAGTATGGCGGGTTAATTATTATTGCTCTGATGTCTTCGCTCTCCCCAGTGCCACCCTAGCCCAATAGAGTGTGTCCTGAACTACCAGGAAAGAGAAAAGGGGCATTTCTGAGGGAAGTGATAGAAATGAGGGTCAGGAAGGCAGAAGAGGAACCCACTCTGTTTTGGGAAGAAAGGGAGGGAAGGGGGAAGAGTGATGTCATCAGATGGGAGAAGGATAGAGGAAGAAGGGAGAACACCTTAAACCAAGAGGGGCCACGTGCAGAACAAAAGGGGTAAGGTGATAATCCACTGCTCCAGCGACTGAGGACACCAGCAAAGGGAGTGGGTGGGATCCCCGGAAACAAATCACAACCTGAACAGCAAAGGGAAGGGCTGTAGAAACCGTCCCCCAGCAAAACTTCCTCCTCTGTCCTTTGTCCCTTTTAGGGAAAAAAAAAACACTGCCTGGAATGTCCTCAAGTCCTCCTTACAGGACTCGGAGCCGGCCCAGTCTTCATTTTATGGGAGTTCTCAAGCTTGGTCAGCCTTCAAGAACACAGCTGACGGTCTCCAGGCCGCGGGGCTGGGTTTTACTGGCCTGGGCATGAATATGCATGGCGGGGAGCCCCAGATGTGCAGAGGCTGCTGGAGGGTTTTCGGGACATGCAGGCTCACACGCACACACGCAGGGCCTGCTCGGGGTTTAGGCGCTGCCAACGGCAAGAACAGCGGCAGGTTTCCCCCCTCCGGAGTCGTTACTGCTGAGTCCACCCCCACGGATGCGGGGGGGAAGGGAGGCTTCGGCGGGTGCAGAGGGGCCGGAGGAGGAGGTTTTAGATGGAGGTCAAAGCACATCGCTCTTGTGCTCTCCTGTTCGACGTTTACCAAGCGCGCAGCGGGCAAGGGGAGGTCCCGCCACAGAGACACCGGACTCCCGCACGGTGGTCCAAACGCCGGGTTTCCCGCGCTCCGGGGCCGCCACCGCCGCTCACCCGCCGCCCCTCCGGCTGCCTGGCGCGGGGCCAAGCTCGCGCCGCAGCCACTCGCTGCCATTCCGCCCTGAGTGAAGGGCTCCCTAATAAGAGTGTAAATAAAAGCCAGGCTGAGAAATGAGTTTCCCATGCCAGCAATCAGCCGCCTAACCTCGGCTGTAAATAGCCCGGCGGAGCGGCGCAGATGGAGTCCCCGCACCTGGGGGATCGAGGCCAGCCCCGGGCAGCTTGTGTCAGCAGCTGGGGGCGCGCGTCCAGCTCGGGCTGCTCGGGCCGGCCCTCCCCACCCCGCCCCCCATCAGCTCAGCCTGCTGTGTCCTCGGGAGGGACGCACCGCCAGGCCCCCTAATTTATGGTCATTGGTGTAACAGCTTTAACGTGATTTATCTGACCGCAGAGGAGATGGCAAACGCCTGGAGAATGATTGGTCATGCAGGCTTTGTGCACTTCTGATTGGCCTTATTAATTTCGAGCAGAGCCGGGGAGCAGCCTCTTGCCAGAGCCAGGGAAGTCAACCTGGCAACAGCCGTTCTGTAGAGCCGGTTTGGGGCCGGCAAAGGCTTAGCTTTGGCCGAAACGGAAGGAGTAACGTACTGTTTAAAAAGTCTGGGAGTCAGACAGAATGTGCGAGCATACTGATTACAGCAGGTTTCATTTGAAAGCGGTGAAGATCATTTGATTTGACCGATTCCTTTTCTCCCCCTCCCGTTCATGTTTGTACAGACATCAGTGCCTTGGGGTTGGGAAGGAGAACAGGAACAATGTTTTGTTTTTATTTTTAATGTTTGAGTATTGGGGTGGGGGGTGGAATGCTTAGAATGCTTATGGCTTCGAAGGGGAGGAATTTCGGGGAATCGTGGGGCAAATAAGTATCAGAACATGCTTCTAAAAATGTTCTATTTCACAATCGTTTGTGTGGTAAAAAGTACTTCTTGCCCTTTGAGTTCTCTTTAGACATCACAACTAGTATTTATGAGATACATAAATTACCGGATAAGCACCCCCATACACCACACTTCACAAGGTCATTACTCCGGGTTACAGTAGAAACTGTCATTTAAATGTCACCACTGAGTGATGCAACCTAGTCCCATGAATAAAAGGAACTAAATAAGAATATTGGAGGAGTTAGGATATTTAGTGGAAAATGTTTTCCTATGAATGAATTACAAATTCAGTAGGGGTTGGATAGGCAATGGAAATGTATACACGCTCGTTTATTATATTTATTTGTGTAAGATTCAAATGCAGACACAGCACTAGGCAACCTCCAAATACAGTCCTTAACACTCTGTTCCTCAGGGGGACCGGAACAAAGCCAGTGTGAGAGAGAAAACGTGACTGCTTGGGGGGGGGAGGGGGGACAGCGTGTCGTCACACAAGCGGTGGCACCATCTTTCTTTTATTTATAGCTCTAACCAGAAAAATAGACTGGGAGCTGCTGAGTAGCAATTTATTTTGCTGCCTGAACCGATGAGTGGTTGCCTTAAATGTCATTGAGTTGGAAGGTGGTGCCTTTCATTCACTGCCAGGTTACAGGAAGCTTTGAAGCAGGGCTAGCCGGCGACCAGTAACTGTCCCGCCACCTTTGTAGGCAGGCGAGTGCAATCCCGCGAGATGGCACTGGCTCAGTGGGGAATGAGGGCTGCCTGGCATCTCCCACTAGTCTCATCAAATGCTGCTCGAGTAGAAACAAAGGTGGCCTGTTTAGTCCTATTAGAAGAGCAAAGTGAGGTGGAAGGTAAGGGTTACCTCCCAGAACAAGAACAAATGATTTGGGGATCAGTAGCAGGGACCTCTTTGGGCCGCAAGCCACGCCATGTGCACGTGACACACGGGTCCTGCCTGCGTCCAGCTCCGTAAAATAGCATAATGCTCACAGGACCCAAGTACCATGAGAGAGGAGGAAGGGAGCGCCGCGGAGAGTCTATCAGTCAGGCAAGCTTTGCCACACATGTTGACCATTGCGCTGGGTCATGAAGGATGAGGAGCTGGTCACAGAGAGAGGGTAAAGGTCATGCTGGCCAGGGGTGATGCCAGCGCATGGAGCAGAGGAAGCAAAGAACAACGCTGTTCGGTGCTGACGAAGACCCCAGATGTAGGAGTTCAAGCTGTGTCTCACCTCTCTGTGAGGCTTACAAGGTGCCAGAAATTTCACTCCCTGATACAGATTAGCAGTCAGGTGTCTCCTCTAATTTTCTAAAGAACATAATGGAAAAATGCACGTGTTTCTGTAAGCACATCTAGCCATAATGACTGCAGAGCGGGCCAAAATCACAGAGGAGAACTCAACTCTGACATCCTACTATAATTGTTTTTAGCTAAAAATAATCCTACTCCACTAATACGACACGGGACACGGAAGCCAGTACTCGGTGCCATCTTCCCAGCTTTCCAACTGAACTCTGGTGGTGTCTCCAAGGACGGCGGAGCCGGCCGCCAAGCAGCAGTGTCCCTACATCTGCACGATGGTCTGGCCCTGCCCCTCCGCCTCTCCCTGCAGGAAGCTCATCTGTCATCACAACAACAATTGGCTCTGTTGGTTTGCACTCATCTGCTCGCTGGGAAGCTCGCTCCCAGGCCACTCAGTAGACGCTTCTCTTTCTTCAGCACCCCCCCTCCCCCATCTCTCCCCTCTCTCCAACCCGCTCATTGTCAAGTATCAGAATTATGACTGCGGAATTGACTGCTGCCCTCAGTTACAGAAACGAAGAAAAACACCTCTTTTGTCTTAACTTCAGTCAGCCTCACAGGCTGTGTCTCGTAGCAGCTCTAGTCTTTTTCTACAAAGACGTAGCGGTACTAATCTCATCTGAGAGAATGCATGTTCCCTGAGTCTAGGGAGTCTTCGTCTAGGATGAGATTCTAGGCCATCAGAAACAGCGTTTCCAAGACCTCTCTTCTCCTCTACTGCCCATTTCCCCTCTTACCTGAAAGTGCCTCCTTCCTCTTCTGGCTGTATTGTTCGAGACCTCTCGAAAAGCTCAAATCCAAATCACAGAGCGGCTTCCCTGTAGGAAGCCCAGTGCCTGGGTATCAAGGTCAGAAGCCTGTCTAGCCCAGGGGCTTGCCAGTGGGTCCTGTGCTTGTGAAGAGCAGTTCTGGGGACTCTGACAGGCCTGGGGGGTTTGTCTATTCATTTTGCAAACATTACAGAAACGCTTTCATGTATCTTAGGGGTAGAGGTGAAGAAGCAGCCCCTGTCCTGGGGCAACCACGGAAATGCGCACCACTGCGAGCCATAGTCCTGAAATGGAGGTTTGAAGGGAGCAGAGGGGAGCATGACTAAGAGTCTGCAAGGATCAAGGAATGTTTCCCACGGATGTTGATCACCGCTCTGGGTCATGAAGGATGAAGAGGAATTGATCAAGGGAAGAAGGGGGTGGAAGGTCGTGCTGGCCCATGGGCAGAACACAAAGCCTCAGTGACAAGAGGAAAAATAGGACATGTAGAGAGAGAAGAGGCGGGAAGGAGTCTGTGGGGTTGATCGGTGTATTATTCCCTAGTAAACACAAGAGCACGATGGACCAGAGTGAGAAGGGGAGCTAGGAGTGGTCTCTGCCGTGCGGCACCCATGCCTCAACCACCCAGGCTCACTGCAAGCAAACACTGGGACCTGCTGCATCCGTCTCACCAAGAGATGCTGAAGCTCCAGGAAATGACTTGCAGTGGTCGCAGTATGCTACTAAGAGAATAGGGAGAGAGGAGGGGGAAAGAGACCCAGGCACGGAAAAGTTTGGAGGAAAATACATTGAAATGAGATGAGCTATAATTATGTGTAAGTGATAGGATTATGAATGATTTTAACTTTTTACTTATCTCAATTTTCTATTGTACAGTGAGCTTCTGTATAAACTATTTAAGGGGCTACTAATTGGATGGTCTTTAATACAACCACATTCTAATAAAAAGGGTTCCTAAAGTTTAGTTATACCTTCATGATAATGGCACCTGACCCACAGGCGAGGGCAAAAAACTAGGATTAGTTCATTCAGTGGGCAGAGAGAATGTGGGGCATGTTAATTTATGTGTGTAAGTATTGCTGCCGCCGCCCTCCCTCAGCCCACAGGCAGAGACAAACCCATAGCCATCTTAGTGTCCCCTCTGTCTAGCACAATACCTGGCACAAGTGGGTCCATATTTAATAAATTTTGCTTAATGAAAGAATCCTAGGCCTTTGACCTTAAAACAGACCTCTTTCCACTACAACAGTGATGCTCATACTTTAGCATACATCAGAATTACCTGGAAGTCTTGTTAAAACACAGAATGCTGGGTCCCACTCCGTAGAACTTCTAACTTAACAGGTCTGGGATAGACCCAAGGATCTGAATTTCTAACAGGTTCCCAGATGATGCTGATGCTGCTCATCTGGGGCCACACTCTGAGAACCACCGCACTATAACATACTGTCTTCAGGTGGAAAGATCCAAAGGGCTGCCTGCCACCACCCATACTTTTCATAACCATGCCTTGAAAGAATGCCCCAAAAGATGCCATGAGCAAGAGTCAAAGCTAAAATAGTTGGCAGAGAGCTAAAAGGACCAAGGATGCTTTAAATTCAGTTCAACAGCTTATTAATTACATTTTTGTCCAGTACTAGTACTTGAAGGGATTACAGAAGACATTTCCAATGTTCGGTATCTTTGAAGATCATAGAGTTTGGTCATGGAGGAAATAATATATACAGTTGGATAACAAAATCTGTGGTATCACAGTGAGCTTTGTGGAAATTAAAGAAGGGGGAGATCAAGGTCAACTAGACTAGCGACCAGCAAGGCGAAGCTTTACAGAAAATCTAGGTTTGGGACCTCAAAGGACGGTATTGAGGATATTTATTGCTCTGTAACAAACCACCCCAAAACTTAGTGGCTTAAAACTACTGCGATCTCATGGTTCTGTAGGCTGACTATACTCAGCGAGGTGGTCTACTTGGGGTCTCTCATCTTGTTACAGTCGGACTGGATTCCGCTCGAGGCGAGACTGGGCTGGGTGTGTAAGATGCTTCTCCACTCACACGTCTGGTGCCTTGGCCCCGCTCCATGTGGCTTGTCTCTCGGAAGAGTTCCCTGGACTTACTGAGAGCAGTTCAGAGCTGCAAGAGACAGGCTGTGGAAACTGCCAGTCCTCTTAACGAGTAGGTCCAGAACTAGCACAGTCTCACCTCCACCATATTCTACTGGTGAAATTAGTCACGGGTCAGCCCCGATTCAAGGGGGCAGGGAAACCGACTCCATCTCGCAGCGGGGGGAGTGGTGTGCGCGCTCAGAAGAGAAGACAGTGATGGCGGCTCTCTTTGGTGGAGACGGGTTACTGCAGATGGGCAGGCAGAGGAAGGAACTCACAGCATGAAGATGCAAGAACCACATGAGGGCCAAGAGGAGATCTGAAAGTTTGTCTATCAGGAAACTCAGAGTTTGGGTCTGACCCGATGAGGAACGGTGGGGAACCGTGAAGTTCTCGGGTCGCGAAGTGGCTCTCACTGGTACCCACGCGGAGTGTCTGGCTCCTGGCGTCAGGGCCGAGAGTGCCGGGCACCGGCCAGCCAGTGGGGCCGGAGATTAGGGGGAGATCGGATGGGTGCAGCGGCATTTACAGTCAGCTGTGAAGACTGCTAACCAGGGGGGAAATGTGGCGAGTCAGGAAAGCATCTAATTCACATAAGGAGCCAGGAGGGAGAGGAAGGGGTGGCTCAGGGTTATTTTTAAAAGATTCCGCTAACAAATTTCTGGGCAAGATTGGAGGAGGGAAAGACAGAAGCCAAGGAGAGCAGTTAGAGGCTGTGGCAACTCGAGGGACTAGAATTAGTTTCAGTCTCCTCCTTCACCTCTGACGAAGGAAGATGCAGCCCAACAGGAAGCATGCCTAGAGCACGATGGGCTGTTAAAGTTGCCGCGTCGTCCCTTTTAAAGATTTAGTTCCATCCAGTACATAAAGTCCTCCGATAAAACGTGTAAAAGGACAAAAGGTGGTTGAGACGATACGGGTATTATCCAGCACATCTGGGAGATCACATCACGGGCAACAGCGTGGAATGTTCTTTCCTCGTGCCCTGGGAGCACCCAGGCTCCAAAGGAAGGACTTAGTGGGTTTTTTAGAGGCACACAGAGTCACTGACTAACCTGTAGGGGAGGGATTTTGATTTTGTTGTTGTCTGAATTAGAAAAGCTCGTGTCTTTAGGACGACACCCGCAGCAAATTGCTTGGATGCGGTGCCGAGAGGAGCGAGGGCTCATGCTAATCCCAGCGAGGTCATTCTCCGCTGGAGAGCAGGCACCACAGCCGGCCGCCCCCCACCGCTCCTGTATGGGGGGCACGGCCAGATCTACGGTGGGGCTCAGTGAATATCTGACTGGCTTAAAACCCACGTCGAGTTTTGTACAGATCGCAAATGGTGATGGGGCGAGGTACCCGGGGAGCACTAACTGTGCAGCCTAAGCTCTGCCCAGAGCTCTGGTTGCAGTGAGCTACTGAGAGAGACGGAGGGGCTTCACCGCACCGCCGATATTTGCACTCGGCCCTGGTATAAACTGCAGTGATTTACAGGGAATGGTGACGGCCAGGTCAACAAGATGACGTGGCAGCCCCTGTCTTGTCTTCCTTCCCTTTTGTGTTTTGATCCTTAATGTTTTCAGGTGACTCTTTTCCTATCGACTTCTTTTGCTCTTTGCTGACTTTCATTCAAGATTCTTCCCCAGAGGCTGCAGGTGTCGGGGGAGGGAGGGAAATCGTACGAATGTCCATTTCCCCCTTACCAGCTTGGGCCATTGCCAGACACTTCCAGAGTGGAAGCGGAGAAGCGGAGAGGAGATGCTTGGGGAGACAGAAGAGACAAATGAGGAAGACGGGGATCACAGCAAGCAAAAAGGAGGGAAAAGGGCGCCTGGGTGGCTCAGTCGTTAAGCATCTGCCTTCGGCTCAGGTCATGGTCCCAGGGTCCTGGGATCGAGCCCCACATCGGGCTCCCTGCTCGGCAGGAAGCCTGCTTCTCCCTCTGCCTGCCGCTCCCCCTGCATGTGCTCTCTCTGTCTCTCTCTCTCAAATGAATAAATAAAATCTTAAAAAAAAAAAAAAAAGGGAGGGAAAAGAAATGGAGGCAACAGGAAGCCAGTGGGGGAGGAACCCCAGGGTCAAAGGCAGGACGTGGGAAGCCCGCATGTGGACAGAGACCTCTGAACTGAGCAGTGAGCCTCCTGGCCAGCCAGGCCCTGTGCTGTCACTTTCCTCTACCTCGCCACTCTGAGAAAGAGGGAAGAGATGAAACTTGGGTTCATTGATGTCAGATATCTACTTGTTCAGAGTTAAATGCTATGTTAATCTCCACTGCTGCTGTAATGAATTACCACCGAGGTAATTGCTTAGAACAACACAATTATGAACGCACAGTTCTGAGGTTAGAGGTCCAAAAGGAGTCTCACTGGACTAAAATCGAGGTGTCTGCAGGGCCTTTGAAGGTTCTACGGCAGAATGTGTTTCTTTGCCTTTTCCAGCTCCTAGAGGCCCCCCGCATCCCTTGGCTCACAGCCCCTTTCTCCCTCAGCAGAGGCCAGTCAAGTCCTCCCTCGTATCACTGGAAGCTTGCTTCGGACTCCCCAACTTTCTGGCCTCCTCCTTCCCCTGTGATTATACCGGGCCCACTGGAGAGTCCAGGACAATCACCCTATTTTAAGGTCATCTGATTAGCAACCTTGCCTCCATCTGCAATCTTAATTCCCTTTTACCATGTAACCTAATCTATTCGCAGGTCCCAGGGATTAGGATGTGGACATCGTGGGGTGGTGCCTGTGGTCTGTTGACCAAAATGCCTTATCACCTTGTTAAAGCTATACTGTTTCCAAAATTTTCCTAGCATTCTTGAAAACCAAGAACTCTGAATGCCAGTTATTTTTCCACTTTCTGGAAACAGTAGTAACAACCCTCACCATTTGTCATTTAAACAAGGGCAGACTTTGTGACAGGCGCCTTTGACTACACAGCGGCCTGTCACAGTAGCGATGCGCTGCGCTTCGGCAGACCGCGCACCTCTCCCAGGAGCCGTGGCGTGCGACCTGCGTGTCATCCGCCCCCCACCTCTTCCTACCGGTTCACACGGCTCTCAGTGGTCCTGCACCCACAGTCCTGGGGAGCCCAGACCTTTGTTGGGGTCCGTTTTTAGTTTCTGTCGAACTGGATGGCTGTCATGTAAAAGGACTCCCGACCATTTATTTATCTGTCCGAGCGATGTCCTAAGGCTGCTGGTGCAGGTGCTCGCCCGCCAGAGGGTGCTCTAGTTCCAGGTGGGCTAGACGTCAATCAACAAGAAAAGAGTTGGATTGGCTGTTGTTTTTGACATCACAATTAGGCACGGGAGGTAATGAGTTAAAATTACCAGAGAATAAGGAAATAATACATACCTCTTTTTAACTTTTTCTCAGCTACTTTATAATGTTCCTTTAAACTGGCAACAGGATCACTTTCCTGATGACAAAAAGCCCACTTTTTTTTTTTAAAGACGTATTTAGAGAGCGAGAGCAGGTGAGCACAGGGGGAGGGGCAGAGGGAGAGAGAAACTCAAGCAGACTCCACGCTGAGCGCGGAGCCTGATGCAGGGCTCAGTCCCACAACCCCAAGATCACAACCTCAGCCAAAACCTGAGCGCGGAGCCTGATGCAGGGCTCAGTCCCACAACCCCAAGATCACAACCTCAGCCAAAACCAAGAATCAGATGCTTAACCAACTGTACCACCCAGGGGCCCCAACAGAAGCCCACTTTTAAAACGGTAGGGTGTATATACAATTTCAAGAGCTTAGAACAGTAAATTCTGTGTGTGTGTGTGTGAGAGAGAGAGAGAAAGAGAGAGACAGAGACAAAGGTTAAGATTGAGATTATACAGGTGTGTTAAGCATTGGAAAGACTTTTTAGACTCCCTCAAGTAGCTACCATTTATGAACACCATCAATGCGTCAGGACTTTGCTGGGCACTTTAGGTATGTTATCTGTGATCCTCAGAATGACTTTTCATGGCAGGTATTACAAACAAGGAAACTAAGGATAAATGAGATTAAGAAATTCACCTGAGGTCACATAGCTATTAAATGGCAGAGAGGAAATAACCTCTTGGCTGCCTGACTCTAAAGCCCTTGCTCCGTGTTGCCCAGAATAACTCCCTGCTGGATCATCTAATGCCTGTACGGTAAATGGTGGCCATAGAAATATGTCGGAGTGCCACTGCCGAGGCCCTGAGGTCACCAGGGCTTATCCGGGCCTCCATCATCAACGAGCTCCCTCACCAGCATGGACTCCCCTGGTTTCCTGCTTAGAGACTTGCCCAGAGTCCCATGACCAGTCAGCATGATATGACTGTGAGTCTCCCCCTTGCTTCTGATGCCACATCACTTCTCCCCAAAGATGGCTAGAACTTACTTAAGAAGAAATGAAGAGGGGCACCTGGGTGGCTCAGATGGTTAAGCATCTACCTTCGGCTCAGGTCATGATCCCAGGGTCTGGGATCGAGCCCCATACTGGGCTCCCTGCTCAGTGGGAAGCCTGCTTCTCCCTCTCCCTCTGCCTGCCACTCTCCCTGCTTGTGCTTGCTCTCTCTGTAAAATAAGTAAATAAAATATTTTAAAAAAAGAAGAAGAAGAAATGAAGAAACTGAGCAAAGAAGAAAAAGGAAAGACAAAAATGAGAGCACACGTGTTTGTGTAGGAAGGGGGCAGCTCCGTGTCATAGAATACTCAAAGTCACACATACTGTTTACCATGGAAAGACTAGAGGGAATTGCTCCAAAAAACCTGGGAGCCCTGATTTTACATTATTTACCAAGTCCTCCTTAGACTGCATCCTCAAGGGAGAGGATGTATCTTTGAACTCAAATTCAATACTGACCAAAGCAAACAACTAAAAATGTTAATTAAAAACAAAGCCCAAACCAACAATAGCCTAAATATTAGAGAAAATTTCTTTTGTGAATTAAATTCACTTAGTAATAAATTCATTCTTAAGGTTAGATTACTTCTTTTTTCTTAAGGCTCTAGAAGATTTTAGTTTATAGAAAGGGATTATTGTTGATGGAATTCAGCTTTCCTGAGAACTCAATATTATTTTAGAATCTAAGAATGCATATGCACTGCAGTAAGAGACATGGTCTAACATTATGCAAAAACCTTCCCTAAGATCTGCTCCTGGCCCAGGCCCCATGCAGTGCACAGCGCCAAATTCTTGCAGGAACCAGTCCTTCAGAATAAGTGTCTCTGATTTATATTATCCCCAAAGACACTAGTACATTGGAAGAGTCACATAGTGATACCCAATAATACTGGTTAAATAAAGAAATGTGTATTCAGGTATATATATTCACTGACTCACAGAATTACATGAGCACATGTATTTTCCAAGGCAAAACAATTCAGGTAAACCTGTCCTCCACTTTTCCAGTCCCCCTTCCTTCAAAAATCCTCTTTTTTGGGGGGTTTTCCTCTTGAACATTGCTACTGACATTAGTTTTAATTAGATTAGAATCCTATACACAATGCTGGGGAGAAGGAGACAAGAGACATATCTGACCTCAAGTCCAAAGCTTCACAGATGGCCCGTAGCATGAAAAGGAGCCAGAACAGATTTCAGCACAGTTTCTACATTGTACTACATCCCTAAAAATGGCAACTCTCCATTAGAAAGGAACATGAATGTCATGACTTGAGTATCAACTTAAGGGTTCTTAACCAAAATAGTCAGAGGGCCTATAAAAGTGTCAGAAATCGGGCGCCTGGGTGGCTCAGTTGGTTAAGCGACTGCCTTCGGCTCAGGTCATGATCCTGGAGTCCCGGGATCGAGTCCCGCATCGGGCTCCCTGCTCGGCAGGGAGTCTGCTTCTCCCTCTGACCCTCCCCCCTCTCATGTGCTCTCTCTCTCTCAAATAAATAAATAAAATCTTTAAAAAAAAAAAAAAGTGTTAGAAATCTGCTTATCCCACGGGGTAAACCATTAAAAGTTACTATTACAATCCTACAAGTAAAATTTGTGTGTTAACACTTGAGCATCATTCTTCATATTAACTATCTGGTCACTATAAGTTTTTGAAAAATTAAGATAGGCAAGTTCAGAGTCTGGATAATAGGAAAAGGCCAGAAAATGTCTAGAGCATATGGAGAGGCTAGGGGACTGGTCGGAGAGGCTGCAGGGGTAGGAAGCCCTAGTGAATGAAAAATCAGCATAAGGGAGCTGGATACCATGAATAAAAATAACTTCCTTGAGAGGAAAAAAGAATGAGAGAGGAAACTAACATTCACCAAAAAAATTATTACATACTAGATAGGCCCTGTGTTAGGTACTTAGAATATACTAACATGAGATTTTGGAGGAAGAAGGATTTTTGTGATTAATTTACAGCCATTCTAGTTACATTATATTTTTGTTGTCTTATTATGTGATTTAAAGTTACAAAAAAAAAAAAAAAAGGAGAAAAGAAAACCAATGAGAAAATTACATTTTTCTAGAGGAAATGTGCCATTCCTATAGGTCTGAAAACCTGGGAGTTAGAGAAACAAATTATCTGTCCACACACAAATATGGTGGGGTAGGCACAGGATAACCACTAAACACAAACAGGGAGAAAACGAAAGGCATGTAGCAAATCCAACATGGGCACATTCTGCCAGTCCCATAAGTCGAGTTCTCTTCTGCCTACAATGATTCTCCTCAGCTGATGGCATCATCCTCTGGGATCTTAGTTCCACTGAGTTATCCTTCCTATTCCAAAAAATATAGCCCATATTTTAAGTTTAGTAGTTTCATGAGCCTGCTTTCTGCCTTAAAAGTTCTAGGATCTAAAAGCTTCTTTCCATGTTGAAGCCATTTCTCTTCCTAGTCCAAGCTGGTAGTATTTCTACAAGTATAATTTTCTTAAAAGCTTCGCAAGTTTCCTATGAATCTTATTGATTTTATTGGGGTTTACTTCATTAGACAAAAGCCACACCAACAAATCTTGTCTACCTTGGGCTCCCTTTAAGGTTCCTGAGCATCATTGTCTTTTATTAGAATTCCTATTGTTTAATCCTTAAGCTTTTCTTTTGGCAAGGATTCAAAGGCACCACCCTAAATCTTTCTGGAGTCTGGATTTTACAGTCAAATCCTTGGCCTCATCTTTACCCTGAGAAGTTTTTGTCACAGGGCAATGAATTTGACTTCTTCCCTGAGGCCTTTTTTTTTTTTTTTACTTCGTGCATATTCTGTTGGGAGACACTGGTTTTATTTTCTAACTCAGTAAGTCCTGCCTCCTTTATATTTCCTCTAAATTTTCCATGAAAACAGTAATTTCTTCCGTAGTACACGACAGTCTGTATTTTAAGACAGCTAAAAAGAATCAGGTGACACTTTCAACCTCTAGACTGAAAACTCTTCAGGCCAATCCATTGGTTCATTAGGTATATTTCCTATTTCTAATTATCACAGGCAACAGTTCATTAACAGTAGCTTTTCCTTCAGCTTTAATAGTTTTTCCCTCACTTTCCTATAAGCTCTACTGACAACCTCAAGAGCCATCAGACTTCTGCTCCTAACCTCTTCAAGGCCCTTCCCACTTATGCCTGCAGCTCAGTTCCAAAGCCATGGCCATGTGTTTTAGATCGTGTTATAGTAATGCTCCATTTCCAGATCCCAAAATCATTTCTAGTCACCCACTGCAATGGAACAAACCACCGCAAAACTATGGCTTAAAACAACAACAAACATTTTATTATCTCTTCTGGTTCTGGGGCCTGACGAGGCTTAGCTGGATGGTTCTTGCTTGGGGTGTCTCCAGGAGCTTGGAGCCAGATACAAGCCCATGCTGGAATCATCTGAAGGTTTGCTCAGTCATACGAATGGCGCCTGGTCGGGGCAGACTTCAATAGCTGGGGGCAAGAACCTGGGGTTCCTCAGACATCTCTCCCTATCTCCCTGTGCTCGCTCACGGTCTCTTCAGCATGGAAACTTCAGGATAGCTGTTCTTACTTGGCAGCTTAGAGCTTCAAAATGTATGTGCCACGTGCGGGGGGC
>NC_138373.1:111590098-111644694 GCF_054177405.1 Leptonychotes weddellii | reverse complement strand
CCACCGGCCTCCCCTCTGGTAGCCATCTGTTTATTCTCTAGAGTTGAACATAGGCTATTTTTTTATGACAAGTGTCAAATAATTTGCAGGTTTCTTTTATTTTGTTTCTTAAAGATTTAGAGAGAAGGAGAGGGAGAATCTCCAGCAGACTCTCTGCTGAGCACAGAGCCCCACAGAGGGGCTCGATCTCATAGCCCTGAGTCCATGACCAGAGCCGAAATCAAGAGTTAGACCCTAAACCAACTGAGCCACCCAGGCGCCCCTGCAGATATGTTTTTAAACTACCACGGTTGGAAAAAGGAAAAAGGACAGAAAGGAAGGCAGGCTTACATGGCCCCAAACAGTTGGCAGTCACAGTCACAGATCTGAGTGATAATGGTCAAAGCAGGTCAGGGGTCACATACATTCAAATGTATTAAATTATTCCAACTTTATATTCTCCACGAAAGACCTGTATCTTTCTTCACTTACAGAGAGAGAGAGAACACCGAATGTTCTATCAGGAAAGCTAAGTTCTAAAGCAGGGATCAGCAAACAATGGCCTGCAGGCCAAATCTGGCCTGTGGCCTTTCTGGATGCCCCACGAGCTAAGAATGACTTTTTTTTTTTTAAGATTTTAATCCATACACCCAACGTGGGGCTCAAACTCAAAATCCCGAGATCAAGAGTCAGGTACTCCACCAACTAAGCCACCCAGGCGCCCCTGACTTTACATTTTTAAAGAGGGAAAAAGATAAGGAGAAGGGGCAGCATACACAAAGAGATACGACATGTGACCAGCAAAACCTAAAATATTTATCATCTGGCCCTTTACAGAAACATTTGTTGATTACTGTTCTAAAGCACTTTCAAATGTGTCTTCAGATGATTACCATAGACAGAACAACAAACATGCCTATAGGATGCTTTTAATGTGTAGATTTTCCATATTTCCCCATAAAACAGAATAGATACTATAACATGGGACCTTATTCTATCAGTTATTCCTTTTCTAGTATCTATTCAATGTAGAATCTCTATATTTCCTCTCATTTTTACTCCATCCACCTACCAACATGCTCATAATAAATAATCCTTCCCCTACCACTCCCCTCAAATTTTGTGTATGCAATTTTCTTTTCCCCTTGTGTAACTTCCTTCTTCAAAAGTCTCATGTGTTTCTTATTCCTAAATAATAGTCAAAAAGGCAACCTACTGGATGGGAGAAAATATTTGCAAATCATATATTTGATAAGGGATTAATATCCAAAATATATAAAGAACTCATACAACTTAATAGCAAAAAAAATCCATTTTAAAAATGGGCAAAGAGGGGCGCCTGGGTGGCTCAGTCAGTTGAGCATCCGACTCTTGATTTCTGCTCAGGTCATGATCTCAGGGTCCTGAGATCAAGCCCTGCGTTGGGCTCCACGCTCAGTGGGGAGTCTGCTTAAGATTTTCTCTCTCTCTCTCCCTCTGCCCCTCTCCCCTACTCTCTCTCTAAAATAAATAAATTTTAAAAATCTTTTCAAAATATGGACAAAGGATCCAAATAGACAATTTTCCAAATAAGACATACAGATGACGAACAGGAACATGAAAAAGTGGTCAACATCACTAATCATCAGTGAAATGCAAGTCAAAATCACAGTGAGATATCACCTCCCAGCAGTCAGAATGGCCAGTATCAAAAAGATAAGAAAGAACAAGTGTTGGTGAGAACGTGGAGAAGAGAGAACCTTCGTGCACTGTTGGTGAGAATGTAAATTGGTGCAGCCACTGTGAAAACAGTATGGAGGTTCCTCAAAAAATTAAAAACAGAACTACCATATGATCCAGCAATTCCACATCTGGGTATTTAATGAAGAAAACAAACACTAACTCAAAAAGACATATGCACCCCCACATTCACTGCAGCATTATTCACAATAGCCAAGACATGGAAACAATTTAAATGTGCATGGACAGGTGAGCGGAGAAAGAAGATGTGCTCTGTGTGTGTGAGTATATACACATATATACAGTGAAGTATTACTCAGCCATACAAAATAATGAAATCTTGCCATTTGTGACAACATGGATGGACCTTGAGGGCATTGTAAGTAAAATAAGTCAGAGAAAGACAAATACATATGATTTCATTTAAATGTGGAATCTATAAATTAATTTTTTTTTAAGATTTTATTTATTTATTTGATAGAGAAACAGCGAGAGAGGGAACACAAGCAGGGGGAGTGGGAGAGGGAGAAGCAGGCCTCCCGCTGAGCAGGGAGCCCGATGTGGGGCTCGATCCCAGGACTCTGGGATCATGACCCGAGCCGAAGGCAGACGCTTAACGACTGAGCCACCCAGGCGCCCCTATAAATTAATTTTTTAAGATGAATTCAGAGATACAGAGAACAAATTGGTGGTGGCCGGAGGCAAAGGGTGGGTAATGGGTAAAATGGGTGAAGGGGGTCAGAAGGTATAGACTTCCAGTTATAGCGTAAGTCCCAGGAATATAATGAATATAGTTAATAATACTGTATTGCATATCTGAAACTTGCTAGACAGTAAATCACACACAGAAAATGTAACTGTGTGGGGTGACAAATGTTAAGTAGCCCATGGTGGTGATGATTCTGCAATAGTACATATATACTGTGCTATACCCTTGAAACTAATATAATGTTGTATGTCAGGTATATCTCAAAGCAAGAAAGAAAAGAAAAGAAAGAAAAAGTCAAAACTCCTTACTCCTGCAGGTCACTCATAGCCCACTCCCTATTTCCAGTCTCTTCGTTTACGCCACACCATCCAGGCCCCTGGCCCAATTCCTATAGAACATCTGTGTTAGACTAGATGGTCCTTGAAAGTCCGTGCCCTTTTGTGTAACTTTTCTCATGCTGTTCTTACATCCAGAAAAGCCCATTCTTTCATGCTTATCAGCTTGAGAACACGCTTATTCCTGTCTCTGATACTGAGCCCTGATCAGCCCTGATGGAAACTGATTGCTCAGCGTTCTGCAGCTCCATGGCCTGTTGCTGTACGTGGATCCATATAGCACTTGTTTTCTTCTGCTTTGTTATTTACACACACATCTGTTTCCTCAAACAGAAAAGTTCCTCGAGGACACGAGGTATTTCTTATTCATCTGGATATCTAATGAATATACAAATAGACAATTATTTTTTAAAAATGAGTGAGTGAATGATCCCAGGTCCTTTATTCATTTTTCCTGAAAAACCCATCCTTTCTGCAACATTCATCTAGGGGTACAGCTATGGTGTTCAAGGTGGTCTCTTCTTGTTCTCACTCTTATGGCTTTTCTATTCCCAGAGCTCCTAAATTCTGGGAGAAATCAGCCAGTGTTCTTTCTGGCAACCTTATGGCCCCAGTTTCATTTAAATTTTCTCAGCACTTCAGATCCCCACCTGTCCCCCAACATGACTTTCCACTTAGCGCAGCTCGAATGCATCTCAACATGACTTGTCTCCCAACAGCTGCACAGTACACACAGCACACATACACTGGGAAGACCACCACCTGATTGTTCTTGCTTACCTTTTCTTACATTAAAAATACGCATGAGACCTGACATCACAACTACCTTTATACCTCCAACTGGCCATGACTTTTTTATTTTGGAGAAGGAGAATATTGTTTTTGCCACAGTCACATAGACTTTGGAAAAAAAGGTGAGGGGGGCATGATGAAAGAAAAATGAACGTTGGAACAAAATGCCCGGAAGTCCTTTTGGAACTTGCATATTTGGGATAACATGTGTGATTTCCTGGGAGTGGTGGACCTTTCTGCTTCTTGAATCTCTTTATTCACGGTATGACTCGATTACTTGAGAATGCCTAACTGTGGAAATGGTGGCTTTGATTCCCTAAAATAAAATGGTAACAAGAAACTCAACTGACAAGGAAGGGGTCATAATGCAGAATAAGGCAGAATTTAAGGAACAGTCACTTCAAGCATAATGAACTCCAAAGGGCTTATAGTCACCAGAGGATACTAAAGGTATTAGTAGTTGTAACATCTACACAACTAATAATTATTAATATTACTCTAAGACAACTGAAGTCCCAGAGTTAAAATGGAAAATGCCCATACATGTAGTAGATAAGGTCATGGCTAATTTCAAAATCTAAAACTAGTGAGTCCAGATAGTGGTTTACTAAGTACACACAGAGAAAAAGGTACTAAGTTAACAAGTCAGTAGGATGCATACTTGGAAATAAAAACCACTTAATATTGACAGTATTTCTAATTTGAAAGAATTCTCTTATATCTGTAATAATGCTTTAATGAATTCTTTTCCTTCAATATTATACTATTTATATACACGTGTGTGTATCCCTGGTGCGTGGTGGGTGTTCAATAACATGATGATTTCTGTGGTAATAAAACACAAAATCATTGTTTCTTTTTGACCCAAAGCAAATTGTCAGTTATACTTTTTAACCTTTGCAGTATGCTAATATATCCAAAGAACAGCACTATTTAGAGTATTAGCTTAATAATACTGCTATAGGTAGAAGGACAATCAACTGCAGTTGATCCTTGAGCACAGGTTTGAACTGCAGGGGTCCATTAATAGGTGGGTTTGTTTCCATAAATACAGTATAGTACTGTAAATACATTTTCCCTTATGATTTTCTTAACATGTTCTTTTCCCTAGCTTATTTTATTGTAAGAATGCAGTATATAATACATATACAGATGTTAATTGGCGGTTTATGTTATCAGGCTTCCAGGCAATAGTAGGCTATTAGTAGTTAAGTTTTGGCGAGTCAAAAGTTATACATGGATTTCAACTGCATGAGGGATTGGCACCCCAGCCCCCACGGTGTTCAAGGGTCAACTATAATTACTAAGAGTTAACATGTATTAGTGGGAAAGCTGTACACTATACTGATAAAACATACCGATAGTAAAAATTAAGAAAAAATAAAGAATAATTTTTAAGTAGAAATACAAAAATCTAATAAATTGCTTGAACAATTATTACAGCTGATCATTTTAAGTGAAAAAAAAAACTAACCTTATTCAAAGTTCAAGCCAAAAAAAAGTATTTTCAGTAAACTGTTTTAGCTTAGAATACCTGTTTTCGATTTTCTTTTTTAAAAAGGACACTATCAACAAAGCGTATTTCTACAAAAAGACTATGGAACCAGCAAAATACGAATATTTACAATGGAAAATTTTTAAGATTAATAGGGTAACATTAGAGCAATTATTTTGTACATACACAATACTTAATAATGCAGGTTCTAAACACATCCCTTATTCTATTCTCATTAGTTTCAATTATTACAGATATGTTTAAACAATAATATTCCTGTTGTGGGTGTGTGTGAACTTTCATTGTACAAGTCAACAAATTTTATCTGGATTATAAGGAAAATAGACTGATCCTGTGATAGAGGTTAAGGTGATATTTCAAAGCAGTCTGGGAGGACACCCCCAGAACACTTACTTCATCCTACTGATTTTTGCATGGTTTGGTGGGTTCTCATTCTTCTCTCTCTCAACTACAGAATTCTTTCTTCTCTTGTTTTGTTTTCTTGTTGTTTTTTAGTTTTTATTATGGAATATTCCAAACATGCAGAAAAGCAGAATAGTATAAAGAACTTTCATGTTGCAGTAAACTTCTGTATATCAGCCTTAGCAATATTTTTCTGGATCTGTCTTCTCAGGCAAGGGAAACCAAAGCAAAAATAAACAATCAGGACTTTATCAAACTAAAAAGCTTTTGCACAGCAAAGGAAACCATCAAGAAAACAAAAAGGCAGCCTCCTAAATGGGAGATGATATTAGCCAATGGTATATATAAGGCGTTAATATCCAAAATATACACAGAAATCCTACAACTCAATACTACAAAAAACAAATAATCCAATTAAAAATGGGCACAGGACCTGAACAGACATTTTTCCAAAGATGACATAAAGATGGCAAACAGACACATGAAAAGAGAGTCAACACCACTCATCATCAGGGAAATGCAAGGCAAAACCACAATGAGGTATCACCTCACACCTGTTAGGATGGCTAGTATCAAACAGACAAGAGGTAAGTGCTGGGAGGATGCTGAGAAAAAGGAGCCCTCATTGCACTGTTGGTGGGAATGCTGACTGGTGCGGCCCCTGTGGAAAAGAGCACGGAGGCTCCTCAAAAAATTAAAAACAAACACCAAGTGATCCAGTAATTCCACTTCTGGTTATTTACCGAATGAAAATAAAAACACTGGGCGCCTGGGTGGCTCAGTCGTTAAGCGGCTGCCTTCGGCTCAGGTCATGATCCCAGAGTCCTGGGATCGAGTCCCACATCGGGCTCCCTGCTCAGCGGGAAGCCTGCTTCTCCCTCTCCCACTCCCCCTGCTTGTGTTCCTGCTCTCGCTGTCTCTGTCTCTGTCAAATAAATAAATAAAATCTTAAAAAAAAAGAAAATAAAAACACTAATTCAAAAAGATATATGCACCCTTAAGTTCACTGCAGCATTATTCACAAAAGCCAAGATACGGAAGTGTCCATCAATAGGTGAATGGATGAAGAAGATACGATATATATATATATACACAGACACACACACATACACACAGTGGAGTACTACTCGGCCATAAATCTTGTCATTCGTGACATGGATGGACCTAGAGGGAATTAGGCTAAGTGAACTAAGTCACACGGAGAAAGACAAATATATTTCACTTATATGTGGGATCTAAGAGAACAGAAGAAACATTCATAAATACAGAGAATTAGTGATTGCCAGAAGGGAGGGGACTAGGAGAATGGGCAAAATAGGTGAAGGGGATTAAGAGATACAAACTTCCAGTTATAAAATAAATAAGTCATGGGGATGAAAAGTACAGCATAGGGAATGTAGTGAATAATACTGTAGTAACTTTGTGTGGTGACAGGTGGTGACTACGCACTTAGAGTGGTGAGCAGTCCATAATGTATATAATTGCCAAATCACTATGTTGTACACCTGAAACTAATATTGTATGTCAACTACAGTTTAAAATGACATAAATAACCCCCGTCACCCAGGCTCAACAAATGCCAACACAAGGGCAATCTTCCTTCACATATCCTCCCATCCATGTCCATGCCCCCTGCAGACCATGGGTTATTTTGAAGGATAAAGCAAATTCTATACATCATATCCTTTCACTGGTAAATTCTGTATCTAGAAAGTATTTTTTAGAAACACAACTATAATAATATTATCAAACAGTAACAGTTTGAACAGTAACTTCAAATATTCAAATATTCAGTATTTAAATTACTCCAGTAGTCTTACAAATATTTTTGTACTTGGCTTTGATCAAATCAGAATCCAAATAAGTTCTGTGCATTGCAAATGACTGCTGTCTCGTTAAGTCCATTTTAACAAAAACATGAACTCAAAAAGATATATGCACCCCCATGATCACTGTAGCATTACTTATAATAGCCAAGATTTGGAAAAACCTAAGTGTTGGTCGATGGATGAACAGTTAAAGAAAACCTGATATATACATATATATATGTAATGGACTATTATTCCATCATAAAAAAGAAGGAAATCTTGTCCTTTGCAACACGACTAACCTTAAGGGCATTATGCTAAGTGAAATAAGTCAGACAAAGAAAGGCATATACAGTATGATCTCACTTATATGTGGAATCTTCAAACACAAACACACACACACACACACACACACAAAACAAAAACTGAGCTCATAGACCCAGAGAAAAGACTGGTGGTTGACAGAGGTGGGGCATGAACAAAATAGGTGAAGGGGTCAAAAGGTACAAACTTCCAGTTATAAAATAAATAAGTCCTAGCGATGTAATGTACAGCATAGTGACTACAGTTAATTATACTGTATTATATATGTGAAGTTGCTGAAAGAGTATATCTTAAAAGTTCTTGTCACAAGGAAAAAAATTTGCTTATAACTCTATGGTGAGGGATGCTAACTAGACTTACCCTGGTGTTCGTTTTGCCCTGTATACAGATGCGGAATCATGCTACATGACTGAAACTAATGTGATAGGTCAGGTATACCTCAAACAAAAAAAAAAAGCCAACAAAGTGGATTGAATATACAAGGTGATACCTGAGCTAGTAAAATGAAGCATAGAGAAAAATGAGAAGTCCTAATGGGTGAGGAAAATGGAGTCATAATTAAGAAAGAAATAGATAGGAGGCTGGAAATTTCAGGTGGTCCACTAGGTAATGACGTCAGCCCAGAACATCTTCTGTGTTCTCCAAAGAGGTGTCAGTTACAGGTATGAAGGGATCAGATTTGACGCCAGTCATCTCTTCCCATGGAATGTTTGAAGACATGCCCCTTAATTCACAGAGTTTTTTAAACTATAAAGAAAAACATCCGTGTGGGTACAGAGGGACCAGAAGAGATGCATCGGAGAGTAACAAAAAGTACACAGAGGCTTGTTGTCCTCCACATCTTGCCTGTTGCAGCTCTCCTTGGTTTTGATGTGACATGATGTTAATCATGTATTTCCTATGTTGCATGTATATAGTGAATAGCTATGAATGTTGTAATTTCAACAACAAAAAAGTCCATTTTAATCTATAGGTTTCCCCTCCCTTTTTTCTTGCAATTTTTTTTTCCCAAAGGTCAGGTCATTTGTCCTGTAGAATTTATCAGTGTGTATTTTGCTAATTGCCCCCTGTGGTGATTTAACATGTTCCTCTATCTTAAATTTCCTTTAAACCAGTAGTCAAATCTAGAAGGTTAAGGAGAGTCAAGTTCAATTATGTGAATTTCACGGATGGTGTTCTGTACTTCTACTGCAACACCTCAGGGGTGGGGGGCGCACAGAATGTCTAGTTCTCTGTTTTTGCAATGTTAAGACTGATCAGTGGGTTCAGGTGCCGTCAGCCTGATCCTGGCATTAAATAGCTCCCCATCAGCATTTTCACTTAATAGTTTTAACAGCCGATGAAGAACCCTAGCTTGATTCATTCGCTGTTGTAAAATGTTAACGTCCTATTTCTATCATACCATCTGTATCTTTAAGCCGGAATTAGAGTTATAATGCGAAAATGTCCCTCACAAGTATTACCCTGAGGTGTAGTTTGTATAAGGCAGGATACACACTTGATTCTTCCTCTCCGGTACTCGGTCCTGGAAGGCTCGTAATCAGCTGTCCATTACCTGTACTACCACAACAAGCCAACACTTCTGCTCCAGAGACATGCATCCTGGGAGGCCAGCTCCATACCCTGCTCTTGCTTCTTTGATCTCTTACGTTTAGAATGTACATCCTAATCGGTGATACCTGGTTGCCCTGTGGAGAAATCTAAAAGACTGCACAGCCACACATTACATTTTGTGCCACTCTGGTGGGACTGAACCTTTCCTTTCCTTTCCTTCCTTTCTTTCTCTCTTTTAACGCAGGTACAATTGTAACAAAAATCAAAGGGGAAAAAAAAAATCGCCTTTTTTTTTTTAAAGATTTTATTTATTTATTTGAGAGAGAGAGCACATGAGGGGGGGGAGGGTCAGGAGGGTCAGAGGGAGAAGCAGACTCCCCGCCGAGCAGGGAGCCCGATGCGGGACTCGATCCAGGGACTCCAGGATCATGACCTGAGCTGAAGGCAGCCGCCCAACCGACTGAGCCACCCAGGCGCCCAATCGCCTTTTTTTTTTTTTTAACACAACCACAATACCACCAGTGGTCCTGGAGCAAGGGCTCTAGAGTAGATACCTGATGAGAACTCAAGTCTGAAAACAACCCATGTGGCCCATGGGTAGGGTTCAGTTATTATTACAGAGAAACATTTCTGTTGGAATGCTCATCCCATCAAGGCCAAAGATTTGTTTGTTTTAGTCTTCTGTGCAGCCCCAATGCCTGGTGCATAGTAGGTACTCAACATATTCGTTAAATAAATAAAATGAATGGGTTTATCTAGAACATACTTATGCTGCATGAGTTTGGTTTACTAAAAAAGAAATTAAAGGGAGACAGGATTCTTATTCTGACAATTCACCTAAGTCTCATTAAATAGTATATAACTGGTTTTTTTAAAAATCAGGAAAATATATTTCCATTAGCATTAGTTTCGTCAGTTCTTTGTGCCATCTGTTCACGTAACATTAAGTCAGCGTCACTACTACTACAGTTAGCCCATTCCTTGTTACGTATATAATGCCTTTTTTTTTTTTTAAAGATTTTATTTATTTGACAGAGAGAGAGGGAACACAAGCGGGGGGAGTGGGAGAGGGAGAAGCAGACCTCCCGCTGAGCGGGGAGCCCAATGCGGGGCTCGATCCCAGGACCCTGGGATCCTGACCCGAGCCGAAGGCAGATGCCCAACGACTGAGCCACTCAGGCGCCCCTGCTTTTTTAATAAGGGCTTTTAAATATACTATGTACAACCAGGTGAAACAGCAACTTCTTTTTTGTTAGTTATGTTCAAAGTGGTATGAAACGCACATAATTGTGGCTTGTTATTCAGAGAGCAGTGAGATTTTTCATTTATAAAACAGAGCATTACAACTACATGAATGGCGTAAATTACCAATGTCTATGGATGCTTTTTAGTCCCTAATTTACTTGACTGTTCTGTGACATTTGACACTATTTGGCCTTCTAAGAAACCTGGATCTTTGTGATAAAACACTCCCAATTATATTATAATAGAAGTAACAGAATTTGAAACCTGACTAAAAGCAAATGGTGTATTTTCAGAAAGTGTGTTTGAAGTTGAAAAGAAGAACTAAGAACTTATCCTTTAAAACCAACCCAAGACTAATATCTTAGTTTTGTTCGTATTTGATATAAAGGTCAACTTTGTACAATTAGGTGTCAACAGTATAGCTTAAAGGATCCTATTCAAATTTAGTAGCCAGAAGTCTGTGTAGACACAATTCCATTACATCCAAACCAAACAGCACTTTTAAAAAAGGTTAACTGTAAAATGAAAATTTAACTAACCAAAAATACAGAACTCTCAACTTAAGAAAGCTGACTACATTCAAATAGAACTAATAGTATTTCTCTTAAACTAAATCAGGCGACACCCCCAGCATTTTAGGAGCAGCCAAAGCAAGATTCAAGTGTCTGCCACCCAGAATATCACTCAGTACCAACTACAACTGTATCACCCACCTCCGAGATCCCAATTCCACTTTTCTCCCAGCAGCAATAAACTTAATCAAGAGACCTCTCTAAACTACATGATCTATTCTAAGTGCTCTGTAGGCCTCTCACCTCAGCTCTTTCACCCACTTTTCTACCAGGTCTCAAAAGTGAACTAGGTCAGTAATGCTTTTCCCACCTGTCCACACTTTAAGCACTTCATGTAGTATCTTTTCTAACTGCATTTTCCGTTGGTCAGTGACCTAACCATACAATTTTTCTGCTTTCCCCATGGTGCCCAATCATAATGATCTAACAAAAACATTTGATGAATTGCATTAGACAATCATTCAGGTGATTTTAGTATTTTTGCCTTATCTAGGTATCAGTGGATCCAAGGGCTTTACAGATTTTACAAAAATGGTCCTAATTCTCCTCTTGGGTGTTACCAATCTGGCTTTATTTTTGACAGTAACTGTCCTATTTTCCTTTTGTTGCAGAAATTTAGAGAGGAGTATTCATTGAGGTAACTCCCTTGTTCAGGTTTCTTTACTATGGAGGGGGTGGGGTGTAATAAACAATATGGAGAGAAAACGTAGAGTTACAAAGAAATCTTCGTTCCTATACACTGAAGAGCTCATCTCTGCTGTCAGGTTCCTCTGGCAACAATTCTTTTGGGGTTACTCCACAAGACACAGTATGTCTTGAGTTACCCTTGCTGATCAGTCTCTTGTCTACCTGCCTAAAGGTAATTTTATTTTTAAATAGCTATTAACAAAGTTTTTATATATAAGACTAAATCAGGAACTCTAACTTTGGGGCATCTGAAGCAAAACTGTCTGCAAAGAATCTTTTCCAGATGTCCCATATACAGTAACATCTATATTTCCAAAACTGAGGATGACATTAAAATACCATTACCAAAGCCCACGTTTCCTTTGGTAGAAACTTGGGAAAGGCACCCAAAATCCTGCCTTTATTCTTTCCCATCAGTGGCTTTTGCTAATACAAATTACCTAAATGCTTGAAAACAGGTCTTTAACAAAAATGTTCTATGTGCCAAATAAATATCGAAAATACCAAAATTGTAAGTTGTACTTTTGATAAGGCAAATTCACCTTGTAGGAAACTGTCAAGTCAAAATGTTCAATAGGGGGTGGGAGGATGGGTTGGCCTGGTGGTGGGTATTGAGGAGGGCACGTTCTGCATGGAGCACTGGGTGTTGTGCATGAACAATGAATCATGGAACACTTCATCTTGAACTAATGATGTAATGTATGGGGATTAACATAAGAATAAAAAAAAAAAAGGAACAGCAAAATGTTCAATAGGTAACTTTCTCTGGTGTGCACAGGAATATAAAAGTGAAAGGCCGATAGTGTTTTTTTAAATCGGAGATTATAGCATTAATATAAGTATGGTACTAAAAGTAAGTTGGCTGGGAGCAGTATCTTCTCTTGTAATTTAGCAAACAAGAATAACATATGGAAGGAAGTACCCTCGTATCCAACAACTCAAAAATGTTCCTATTATGTGGGCAATATATAGTTTTGGATGAAATTTACTTTTAAAATAAAGGATAAACTACGACGACTCTAACTGTATAGTTTCCTATATGCTGATCTATTTTAAAGTTCAACAAATCACCAACAGAATTTGTAATACTTTGGTGTACAGATTAACAACTGTTGATCCTCTATAAAATGGTAAACAGTGTAGAGGGAAAGATGACGACCGCTGCTGGGTGAGGACTGGCTTGGCTGTTTGAATGAAGTGTCTTGGAAAATGAAAAGTATCACAGTGCAATTAGAATTTTATTATTAGTTTCTCCATAAATCAAGGTTTGACATAGCACGTTGGCACTTAATAAAAGTCCTGTTACACTGTTCTTTGATACCAAGAAAATCAAGCTCAACGAACCAACATTCAAGTATTTTCTGCATTTTAAGATTCAACATAAGGTTCTTTACTGTTCTTCCCAGCGAGGCAGCTCCATCCAGATGAGATCAGATTAAGGTCATCTCTCAAAGCTAAACCAAACCAAATCAAGGTACACTTATTAGATCACTTTTAACTTACACAACTATCAAACTCCTATTGAAGGGAAAAGGATATAGTTGGTCTAAATTTTTTTTCTCCTTATAGGACCCTTTTTTCTTAAAGAATTGCCTTTTTCCCAATTAAGCATCAAAAATTAAACAAGTTTTGTGATTACATTATGTTCAAAGCTGATTCTGAAAAATCAAAACCAGTATTTTAAGGAAAGTACTAAAATTTACTCAGTGAAATTAAAATTTTAAAAATTATCTTTTCCACCCAACTTCAGGGTATTTAAAATATCAAGTAATTTCACGAGTTATCCAAGTTACATTTTCTTTATATATACTGTGCTCCTATTTTGAATAGCTGTACTTCACATGAAATGGGCATTATTAAATTTTAAACCCTAAGTATCCAGAAACCATCCTTTTAATTCCTACTGAGATCCTTTCCGCCCATAGTAAAATGCAACGACATAAACTAAAAAGTATGAGAATCAGAAAAACCAAAGAAAACCCAACTAAACAAAACCCCACAACAGCAAAATTGTAGCCCCCATTGTTAAACTAAAAGGATAAAAAAAAAAGCCACAGCACACTGTAGGAAAAATTTATTTGTCTTACACGTTAAAAAAAATCTCAGCAGTACACATAACTATAAATTCAATCTTCTCAAAGAGTTACAAAGTTTAAAGAGAAACTTTTAATTGCTTTAGGTTTACATTTTTAATACTCTTAAATTTACTAAGAGAATATATCAAAAAACCAGATTCAAAATGTTAAGGCATAAACTTTATAATAACGGGTCTACTATTCGGCCCCCAATGCCAGTTCTGCCCAATAGCGCAGCTCACTCCACTCCGACCTACAGTTCAAGAATGAAGTAAAATAGGTGAACACTAAATTTTCGCACCAATTGCTACAAGAAGCATTAAAAAAACAAATGAGGGTGGAAAAGTTATGTTAACATCTTACACGATTTCACTCCTTCCTTCTAGAGAGCGAATCGAAGGCTGAGCTCTTGCCCCAGCTCTAAAACACGCGCCCGTCCGCCCCACTCCCCGCAACTCCTTCCTCCCTCCAGGAACACGCAGAACTAACGGTTTCCGCGGCGGCCGCGCGCCGGGGCTCCGCGGGCGATCCGCGCGCCCCGGAAAACAAAGGGGATTCCCAGCCATTGTCCTCCGCGGCGCTGAGCATCACCAGCACTAGCAAGGCAGTAGCTTGCGCAGTTATCTCCACAGCGGGCAATGTCACAACCCGACCAACAGCACAAACTACTACCTCAGCCAGGGCCATGGTGTCGGGGAGGCAGCGGACCAAGCCGAGCGCGAGCGAAGCGGCCGCGGCTCTCCTCCGTCCTTCCTCCGCCGCGACGTCGGGCCGGCGCCCCGACCCTTCCCCGCCGCGCCGCGCCCGAAAACCCCGCCCAGCGCCGCGCCGCTCGGCCGCTGCGGGCGCGCCCCGACAGCGCCGGCGACCAGAGGCAGAGGCGGCGCCCGGGCCGCGCGTCCTCTCCGTGGCCGACCGCTCTGTTGAAAGAAGAGGTGCGGAGGGGTCCTGGCGGAGGCAGCCGCTTCCTCCACTGTTCCGAGGGGAGCGCGTCCCCTGGGCCACTCGAAAGCAGGAAATGGGCGGCAAAGGCGCAGCCAGACGCCAGCGCAATCAGGACGGTCCCGGAGGCAGCGAGTCGCGCTCCCGCTCCCTGCCCGACGCCCGCCAGGAGCTCCGGACCGTCCCCGCCGCGCTCCTGCCACGTCTCCCGGGTTGCGCCGCCCGCGGCCCTCCCCACCCCGAGCCCGCGGTGGGGGCTGGGCGGAGGCCGGGCCAGGCGCCTGGGCCCCCGCCGCCGCCACGCTCCCTGCACCCGGCGCGGGGCCGGCTCTCCGCTCGGGCGAACGCCCCGGGCGCTTCCTGCAGAGGACACCCGCTCCGGCGCCGCGATAAGAAACCAAGTCACAGCCCGGAAGTCCCGAGGCCACCCGTTCCCCAGCACCCTTCGGGGAAATCCCGTACACCTCGGCAGGAGGCGAGAATAAAACAAAAGCCCCGTAACACTGAAACCGAGCCGGGCGGCGGGTTGGGTGGCAGCGGCGGTAGCTCGGCGCGCGCAGGGACACACGGGCCGTCTCGCGCTCCGCTGCTCCTGTGCGTCCGGACGAACCATAGAGATCACTTAAGGAGGCTCGCGCGCTACTCCCCACCACGTGACCGCCCCGCCAGGCCGCCTCCCCCCCGCGCCGCCATCTTACATCCGGGACAGGCGGCGTCCCGTTTCCCCGCCTTGGCAAGTTTCGACGTGTCACTAGAATAATCAGCCCCCAAAAGGGGGACCCCAATTCCACGTCACCAAAGTGCTGCGGCTATGAGCGTGCCCCCCGGTGAGCTTAACGGGGCAAACTGGAGCCCCTAACTTCTCCCGATCTTTGCCCGCAAAGAAAATGGCGGCACTTACCGCCGTCTAAGTGGACACGTTGTACTCTGGCCAAGGTTCAAAGTTTCCGGCACCTCCTTTTCTATCCCGCAAGGACACGGCCATTTGCACTCCACCCTGCGGGTGCCCACTGTGCTACATTTCGCAGAAAACCGGCGGGAGAGCCGCTGCACAGCTCGCTTTAATGCGCAGGCTCCTGGGACCTCTGGGTGGGTGGGTGTTTTGTTTGGTTTTGTTTTGTTTAAAGGCCAAGTTTAGAAAAAGGCCTCCTGCCGTGATCCTTATTTGCTGTTGGTCCAGACAAGTTACTTTTTGCCTCACATACTGAGATTTCTGTAAGTTAACAAATCATCTTGAAGTAAGCAGAGTTTGCCCGATGTAATACAGAACGTCCAGCTAAATTCGAATTTCAGGTAAACGAATAATTTTGTGTTTGTACTTAAAAATTATTTGGAATTCAAATTCAGCTGGGCGTCCTATATTTTTATCTGTTAAACCTGGTAACCCTGTTGGTCATCACGCTGATGCAAATACAGACTACGCATAACAAAAGTAAGGAATGGAGGAATTGAGAGGACTGTTCAGACGTGGGACTGACTTCTGCGCAGTTTGATCCTTTAATGGTGGCAACAGGTCTAAGGTCCAGACTCTAAAATACCTAACAGTGCATAAGGGACATTCGTGTATAATTTCTTTTTGAAAGAGTAAGATCCCCGCCCCTTAAAACCACAGTATAATTTTGAATAAAAGATTCTCACGACCAAGAGTCTCATTGACTCTTTGTTTATCAAAGATTACATAACACTCTTTTCGTTTCTATTCTCTATGAGTGATGGGACACAATTTCACGAGCAAGTTTTCAAATTACTACAAACCTTGCCTGATATAATTCGAAATAAATAACATTTGTGTGTAATATGCAGTTTCAGAAAATAGAATAAACTTGACTATCCACTAACAGATCTCAATATTATGCTTACTGTAAGCATTTTAAAGCAACTACTAAAGGTAGTTTGCCTGGGATGTCACTGAAATATTTCCAATTAATAAAATTTCTGTACTTCTGTATTTTATGTGTGCATTTCTGTATTTTCATGTATTTGTTTTTGTGTGCATATAGAACACATTTGAAATTAAATGCTTTACTTGACAAAAGCAGAAATTTGACTATGCATCAAATGATGCTTACCAGAAAGTCTGCAGAAATTTTACTAATAGTTTCATTATGATTCTTACCACCCTGTCCTGATAAACAGGTGATGCCATGGCATCACCCTCCACTTTTCTTCAGTTCACAGTGGACCCCATTATCCTGCATTCATAGCAAATGTCATCTGTCATAATAGCACAGATTTTCAAATTCAAGTTTTCAGTTGTTTGGTCTACAGTATACAGATACAGTAGAGCAATAAAGTTTCCAACTAAATTTAGTCACTATACTAAATTCAGCTGCTCCCAATTCCTTTCCACAATTAAACTGTTTTTGACAGTGCTGACACCAATGTACTCCTCATCCACACATGGCGTACTCTTATCAACAATCTTTAATCCAGCCATAATACACAGAATCATATGCTTTCCCAGTGTGACTGCCCTCAGCTTCTCAATCCTTCATCATGACCACACAGCAGGAAAATTGCATACAGCTTCTACCTCAGCTTTCCCTGCTCTGTATTCCTTCAACTGCTTATAACTACAAGTTTATCTTCCTTAGTTTCATAATTTACTCCCCAAAATAATCACTCCAAGCTCCTGCCATCTGAAATCTAGTCTGCTTGGCTCTCAAAAGAATTTCATCAATGGGCCTCAGTCCCTTATAGTCAACCTTGTTTCACACAACACACTGAAATGTACCTCATATTTCACAGTACTCCTTGCTTACATTATTTGTTTTTACCTGAGATATCCTCCAAGATCCTTTGGACCCATGTAAAAACCTACCTACCCATCAGGGCCCATTGAAAATCCTACCTCTACCATCAGGCTATTTCTTTTTTTTTAAATTGATTTTCCTTCTGAATACTAGCAGTAAGAATACCCTAAGCCACAGAAGACTAGGCCATACTACTTTGTGATCCCATAGATCTCTGTACTTTCTATCACAGTACTTTGTACACTTGTTAAAGATCTGTATTTCCTTCAAAACTAAATTACATGAGGACAGAGACTAACCGAATGCCTAACAAGGGAAACTAAAACATCAAGGACAGGAGTACTTTATATACAGTTTTGTATTTTTTCATGTATGTAGCTATAAGCACCTAAGAGCTCCCAGTGACTTTGTGCATATAGAAAGGACAGTTATGAGCATACAGTCGTCTTAATTAATACACAGTGGTTGTCCAATAAAAGGCAAAAAAGCGGTCTTGTGAGAAGGCATAGGTTTTGTGCTAATGTCTTGTGTATCAAAGTGTATTTTATTTACGTAACATCAACCTAGGTGCCAGGGACAGTGCTTTATAACACTATTTAAACCCTAATAAACAACTCATGAGTTAAACACTACTATTAAATCCAATTTACAGATGAGAAAACCAAAACAGATTAATTAACTTGCCCGAGGTGACACAGAGCTGGGATTTGAACTTAGGAAATCTGACCCCAGACTCTGGGCTCTTCATCACTATGCTACTGCTTATAATATAACCTCTTATAAGAAACTACAAATCAGTAAGATGTTTCAAACTGTCCTGGACCAATAATAAAAACCCAACACAGCTCTGGAGGTCATAGCCATTAGACAAATCTTGTTTCACAGTATTTGAAGTTCTTTGTTATGTCCCAATGCCTATTCATAGAAATAACTGTCTAAAACGTATTTTAAATTTATTTTAGTAAGGCTTGAATTTTAATGGAGAAAATTTTTTGAAGATGTGAAACTAGCATGTTGTAGTGGGAAAAAAAAACTGCTTTTGAAGCAAGACATGCTTGTGCACAGACTGTGTGACTCTAGGCAAGTCACTTCAGCCTTTAAGCCCTGATTTCCTCCTCTGTAAAATGCGTATAATATATAAAACCTTCTTTGTAGGACTGCTATGAGGCTTAAAAGGAATAATATAGGAAAAGCTCTGGCTGACACATTCTAGGTACTCCAGAAATGATTACTAAAATGAGAAATTAGAAAACTTATTATAACTACACTTAACTGCTATAAATACTAGGTAGGCATTTTTCAGTATACCATACACTTATTACACAACTCATATTCTCAAAAAAGAAATTTTAAAACAAACTGTTTTTCTTTGAGAAGTAGAGGGGTGGTCTGACATTGCTATAGACAGGCCATCTCAGTATCAGCCTCACTAAATTAAAAATAAATAGGAATGCTTATAAAAATAAATGATTAAAAGGGTCTAATCCACACGAGGATTGTTTTTTTACTTGACCTAGAATTTTTACATAAAGTTCTAAATCTACTTTCTTTCCAAACAGCTGAGAAATACTTCATAATGTTCTTCTGATTGAATATTCTTTTAATTTTTATTTTACATATTAATAGTTTCAACAAAGCTCTCAAAACACATCCCTATTATTCCATTTTATAAAAGTTTTTCCAATTTGACCATACATATAAACCATCCTAAACATATTTGAATCATTACTTATGAAGTCTTTAACCAGAGCCAATTATGTGGGGTGTCTCTAATGTGTTGAACCTAATGGGGATGAGAAAGTAAACACAAAGTATATTAAAGAAGAAAATGAATCATATATCAGATCTGAAAGTAAATTGTCAAAGTAGTTATGATTTTAAGTTACACTGAGAAAACCAGTAGTGCTGGAACATAATTAAAAACCTAGAATCGTGCTGAGTGGTAACTGTAAAGCAAATTAAAAATCTATGTAATCACAGCTATAACTATGCAGTTTTTGTGAAAAATCTATCCTAGGCCACAAAGAAAACTTGGGTTTGAGGCCAAAAGACTTTCATGATTATAATATATAACTGATACATCTCAACAACATAAAAATTGTAAGGAGAAAGTGTAACAACAGCAGTATTACTTTCAAGAACTGTGTTGGGAGCTAAAAAAGAATCTCACAAAATTAGATAAATATATCCAGTCTGACATAAACACCATATGGTAACTGCCTAAGAGACAGGAGTTCTATGTTATGTGTTAAAATTATGACACAGAGGTAGTAAAAGATGGAAAGCAAATGCAATTTGCACAGTTGGGTCTGAAGCCTAATATTCTATTTTATTTTTCTAGATAAAAAGAATAAGATTGCAATGTTATAGCTTTGGAATTTTTCTTCCATCTAGTAAAATTTCATAGAAAGAAGGAGTTGTTATTATATTGTAATAGTTTCTCAAATAATGGCACAGTTTAGCAGATCTTCCCTGGTTGCATTCCTTACTGAATGTTAGTTTAAAATAAAATTTAATGTAACTACATTTGCAGCAAGTGAAATGGCCTCAGAATTCAAAGGTAAAAAAATTATTTTTTTTCTTAACTGAGGGGCTAGATTCAATCCTATAGTGTAATTAGGAACGTTTCAACTGACCTCTGTGTCACTGTAAGCACTAAGCACAGGGATACCAAATACACTCTAGAAAGACTTGGAGATGAGTACTCTAACACTGTAGCTCTTCTCCAAAGAATACTGTTTGCAACAGAAAATTAGAAACAGCTGAAATATATGGGCAATATGCTGCCTGAAATCCTTCTGAAAATAGGCAGTATAAGTATTATAAATAATATTTAGTTAACATAAAGCTAATAATTCAAAGCATTTGCCTCTAAAAACAAAGAAAACCCCCCTCCAAAAAAAAATAAAATAATTTTTAAAACCTCATTTAAACAGATTTTAAAGACTCTCAGAAAAGTGGTATAAATCTCTATCCATATAACAGAAAAGACATGATTGTTCCAAGTTTAGCTGCTGAATTCATCGTATTTATAGCCATCCCATTTGTGAGCATCCTGGCTGCTGAATCCTGTGGTTTCAGAAAGATAGCAGAAGCTACAGTCATTACTTGAACTTGTTCAGCTATTTTGAAATGGCAGGGGGACTTCACCTTGGCAAAAAAGTAATAGTGGCCAAAGCAGAAGGTACTTCCAGAATCTCACTTAATAATAAGGCAGTTGGCAGTGGTCCTACCACTAAACAGCTCTGCTTCTTTTGAACAAAGTAAAGGTGAAACTAAAGGAAGAGCTGGAACAGAAGAGGCAGAAAATAAAAGGAATGAAAAGGAGAAAAAACTAGCGGAAGTATAAAAAAGATGATAAGGTAAACAGAATTTTTTTTTTTTAAAGATTTTATTTATTTATTTGACAGATAGAGAGCACAAGTAGGCAGAGTGGCAGGCAGAGGGAGAGGGAGAAGCAGGCTCTCCGCTGAGCAGGGAGCCGGATGCAGGGCTTGATCCCAGGACCCCAGGATCATGACCTGAGCCGAAGGCAGCCGCTTAACCGACTGAGCCACCCAGGTGCCCCAAACAGAATTTTTTTAAAAGGAGGGAAGGCAAAGGAAAGAAAGGATGCAGGAAAAAAAAGGAGAAAAACATATAGTCAAAGTTCTTAAGATAGAGTAATAAATTTATCAAAAACTTGAACAGTTAACCTAACAATGTCATTAGAAAATCATATCTAAATCCAAACTATGTGTTTTCTCCAAAGAATTAGTAATTCATTAATTACCATCTCTGTTTTAGAGATTAAATAATAGAGGCTTTGAAAAGTTCACATGCCTAAAGTTATGATTTACTGGGTTTTTTTTGTTGTTGTTATTGTTTTTTATTTTTAAGTAAATTCTATGCTCAACATGGGGCTCAAACTCAGGACCCCAAGATCAAGAGTTGCATGCTCTACTGACTGAGCCAGCCAGGTACCCCTTACACATGCCTAAGGTTAAAGAAGAGGGAGAGCCTGGGCTCCTCACTGCCTCACAACAAGTCAAGATTCCTAAGTGTTTATATTCCCAAGAGGACTCACTGTGAGCGCCTTTAAAGAGAACCAACAATGGGGCACCTGGGTGGCTCAGCTGGTTAGGCAGCTGACTATTGATTCCAGCTCAGGCTGTGGTCTCAAGGTTATGGGATCAAGCCCTATGTCAGGCTCCCCGCTCAGTGAGGAATCTACTTGAGATTCTCTCTCTCCCTCTCCGCCTGCCCCCGCTCACACATGCTCTCTCTCCCTCTAAATGGATAAATAAAAATCTTTAAAGAGAGCCAACACTGCTAATGTCAAAATTAAGTGCTAGATTTATAAGAAATTGGTATTTACCTAACTTCTCTGAAATAGTTTTTAAACAAATCAAGATACAAAGACATTATACCCTTCTTTCCCAATCTATAAAAACTTTTCAAATTGAAAGCACTACTCTACTTGCCAGATACAAAAAATTTAATTCAAGTGATACTGAGATATTAAAAACTGTTTCCCATAATACAAAAGTCAGTAACACCCCATGTGGTATGAACGCCTGTTATCATCAATAGTAATTTAAAAAACAACCAAAAAAACAAAATCCACTCTAATATACACCCAAGCAACACCAAGCACAAAAAAATGTGGTAATTTATACAAGATCAGCATATCTGCCATAATGCCAAACCTAATCTGTAGAAATAAAAAAACATTAATTCACAATATTCTTGGCCTGGACATTAATTCTGTGGCTTCTAAATCTCCAATATTAAATTATATAGCAATCACAGGTAGGCAGTTTCCTGAAAGTATTCTGCTGGACTACACAGACTCCACCTATAGTAGTCTCTTGAGGATTTGGCTGCCCATCTGAATTATTCTACATTTGGGAAGACTATATTATATTGGATCATTATATAATAACTAAACTGTTCTTCAGTAACACGAGTGTAATAATGACAACCTAATTAATACTTTTGAGTGGTTTTCTACACTATGCTGTTTCACTCTTTTTTTTTTTTAAGTAATCTCTACATGCAAACTCACAATCCCAAGAGTCAGAGTCGAATGCTCTACTGATTGAGCCAGCCAGGTAGCCCACACCCTCAGTTTTGTTTTGTTTTGTTTTTTAAGATTTTATTTATTTATTTGACAGAGAGAGACAAAGTGAGAGAGGGAACACAAGCAGGGGGAGTGGGAGAGGGAGAAGCAGGCTTCCTGCGGAGCAGGGAGCCTAATGCGGGGCTCGATCCCAGGACCCTGGGTTCATGACCTGAGCCAAAGACAGATGCTTAACTACTGAGCCACCCAGGCGCTCCCTCCGCCCACCCCCCACCACACCCTCAGTTTCTTAACTGACCTTTTGGCTTGCTTTATGGTTACCTGGGACTAGTGGTACCAAATTGTGACAATGAGCAAAATACGGTTACAGTGAGAAAAGACAACCTAGTTGTTATTTGCTTTTTATAGAGTTAATGTAGAATGAGTGTTATTCTTCAGAATAAAATATATGTGTAAATTGTTCATCTCTTCTTTCTGGTGCTAAATATAACTTAAGGAATAAAGCAAGAGTTGAATTAATACTTATATAGGGGGAAAACAGGCAATAAACAACATAGCTGGGGCACCTGCGTAGCTCAGTCTGATAAGCATCTCTTGATTTCCACTCGGGTTATGATCTCAGGGTCCTGAAAAGGAGCATGCCCAGCGCAGAGCCTGCTTAAGATTCTCTCCCTCTGCCCCTTCTCACCCCTCCTCACATGCTCTCTAAAAAACTGAAAATAAATAAAATAAATAAAAACGCTTTAAAAAAACAACACAGCTGTTAATATCATAAAATTAAAAATGAAAGCAAGTAAAAAGTGGTTTTCTCTAAGCCAGATTTTTATGCATTTTCTTTTTCTTCTGGCTCCTACAGGCTCCTAATAAATAAATGCTACTCACAAATGTATACAGTAAAACTAACAAAACTTTAACACTAGTTATAAAGAAATACTAAATGAGACACTACAAAATCACCTATTTTTTTTTCCTTTTTGGCAGTGGTAGCATTATAGAAAAATAAAAAGTCAGCTATTTAAGTTGAAAATTAGTTTGTTTCTTTTATAATGGAAAAAGGTCAGGAAAGGATTATAATCCAACATTGGAATAAACCTGTTGTCTGGTAATCTTATGTAAGATAGGCACTGTCAATGACAAAAAATGATCACGTGAGGCTTAAAACTCATTGTATTTATAATATGCATTCCAGAGAACATTATTACTAATGGTTCAAGGACTAGTCCCAGTCTCAGTTGTGCTGTAAAGTGATCTTAGCCTTGGGAACTCCCTTTTCTATAATCTCTTAGCATCTAGTAATCTTACACAGCTCAGTGCTCCTAGTCACTAGAGAACCCACTTCATACTAACAAAACAAGGGCACTGTGTTAACCTCCCCAGGGATCAGGATATTTTAGAAAATGCAGCCTAAGAGGAATGTTTGACTCAAGGGAATGAATTGCTGGTAGTGACTCCTGGGGGTGGCAGGAAATATTCTGGGAGAAAAAACCTGTAAAATTATATCACCAAGGGGGCAGCCCACTTTGCTTGTCACTAAGACTGGCACTGATTACCATATTATATGGTATTAACACATTTATGCTTTGATCTGTAGGGAATGGTCCTGATATTGAAAGCTAATATGATATTAGCTAAAGCTATTCAATTTATATAAATGTATGCTATATACCTTTGATTCATGTTTAACTTTCACTGAAGAATAATTTTTATGATTGCAATTGATCTATTATTTCTCAAGAAAAAACATTTTCACTTCATGTAAATTCATGGCAATATTTTTAACATGTTACTTAACTGGCATACTACCCTTGTTATTCTATTTCATTAGTCTATCAGTGATACTCAGATTTTTCTAATCCTCAATTTAACATATCCAAATATAGGAAATAAACTAAATACACAGCTTGATTTTTTTTTTTTTACAACTTTAAGGAAAATGCTGAAGATAGAATCTAGGAAATGCCATATTTTACCCTAATTTTAGATGAAATTATAAAACAGAAATTCATTAATTCAGATAAATAAAAATAATATCCCCTCCAAAAAAGACCTTACCATGTTTACAGATAATAGTGCAAATTAAATACTTACAAAATTACAATAGCCTCAAAATTGTATCTCATCTATTACTCAATTCTAATATCTTCTCCTAGTTTTATAATTGAGTGGCTGAAATGTATAAATTCTATTAACATCAAAGGCCTTCCAGCACACTAACATAATACTGAAACCATTATGATTTCTTAATCATTGTTTTAAACATCTTTGCATCTTCACGTTTACGAAAATTTAAGAAAAATATGATAATATAATAATCCATTAAATAAAAAATACAGTAAGCTAAATTAGTTTTTTAAGAAACAAGTTAATGTACTCAAGAGCATTTTTCTTCTTCACTAAGAGAGGAAAGTGAAACAAAATTAGCAATTTACTCCATGACAGAAAGTTTACTGTACTTCTAAATTTTTCACTATCTCCAAAAATACACTTCTTATTGTTTTAGAATACACACACATTTTATATTTATGGGTTAGCATAGTTATTTTTCTTCTTGAGAAGACATTACAAAATGAAACACTAAAATGAACAAAACTTCACCGGCAAAATTTGGAAATCTGGAATCATCTTGCCTGGGTCATAATTCAAAGACAGTGATAAATGCTTAGTCATTGGGGGGAAAAAAAATCAGTAGAAATATAATATGAAAAGTCTTTAAAATTCAGACACCAAATATAAAAACAGACAGATTTATGTGAAAGCTGGGAAAGATATTTAAAGAAATGAGGTATGATGGATTCAGAGCGCTACAATATATCCCAATGTATTTAGTTAATAACTTATACTTCAAAGTTGCAAAATCAGCAAATCATAAACTATTTGCTGCTGTGTTCACATGACCTTTCTGGTCAGATGTTTAATAGTCACTGGTAATACATTGAAAATAAGCACTGAGATAACTGCATGATCATATGGTGAGCATACCTGCTGCTTAAGAAGGCAAATTATAAGTAAAAATGTAAGCAAACAATTTTGTATTAATAATAAATACAGCTTCAAGCATTTAACATTATCAATATTTTAAAAATTTAAACAATAAATGCAACTATTTTATACAGAACTGTACCATTTATTATACACACAAGTTTATCAGTTCCCTTTGTTTACAAAGGCTGGTTATAGATAATATGGAATGTTACAGTACCATCTTGCATAAAATTTTAGTACAATTTTATACTTGAAAAAGGGTGCAAAAACACCAGCCTAATAAATCTGACTGAATGAAATATCTTTTCTTTCTTTTTAAAAAGTACATCGTTAACACATACACCACAAACTGTACATAAGCTCACTTTTAAATCACCAGTTGAAGATAAAGTAGCAGGTATGATGTAGTATTAACTCTCCATCAGCTTAACTTACTAAAGGCTTCCACTGCTACTCATTCAGGAGCCTTTGTTGACATGTAAGCTTGTAAAATGAATTATTGAACTCAGGTAAATATAATTTAAAGGAGGCCAACACCAGCTGCCAAGAATTATTTGTAGTAAGAAATGTCCTTCTCATAGAAGACTCACTGAGGATCAAACATTCTTGAGATAGCTTTCTTCTTTAAAATTATTGTAGCTGGTCAAGATTCTCCATTTTGAACTTTGGATGCTGGTGGTTGCATGAAATCCTTAAAAGGAACTAGTGCCTCTTTAAGTGCAGAGCAGACTTCTGCAGATGAGCAGGTGATGCATTCTACTAAAGTTGGGTATAAAGCAATCACTTGTGCCCAGGTATTTCCATCAACTGTAATTAAAAAGTATAAAATCTCAAAAATGTGTGGGTTTAAATAGCAGAGATTATGCAATTAACATAAACAATCCTCTAAATACAAGGCAAAGAAAAATATCCCCAAATATGGAGATTCCACAAGCCTGTACCCTTTTTTTTTTTTTAAATCTTTGGAAGATTTCCCACAATATTTAATAAGATATAAGGGAAAAACATGGTCAGTGTGCAGAGCCATCAATACCAAGAAATTCGATAAAGTCCATTTTAAATGATAATTTAAATTTGTGAAGGCCTTGGAAGCTGACAAAGTAACGTGGAATTCAAACTTTTGTCATTTTCAGTATAAGTGCCAGACAATGTAGTATATATTTCAAGAACAATTAGAAAACAACTCAATTTCTTATGCAGTTGTATGCTAAAAATATAAATATTTAAATGATTTTCCCAGTAACATCCTTGATATTCATTTTAGTTTCAAGTGACCACACAGATCCATTCTTCTCTTATACTGCTTCCTAATTTGTAACGTATATCACTACATTTAAACTTCAGTGGGGAGTGACATGTCTGTGTTCCTCACCACTATCACCGACAACTAGTATAGTTGAATGCTATTTGGTGAATGGGCAAAAGGGTTATAATCCAATTAGTTTATAATTTCCTTATATTCTGAGATCACGTATTACATTTCTATTTTCCTAGAAGTACTGTGCATATTGCTGAGAGTACAATATGGAATAAAACCAGCTGACAAATTTTTGTTAGACTGTATATGTATATGACACTTTGCGGAGTAAAATTCAGATCTAGGAGGCAGTACAGTAAAAACGAAAGAATACTGTATTATACCTAAGTAACTTTAATTCTATTTTTCACTCCAATTTCTCTTCATCTCAACTTTTGTTGGAGAATAAAGGAATAAGTTTCTCAAACTAGTGTTCTTCAAGATACTTCTTATAAAAAAAATAATATTCAGGTAAATTTGGCACATGTTATATATATTATCTTCCTTTTTGGGGAGTCATAATTCACACGAATTTATTAAAAACCTGGAGTAAAAGAAGAGGTTTAACTTTATCTAATTCAAGGCTTCCAAAATTAATTTGGTTATAGAACTTTTTTATATTCAATATCTACTGACATCACTCATCATCATTAATATTCATTGCTTAGTACTAATCTTGGGAAATGTTGACCTGTTCATGTAATCCCTACTTCACCCAAACAGGGGCTTCCTCAGAGTGGGAGTGGGGTTGATGGGTAATGGTGAGGGAGGGAATGTAAGGCCAGAGCTGTTTTTAATCTGTATATATTAGGAATCCGTATCAGATTTCATTTGTAAAAAGAACTGTGCTGCTTGACAGAAAACAGTTTAAAAACCACCAGTCTAAGAAGTTCTAAACCGTCTGCTCCAGCTGTTGTCTGTGAAACTTTCCACTAATCATTTGACAAAAGACTGCACAGAGAGCATTCTAGAAAAATGGCAGAGTAGGAAGTACTAGGAATTTGTCTACCCACCTAGACAACAATTGCATTGGCAGAATCTGCAACTATTTTGGAACTCTGGAGTCTACTGAAGGCCTGCAACTTCCTGAGGTAGATTTGGACAGTATATCGTGATTGATTTTGGTCAATTTCAGGTCTTAGCACAGTAGCAGCTACCCATCCCTCGCTCCTAGCCATGTGGTTGGGAGATGTGCACGTGTTCCTGGAGCAGCTAGCACACAGCTTACAGAAGGCCATGGTGGGCAAAAAGGACCCCATCCTTCAAATTTCAGGGATCTGTGCTCTGATAGATGCTTCTGATCACAGAGGTGCAGATAAAGAGGCTTCAACAACAACAAAAAAACAAATCCCTCAATTAAAAACTCTGCAAAGCGTTTGAATACACATTTCTCCAAAGGAGATATACAAATGGCCAATTATGCACATGAAAAGATGCTCAACATCGCTAATCATGAGGGAAATGCAAATCAAAACAACAATATGACCTGCCTCCTACTCATTAAAATGGCCACTATCAACAAAAACAAAAAGGAAAAACAAAAAAACCCCAAGTATTCATGAAGATGTGGAGAAATTAGAATCTTACTCACTCATGGTGGGAATGTAAAATGATACAGCCACAGTAGAAAATAATATAGTGGTTCCTCAAAAAATAAAAAAAATAGAGGGGCGCCTGGGTGGCTCAGATGGTTAAGCACCTGCCTTCAGCTCAGGTCATGATCTTCAGATCCTGGGATCGAGCCCCATGTTGGGCTCCCAGTTCAGCAGGCAGTATGCTTCCCCCCTCTCCCTCTGCTTCTCCCCGTTTTTGCTCTCTCTGTCTCTGTCTCTCTCTCAAATGAATAAATAAAATCTTTAAAAATAAAAAAAAATTAATTTAAAAATTAAAAAAATAAAAAATAAAATTACCATATGATTCAGCAATTCTACTTCTGGGTATATTCTCGAAAGAATTGAAAGCAGGGTCTTGAAGAGATTTCTGTACACACATGTTCATTGCGGCATTATTCACAATAGCTAAAATGTGGAATCAACCCAAGTGTCTACCAATGGATGAATGGATAAGGAAAACATGAGATACACACACACACACGCACACACACACACAGGAATATTACTCAGTCTTAAAAAGGAAATTCTCCAACATGCTATGATATGAATGAACCATGATGGCATTATACTAAGTGAAAAAAGCCAGCCACAAAAGACAAATACTATATGCTTCAACTTATATGAGATACTCAGAGTAGTCAAAATCATAATGATAGAAAGTAGAATGGTGGTTGCCAGGAGCCGGGAGAAGTGGGGAATAGGAGTTATCGTTTAATAAGTGTAGAGTTCCAGTTACAAGATGAGAAGAGTTACGGAGATGGATGGTGCTGATGGCAGTACACTATTATGAATGTATTGAATACCACTGAACTGTACACTTAAAAATGGCTGATTATAAACGTTTATGTGTATTTTACTATCAAAAAAAAAGGGGTTACACAGATTGAAACCTACCTAGATTGCCCCAGATGGAGAGTCAACTGACAAAATTAATTCTTGGTTTATTACAGGAAAATACAAAAATACACTGTTTAAGATCACATCTTAAACTCAGGGGAAGCTACTCAAATTTCTTAAATTAAAATATTGTTTTAAAAACCCACTATATATCTTGGTGGGCACCTTGGACTACCTATCAAAAAGGAATGAAAAAGCCGTATGCAATTATATGGAAGAATCTCTCTATTATATGAAGTGGAAAAAAACAGAGATTTCAGAACAGTAGATATAATGCGGGTCTATTAAGTATATTCATTTATGTTTAAAATTGGGGGCATACTGGAGTATATATTTTGTATTTACATAATAAACTTATGGAACGATCTACAAACTAATAAAAATGGTTGCCTATGGTGAGTTAAGAACTAGACAGATCTAAAATAGGGTAAAGATGATCTTTAAACTTTTCCCTGTATGTCTTTTTATGTTTTTGAATATTTGAACCATGTATATGGTTACTACCTATCAAATTTTGAAGTAAAGATCAAATAAAACAATAAAAACAAAATTCCCCCAAATTAAAAATAAGTCCAACAAATGTCTTCTCTCCCTCTAGAAAGCCCTAAAACAAATGACAAATGTCCTAAACAAATGTTGGGTATACACTGGTTCCAAACCTTATACCTATCCTCCTGAATTAATTTTGGACTGGCTATGAGCAATCCAACATATTTCCACTGGAAAGGCCTGGCTTTTTCTAAGTTACCTCCTTTTTTTCCTGTTTCTTAATGAAGCTTATCATAGGTTTCTAATATGTTACAATATCATCATCATCATTTATGGTTACATTTAATTCAAATTTTCACTTCATATGTCCAGAGCCAGAATTCAAACTCTCTTAGACAATTTTTAACAATAAGTTAAATCATCTATCATTACCGCACTTCCCTATTCATGGCCCACTGGCTTTGTAAAAAAAAAAAAAAGAAAGAAAGAAGAAAAGGAAAGGAAAGAAAGGGTAAAAAAAGGTTACTGACAAATTCTGCTTAAATTCTTGACAGCTGTCTTAATCTCCTACAAAATGCAAGCACTATGCATCCAAATACACTGGTTATATTTAATACATCTATAGCAATAACATGGGAATTGGAGAATTTCCTGTTTAAGTCTAAATATATTTTTAAGAATCCAATTCTATTCTATGATCTAATAAAGATTTTACTGGTCACTAGGAAGTTAATGCATGGTTTCCCTCTCTGAAAGATCAACCAGAACATTTTTTAAGAGAACTCAAATTTGAACTTGATGGGATGAAGTCAGAATATTGCTCCCACAATTTTCTTACAAATTCTACCCCGTCCTTTGGATTGAATAAATATAAATCTATTGCTCCTTAAGGTTTAGTATAATACTCACCCTTTCTAGGCCAAAGGTAAATTTTGAAAACAGAAAAATATGTATTTACTTTTATTATATAATAACTGCCAGGAACAAATATCCTAGGGCTCATTTATAAGGCATTTATTAGGAACCTCCTTCTTGGGTATTAAAAGTAATGCTGCTTAAAGTGCCAGTCGGCTAAGGTGCTTGGGCCAGAATATAAATCAACACACTCCTTCTTTAACAAAGGCTTGTTGTATAAAAAATGTCAACTGAACCACTGTGTTCAGTGACACAATTAACTCATATTCTGGTGCCAGCTCTTTAGCCTGTCCTCGAACAAACCACTTTGCATTGCAATGCAGAGGATTCAAAATAGAGCAAAACATGGCCCCAAAAGCCTCTCAAGAAGTTTACAAGTTAAAGGAACTGAGCCATGTATGTGTGTAACTGTAATACATATGGAGTGCTTTAAGACAAAGGTATATATAAAACAGCTATGAGTTCAATAAAAAGAGAAATCACTCACCATTAAGGATTAAAAACAAGGCTTAAAAGTGGAGTGCTATTTGAACTAGGTAGATGCAGGCAGGAGAATGAAATAAGCAAAAGGTTGGGAATACTTGGGTAGACTGAGAATTTTAGTTTGGTGGGAAAATAGGAAAAATGATGTCTAGTGGAAATAAACCATAAATCTAATGTGGTCTGACAACAGTACTCTTTGCATTTGGTAGGTAATGGTAAATGAATATTTTTTGTTCTACAAAGATGGGAAAATGAATGATCAAAGCTGCACTTTTGGAAAAATCATTTCTGGCAATAACAAAAAATGGACAGAAGAGGAATGAGTTACAGAAAGGGGAAACAAATGAGGTAAAGCTATAAAATGATTCAAAGTTGTACAGTTTATACTTACACTGTAATTCAGTACACACGTAGGATGGAAGCCTACACCTACCCAAAATCTCAGTAATGTTCTACATTAAAAATATATGAACTATGAATTATCCATGCAACATCCTGAATTCAGACCAACTTAAAAAAAAAAAAAAAGTCAAACTGTTATTTAACCTAAAGAAGCTAAAACATTACAAATTAATTTTACTTAATTGACATCCTAATGGACTTGATTCTTTGCTGTCATAAGGACTGGAAAAAAGAAAGTCTAATAGCTATTATGTTCCTAAAATTTAGTTAACTTAATAATAATAATAGAGAAGTACATCAGAAATAGAACATAAATGCTATGAGTTTAGAATAACTGAGTTTCTAAGCACTTACCATTCTCAGGCTGAGTTTTCTTAAGTGAATCAATGAGAGTACTGACTGCTTTTAAAACAAATATGATTTCTGTTACTTGTTGCCTAAAAAAGAGATGGGAAATTATTTCCATCAGGATTTTAAGATATGCCATGTGTGTTTTTTACTAGGTTTATACAAGTAGATGTACTTTGGAAAAATACTGGACACAATACAATGCAAAGTTAATGTTAGTTTTAAATTCTTAAAAAGAAAAATTATTTTATTAATATGTACTTCAGTGTACAAATAAGATTTAGAGTTATTCTTATCATAAGTTATCAATTTCAAACGGGGGGCATCTATTCAGGCAAATCCAAATTTATTTGTAAGATATTTAACATAACTATTTAAATTTAAGACATTTTATACATGCTTTTAAAGCTTCTCTACAAAAGTGGGGTTTTTTTTCCTTTTTAACTAGTTAGTGCTAAAAAGGATTTACCAAAATTTAAATGGAAATAAAGACTACTACTACCTCCTGGCATATATTTTATCATGCTGTTAGAAGGACATTTAAAATTACAATAGTACAGGGATGCCTGGATGGCACAGTTGGTTAAGCGTCCAACACTTGGTTTCGGCCTCATTTTGATCTCAGGGTTATGATTTCAGGGTCATGAAGTCATGATCCAACACTTGGTTTTGGCCTCACTGTGATCTCAGGGTTATGATTTCAGGGTCATGAGGTCATGATCTGATCAGGGTCATGAGGTCAAGCTCATGTTGGCCTTTGAGCTCAGCGCAGAGTCTGCTTGACTCTCTCTCTCCCTCTCTCCCCCCACCCTTGTACTCTCTCTCTCTCAAATAAATAATCTTTTAAAAAAAATTTACAATAGTGCTGGGGTAGGGAAAAAAATTACAATAGAACTTATTTAACTTTCTAATACAACAAAAGAAATATGCTCAAAATTAATCCTAAGGCAGTACTATTTGGAGACGTTAGCAATGAAGAATGAACTTGGGAGTAAAGGATCAACAAGAGTAGCTTGATTCCCTTATTTCTCCCTACATAGTCTCCTCAGTCCTGATACGAATCTGTGTTTTCATTCTACAAAAAAAGATTTTTCTTTTTTTTCTTTTTTTTTTAAGATTTTATTTCTTTATTTGACAGAGAGACAGCGAAAGCAGGAACACAAGCAGGGGGAGTGGGAGAGGGAGAAGCAGGCTTCCTGCAGAGCTGGGAGCCTGATGCGGGGCTTGATCCCAGGACCCTGGGATCATGACCTGAGCCGAAGGCAGATGCTTAACCAACTGAGCCACCCAGGTGCCCCCAAAAAAGATTTTTCTAATATTATGACAGAGTATATTTCAAGTCTCCCTTTTTAAGCATAGAAGAATGTTATTGTGTTGCGATGTAGTTTAGAAAATAATGTAATGATACTAAAAAAAATAATGTAATGATACTGAGTCAAACACAGGATGATACGATATAACACTTTATAGGACAACTATAAATAAGACTCAATTTAAAAGCAATAAACACTAAAAACATAAACAAGGAAAAATTGCTTTCTGAAATCAAATAATGTTATAATCTAATAAATAAAAATATTCAAAGCAAAACAACTTTATTACTGCTTTTCCGAGTATACTTCAGAGATAATTTTGATAAATCAATTTTCAATTATGCCCATAACCAAATTACCAACACCTGTCTTTGGAACTTTCGCATATAAATCTGAATAGGAGGAGGTATAATTTATGTTTTAGAAATTCAAAATACAGTTGGACCCCAAAAGTAGAAATATAAATGACTAATAGCATTGATAATTAAAAAAAATAACAACAGCAAACTACTATGTAACTATTTTTCATTCATCAAATTTTAAAAGATAAAATAAATCATAATGCAAATTGGTAGAAATCTCTGGTAGGGAATTTGTAATACATATCAAAAGCTTTTAAAATGTCTTTATATTCTGACAAGTCAATTCTCACTCCAAAATTTTATTATGTAAATAAGAATGTACACAAAGATTTAGGGCTGGTGATTTACCTCTCCAATACTACCTTATATGAGATGGAACCCATAATGATTTTCGTAACTCTTTCCTGACTTTGACAACTTTGTCTTCCAACATTATTTTGTTTCATTTGTTTTGCCTTAAACTCTAATTCCCACATTAAAAAATAGATTGGTGACATAACCCTAATTTATGATTGCATTTTTTGATGAATTCTGATTTCTACCCCAACTTTGATTAGTCTTAGCTTAGCAGAAAGGCCTAGAGTCCATTCTACGACACAGCTTGACTAAATGGTAAGCAAATTAGTTCAGGAACAAGGGCTTAATTAAGCAAATCAGATGAAAAGAAGATCTAAGACATGGCTAGCTGACTTATAGAGAAATCTAAAAATAACTGTAAAACAACCTAGGAAGTTCCTAGAGTATGATTCATCTATTATTGTCTCTCTAGAGAGATTCATACTCATGTGCTCATACGGATCCACAAGTCCTTTTCCAGAAATCCTTAAGACGATATATTTTAGAATTCAAAATTTTCTTTTAAATCCAAAAAGGAAATTTGGTACATATATATTATTTACCCTCCATAAGGAGTCTGAAAGAGCACCCCATAATAAAATACACTAATATATCTGCAGCAAAACTTATGAATATTTACACTGTATAAAATGAATAAAATTATAAACAGCTTCAGGTTACGTTCAAATCACTTATAAAAACAACTTGATGCTTAGAGCTTTTTTATTATTAGTAACTATGATAACATATTTCCTTTATCTATAAAATAAAATTTATACCTTGGAAGAGGGCATTTACCACTTAATCTTTCATCCTCTATATAACGATGAAGCACATCTTGAGATCTCTTTAAAAGCACTGAGAGTGCCATTCGTGAGATGTAGCCTTCTTGAGGTGTTGTGACTTTGTTACTGAAGGAAAACTGGAGCAATGTTTCAAAACACATTTTAGAAAATTCCTCTCTCAAACGAATATCAATCTCTGCTTCTGTAAAATTAAAAATTTTTAATGGTTAACGAAAGGTTAAATTAATAACCTTAATGATAACGACTCTTAGCCAACTAGAAATGGAAGGAAATTCAACTGATGAAAGGCATCTATGAAAAACTTATAGCTAACAGCATATATATAGCAATTTTCCCCCTTGCAAGATCAAAAACAAGGCAAGACTGTCCACTGTCATCACTTCTACGTAATATTTCTGTTATCTTTGTCTTTTTATACCCTTTGACAGCACTATAAAATACTTCTCAATAGTTTTCCACAAGGTCATACTTGGCGATACTCTTTCTTCCTTCTTCCTCCCTCCCTTTCTTCCTTCTTCTTGGCAACATCTTTCCCAGAGCCAGATCTCTCCTCTAGTGTGGACTAGCTGCTCTCCAGACCTGCTGTCCAGCTATATCCTCGAACTAGTCTTTGCCACACCCTCAGAATTGTCTTTATTCTCTCTTGTTTTCTACCCCACTTCCTAGATCCATGCCTTCTGTTTCTTTGGTTTACTCCTTTGTTTTCATGGAGCACATTCTGAAGTACCTGAGAAAGACTGACTAGGAAGTAAAATTTTTCAGAACTTGCACTTCCGAAAATGTCATTACTTTTCTGTGGTACTCAAAGAGTAGTACCTAGCAGCATCAGCATCACCAGAGAACTCGTTAGAAATGCAAATTCTCATATCCCACCCTGGACCTATTGAATCAGAAGCTCAGAGAATACAGCCCAGCAATAGCTTGCCCTTGCAGCTGATTATAATGCATGCTGACACTTGAGAATTACCATCTATGCTTATACTCTGACAACGATGGGCCTACATATGAAACTCCATGTTAAAAATCCTTTCCAATTATAACTCTGAAACCACTGCATCAATGTCTGTTAGCATCCAATGCTGCTACTGAGAAGTCCAGTATCATCTTGACAAAATTCTTTTGTGTTGGCCTTTTTTCTCTTCTTTCTGAAATCTTGTAAAATCTTCTCTTTAGCCCAAGTACTCTGAAATTTCATGACAACATGAAATCTGTGGATCTTCTTGTGGATCTTTTTTCTTTCACTCTTCTGGTTACTGAGTGACCATTTTTAATCTGGAGACTGATTTCTTTGGTTTATGTCTTTGATTAATTTCCTTTTAGCTTTGCCCTATATTTTCTCTTTCTGGAAGACCCATTGTCAGATGTTAGACCTCTTCAATTCATTTTCTTACTTTCTTGTCATAGTGCTCACTTTTTTGTCTTTCTCTGCTTTTGGGTTATTTCCTTATATTTTCTTGCAACCCTTCACTGGACTTTTTATTTCAGTGATCACATTTTTAGTTTCTATGAACTCTTTCTTGTAATGATTGCTCCTTAATAGCATTTTCTGTTTCATGGATGTAAAATCTTTTAACTCTTTGAAGATCCTAATTATAATTGTGCTTTTGGGGACAGAATGTTTCTGTGGCCCTGAATTTACCTTTCCTCTGAGTTTCTTTTACTCCCTATTCATTTGTTTTGGTTTTTCTCTTTTGTGTTGGAAGATTTTCTCTGAAAGCTTTGGCTATCAGGTCATACTTAAGAGTGGTGGACCAAAAATGATGACTGGAACCTAAGTCTTTATAGGTTGGTCCAGTTTAGCACGGACCAACTCTATATATACGTTTAAAAAAGCCCTCCAAGTTCAAACTGAGAAGTTTGTGTCCTATAGCAAAGGAGGTCCATGTACCTTCCTTATCTTGGTATATTTAGTACTATAAATGGCAAGAGGTATCATCAGAAACTGCTTGAAAAAGTATACATGGCAATTCAGTAGTTCTTATTTAGCTTAAAATATTTACATCTGATTATATTGTTCATAAATTCCTTTTTATAAAAATGTATCTAGAAATTTTTATATACTCTTAATAATAAAAAGTTGACTGTATTAACATAAGTAGGTTTTAATTTTTTTTTCTGAGATTTTTATTTCGTTATATCTGCACTTTATCAGATCACTTTTATCACTTTATCACTGGGCTGAGAAAAGAACTATTGTAGTTTGTGAAGTAAGCAATATGAGAGACATCTAGTGGCCAAACTATACACATTTAAATGCTTTTTAAAGTGTTTAGCACAGTTCCACAGAAGTTAGTCATGGCTCTGGTAAATTCTGGGGATTAAGGATATGCATGGCACAAATTTATACTTTTTTAATCATCTCAGAGAAAAATCATGTTATGATACCACAATTACATTTAACAATTGAGCACAGGTTTAGAAAAAGAGAAATAATAGCAAAAAGCAATTTAAGTACTATCTCCCAATAAAGTAGCATGATAAAATGAAAAGGAGCATGGAGTTCTTTTTAAGGATGAATTTGGCTTCCAGCGTTTAGATTATGGATAATTTTTCCAACCTTTCTCAACCCATTTCCCCTCTGCAATATGGTGGAAACTATCCTCATAGAAATACTGTGAGGAAAGAAGTAACATTCTAGCAGAATACCCTGCACATGGTTAAGAATTTACTAAATTTAGTTCCATTAACAAATGTTAAGGCATCTATTTGTTTTAACTGACTAACTGTAATTTATAATTCTGAGTGACTGATACTAATATCTTCATTTCACAGATGATAAAATGGAGACTCAAAGAAGTTAGCCAACTGCTAGGTGGCAGAATATACACTCATTACTTCCCAATAATCCATGACTTCACAAAACTGTTAAGTTGTGTCAGCCAACAGTGACTTAGGCAGATTTCCTAAGTGCTCTGCAATTTAATTCATAACACATAATTCACAGAATATTCACATTTTCCCCTCATAAAACTTAATGTTCTATTACATTCTTAAAATTTACCCTACTATTCTCCAGTTTACATTTTACCACAATCACAGGACTAAACATTTCTACAATCAGCTTCTTCCAAAGTACTTCAATACTTACTAACATTTTTAATAAATCATTAAAATAACATACCTGTAAATGAAGATGACTGAGAATGTATTGAGCCCTTATTAAGCATAGTCATTATCTGACCGACAAATTCCTTAGGAATAAAATTGGCATAAGGTAGTATCTCAGTGCTGATAAGCTGAACTACCTAAAACAAAAGAGGCAAACTCAAATGCATTTTTTTTCTTGAAGAAGACCAATCAAATGACAATTTCTATAGTAAAATCTAAATTTTATTTTAAAAGAAAATTGATTAAAGAATCTTCCTTAATTAAGTACATAAATATTTTAATGTTAACATACAGGATGAGTGGATGAGTAGCCTACTTCCTTCATCTGTCTTAGTAATAATAACAATAAATTTATTTTATTTTTTTATAGTCAATTACAAAACAGTCAATCCTATAAACTGTTTACTATGCAGCCATTTTAATATATGTTGATCTCACATGAAATGTATCCATGTTAGAATGAAATATCCGAAACAGAATTAAGAATAAAAGTTAAATCACCTTTTTAGAACTGTAAACAAGCCAAAAGAGAAAGTAAAGTTATATTCATTTTTGCTAAATAGCTCATTTCTAACATATAATGTGTTATTTTGCCCTTTGAAGAAAAAGAAGAAAAACACTAATGGACAAAAGGCAATATTTTATATGTACATGATGCATATACTTTTCATGTACACTTCAAAGTAGTTTACTTATTTACTTAAAAGATCTTTTATCCCACTTAAAGGAAAATCATCAAAACACCTTCCCCAACAAAAAACCCATAACCAAAAAATGACTTCTTTAAACTCCATTTACAATAAAAAAAATATATTCTTTAAAAAACACTCATTATGTGCCTCCAGAGTTCTGGAGGCTCTATCTACTTCTGGTTAAAAACAGAAATCTAGGGGTGCCTGGCTGGCTCAGTCGGAAGACTGTGTGACACTTGATCTCAGGGTCATGAGTTCAAGCCCCATGTTGGGCACAGAGCCTACTTAAAAAAATTCTAAACAACTTATAATTTTGAACCACAACACCTGGTTTGCCAAACTATAGAGCAAACTCTCAAATACATGCTCAATAACCAATAGATTTTACTGAATCAACTGCTTTCTTAAATTATTAAATGGACACAACTGAGTATTTAGACTAAAAGCTAACAAAATAAGGAAATCATGCCAGTGCTTTCAAAACTAACCTTTAATCTTTGTGAGAGTTTTACTGCTTTTAGGTTCAATCTTAAACCTATCACTTTACTTCTTCTCTTAGCAATTTTATAGTTTCAACATTTCTACTATTTGGTTTGCACAAATGGTTACGGGAAAATGTTTTAAATAGCTTCCTCACCTCAACATCAATACTTTCATTTCTTTGAAATTCTTGAATAGAGAGATTATCTGGAGGTATGCTAAAAAAATAAACAAAACACTTGATTTTTAAAAGGTAAAATGTTCCCTGAAAATAAACAGTATTCAAATGACAAAAAGTATTTTCTCAACCAGGTTAAACATTACCATTTATTTAAAAGGACAGTTATTTTTAATCAAAGTTATCAGTGTGACTAAACTAATTACAAACATGAACTTCTAGCTACAAAAATGCTTGGTCCAATCCTGAACTAAATAAAATCTGTAAAACTAAACTCCTTTCAGTACTAATGAATGAAAAAACAATAAAAAGTGAGGATATTACTATCATCTGCAGTAACAACAAAAATTACCATTGTGATGATACCTGAATTCACTTATATTGCCAGTGACTTAAGAGTGTCTTTGTCATCTGCTGAACTATTCATTCAGAGACTGCCCATTAATCACTGACCATAATAATCAATTATTATAATAATTTATAATAAACACAATATATTAAAGATCTTTACAATAAAAAAGAGAACATCTAAAAAAAAAAAAAAGCAGAAAATTGTTCCAGCGAGATCAGTGGAAATCAACATTCTGAGAACCAAGGTGAATTCTAAACCATGTGACTCTTAATAAGAATGAACAGTAAAATGGTATTAAATTTATGAAACAGTGAAATATTAACTACTTATAAACAGCTGAGAATCAGATGTTAATGATTATTACAATAATAATAACAGCTAAAATTACAGAGCCAGCCAATGTACTAAGAGCTTTATTTGTATTACCTCCTATGATTGCACAGTAACCACATGTATTTTTCCTCATGTAATTGTCAGAAGAGGAAACTGAGGCTTCAAATGCTAGTAATATGACCAAGAATGTACTGTAAGCAAATGACAAGGTCAGAATTTGACCCTAAACTTCTCCAATATTTGAGCTTAAATCCTTCTCTTTCATGTTGTAAATGTAAAAATAGTGTCATATTTAGGATTAGAGTTATAGTGTACACTTTTATATCTAGGGTTATTTTTGCTTTATTTGGTATTATTTGGTCAAATACACACACACACACACACGCGCGCGCGCGCGCGCGCACACTTCAGTATGGGTACCAGATCTTTTTTGTTTGACTTAGATATTTCCATCCAACAAATATTTACTGAGTACCAAATACTCTGTATCAGGCACTATACAAGATCCAGCTGTGAATAAGATGGACCCAGTCCCTGTTGCATGAAACTTGCATTCTGGTGTGCAAGTCCTAGACTAACTCTATAATCTGGTAGTAGTAAACTACAGGAAAAAAATTTAAAGACGTACCCAAATTTGCACCGATGGTGAGAATTTCATAACCACTACTACTAAAGTAGCTTCACAGATCCTATCTGTATCTGTATGTTTAATTCTAATTTATAATCAAGTAATGTAAGTGTTCATTAATACAAAAAAATTATGATGGTGGACGTAACTAAGGATGGGCTGACTACCAATTTAAAAAAAGCATTATTAGGAACAGACACTAATAATATTAATGTTAATGGAATCATATATCAGAAACACTTCAATGGATTTTTAAAATATTTTATGAGGAAAGAACGTAGCACAGAACGTCAGAAACTGAAAAGTTCATTACTCCTAATCCCAGTGATCAATAAAATTGGGAAATTATTTGATCATGCATAGGTTAAGTGTTCTGATCTCAAAACCCAAACTAATTGTTATTTAACTTAGAGTTAGTATCCTTACTAAACACTTCGAGCATATCAAAAAACACTGATGATTAACACAGATTACCTATAAATTATAAGTAGAGTCTGTCAATATTGCAGGTAGAAATGGGCCATATAAGATCCTTAAATTCTCTAAGATTGAGGTTTGTAAGTTAGTGATTTTTTTTTTAAGATTTTATTTATTTATTTGAGAGAGAGATTGAGATAGAGAGAGCATGAGAGGGGGAAGGGTCAGAGGGAGAAGCAGACTCCCCGCTGAGCAGGGAGCCCGATACGGGACTCGATCCCGGGACTCCAGGATCATGACCTGAGCCGAAGGCAGTCACTTAACCAACTGAGCCACCCAGGCGCCCCAGTTAGTGTTATTTTTTAAAATTATTTTTACGAATCTTTATTTGAAATAAAAGAGCCTTCAAACTGATAAAGTGTTATTTGTATTTTTTGTCAGTTCTCTCTGCATGGTACATTAAAAAAATGTACTGAGATACAATTTCATATACCATAAAATTCACCTTTTTAAAGTGTATAATTCAGTGCTTTTTAGTATATTCACAAAGTAGTGCCACTTCTAATTCTAGAATATTTTCATCACTCCTGAATGACATTCTGTACTTTTTGCAGTCACTCCTCATTGTCTCCTCCTCCCACCTGTGGCCATTAATCTACTTTCTGTCTCTATGCATTTGCCTATTTTGGATATACTATATAAATGAGATCATACGATATATGGCCTTTCGTGTCTGGTTTCTTTCACTTAGCATAACATCTTCAAGATTCATCTATATTGTAGCATGCATGCATCAGTATTTTATCCCTTTTTATGGCTGAATATTCCATTCTATGGATATACCACATTTAATTTATCCACTCAACAGCTGATAAACATTTGGATTGTTTTCATTTTTAGCTATTATGAAAAATACTGCTAGGAACATTACTGAATAAGTTTTTGTGTGAATATGTTTCACCTGATTTCTTTTAGGTACTACTTAGTGATTTTAAACTTAAAGTCCACTGACCATTAACTGTATGAATTCTCACACTAGCCCAAGTGTATTCTACAGGATAAAAACCATGTTTCAGTACTCTAAGGATGATTGAATGAATTCCTAATAAACCTCAAGTGTCTACCAGATCACAGTGCTTATGTTTTTCATCTTTAATCATGTTTTTTCTTTTTCTCATTTAAAGTATTTACTTATCATAGTCCTCAATAATGTCCAAAGCCTTTGTTTACTTCTAGCTAATTTTGGTTTTATTTGTATTTCTTTGTTATTATACTGCCTTGCCAAAGCAGCTTACAGACCAAAAAAAAAGCTAAGAAATATCAGAGAAAGTCATGGTTATTCACAAAGTCTTAGAGTATATATTAAGTTAAAGGATTTATAAATGTTCCAACATAAAATATATCCAAATATTTAAAAACCTAAGTCTTGTTACTCCAAGCGACATTCTGAAACACCACCTTACTGTTCAAATACTAGTGATGGACTTCAGTTATAGAACAAGTATATATGTGACATAAAATAAAAATTTGTGATTTCCAAAATAATCAAGTATTTGGAAAACAAAAAACAAAGCCTTCTCATGAAACTAAAAATATGCATCGTTTTTAAGTTCTCTTCATGAGCACTGCATTTTTAACTTCAACTAACTAACGAAAGCTTTCAATTTGAGGCTTAAAATATTTTTGGACTGGCTTTGCTGTTTTCCATCTTAGCTGTTTTCACATTGATGAAAAATTTAAGTCAAGTTATATAAACTAGTAGACCTTCACAACTAATCAATTCATTTCATCTTATAATTAAGAGAAAACGATGCCTACTGAAGGGAAATAACCAGTTCAAGGTCAACAGAAAGGAGGTGGCAGAGTCCAAAGTAGGTCATGGGTCTCCTGACCCTCAATATAGGATAGCAGAAGGCTTAAATCTGTAACTAGAATAATCACAACTTAGAATGCTAATTCTGTGTTACTGACAGCAGAATTTAGTACCTTTATTATTTTCTACCCATTATAAGCAATCCCAAATTTAGAAGTAAATTTCTACTCCCAGTTATTTAGAGCTTGGGTCTTTAAAATTCTGGTTTAAAATATGGCTGTTTCATGGGAAAGGATATGGACAATATCACTTTCTCTTAAGGAAAAGAAATAACAATAATGAGGATAATAAAAGTGGTAGCAAGCATTTTAAAAGCACTCATGTGCCAGGTACTACTCTAAGCAGTCACTTATTTTAAGTGACTTAATACTTGGGTGCCTGGGTAGCCAAGTCAGTTAAGCGTCCAATTCTTGATTTCGGCTCAGGTCATGATCTCAGGGTTGTGAGATAGAGCCCCTCGTTGGGCTTCACACTGGGCGTGGAGCCTGCTTAAGATTCTCTCTCACTCTCTCCCTCTGCCCTTCCAAACGTACTCTCTCTCAAAAAATAAAAATAAGTGACATAATACTCCAGCAGTCACTTACTTTAAGTGACTTAATCCTCATAATAACCCTATGAGTTAGGTAGCATTATCATTCCTACTTAACAGATGAAAATATCTCAGTTACAAAGTAACTGTTGGGATTTGAATCCAGGTGGCCCAGCTCCTGAGTCAGTGCACTATAATGGCTGCTTCTTAAGCAATATGATTTTTCAACATACCAAATACACTCAAACCTTTAATGTAAATGGGGCCATAGTCGGGCAAAAGACTGCAATGAGATTATAGTACAGCTGCATTAATACAAAATGACATAAGATGTACAGTATCTATTATTAAGACTTTGATTTCATTTTCTACCTCCTGCAAACACAGGAAAATTATTTCATTAAACTGAATTTAATAAAATAAGAATATTCAACAAGAAACTTGAGAATAAGTAAGATGGTGGAAAGACTCAGCCACAGTAAAAGAAATTCTTTTTTTTTAAGATTTTATTTATTTATTTGAGAGCGAGAGAGAGACAGAGCACACAAGCAGGTAAAGGGCAGAGGGAGAAGGAGACTCCCCGCCGAGCAGGGAGCCCGATGAGGGGCTCGATACTGGGACTCCAGGATCATGACCTAAGCCAAAAGCAGACGCTTTAACTGACTGAGCCACCCAGGTGCCCCAGGAAAAGAAATTCTTAAAGAAGTTTTACTCATTGCCAAAAAAACCTAATCTAAAAGCTTGTATTAATAAAGCAACATGCATATACAGATAACTGGGAAAGAAAGAGAAAAGTGTAAATTTCTAAACCTATTTGATTCATACAAATTAACATAGTGATTTCAGGCAACGGAGTCCACAGAGGAACTCATATTTTCAGGGTTAAATATAAAAACATAATTTGTTTGAATATGCTCTGTGAGTCCCTATAATTTTTCTGCAAATACAAAGAGTACACTTGCATTGGTATCTGTAAGATTTCTAGAGATGAGAAATACAAAAGGAACTAAAACAAAATCTGACCATTTGTGGAAACAGAAATTAGGATGTCATTACTTTCAATTTTGAAATACCAGATATGCTTTCACACAGCAAAATTTAAGTTAACCCACAGAAGATTCCTCCTTCAAAAAATGTAGTGTGTGTTCCAATTATCCTACTCTCACTCAGTGAGGGGTCAAAAGAAGATCCATAAACATAAGCCCTCAGGTGGATATCACATAGTGAAAATTCCACTCTTCTTTGCCAAACCTAACATCTTAAAGAGCTAATCATTATCACCACTAATCTTATTTATTCCAGTAAAATACTGATTTTCAGAAATTATTTTCTTCTTGCAATGTCAAATGGGCAGCAGATTTAAAAAACAGATCTTCTTAGCTTCATTGAGTTAAAACCTTAATTATGAGGGGCCTGGGTGGCTCAGTTGGTTAAGCGACTGCCTTCGGCTCAGGTCATGATCCTGGAGCCCCAGGATCGAGTCCCGCATCGGGCTCCCTGCTCAGCGGGGAGTCTGCCTCTCCCTCTGACCCTCCCCTCTCTCATGTGCTCTCTCTCTCTATCTCAATCTCTCTCTCAAATAAATAAAATCTTAAAAAAAAAACAACCTTAATTATGATGCATCCATATAGTCTTATAGATACCTGTCTTAAAACCAAAAACACTGTGAAAAGCAAAAATCTCCATTTGCTCACAGATAATGTAGCTAGTGGATAAATGTTTAATCAATCAGTTGTGCTTTGTATACGATGGAGCAATCTTAATAATTACTTTGTTAATGAATAATGAGAAATACTGTTTTTAGATCAATTGCAGGCATTATATATTTTTGAGAGATTATCTTACAACTGTAAAATTGAATGAGCTGACCTTTTAGTAAAGAGAAAGTCTTCAAAAGTGTTGGCTAGTTCTGGCCACATACTGTCAAATTTTCCAGAAGAAGCATGCTGCCGGGCAACAGGTAGCCCAATAGAAAGAACTTTGAGGAGAGAAGATACTGCTAATTTCCATGTGCTTTCAGAAGGGCAGGAATATTTCAAACTGAGAGGAACCCTAAGTGTCTGTGAAAATAAAGACAGTTTAAGATATGTATTAATTAAAATATATACATACAACTTTAATTACTTAAAAAAACTAAAGCAGAAAAAAATAATAGCATAGGTATTTTCACTTTAAAAAGGATGTTATTTTCTAGAAAGATCAATTTTCAGACACAGTCCTCAAATCTACTGCCTAGAAAGATACTCTGTCTCCATTTTACAAACAATGACCTTGAACAAGTAACAACTTTCTGAACTTCAGTTTCTCATCATAAAACATAGGGATGTTATCTGAAAACTTAAGATAGGAGTAGTAAACTTAAAATTTTGCAGCTTCTCTCAAATTGCTGTTATGGAATTAGAACATTTTGCCATAGTTTTCCTAGCAGAAAATAATTTGGGGTTCTCCCATCTAACAGAGATCAATACCTTGTTTTCATGATTGGTTAGGTAAACATAACCTAAAGAATCAATACTTTGAAGTCTTATATTTTATCTCTAAAATTCTTTGAATTTTATATTCTACTCCAACATTTTAATGTATTTTTTTTCCATTTCCAAGTTATTTCAGTAAAACTGATGATAAAAAAGATAGTTTATTCTTTAACCCTTGTGGATACAGGAGTAAAGCATCTGAGCTATGTATAGTGACTACGATGTTGAGACTTACTTTTTAACTGGTCAACTTTTGCGGTAGGTTGCTATAAACCATTAAAGAACTAATTTGGTGATTCAGAATAAACTCCTACAGTCACACTTCTATCCAGCAACTAGAAGACCAGACTGACCAAACTACCACAGTGAGTTGTCTCAGAGCACTATCAATAGATTGTTTGCATGACAGTGAAAATCCTGCTTTTATATAAAAATTCCAGTTAGAGAAAGATAAAGGGTAGAAAAATACATTTTCATATTTCAAGGTTACGTAGGGAATATAAAACTTAATTTCATCATCCTCCACACAATTATTACTGACTACTCACACAGTGAACCATTATATGTTAGCATGAACTGAGCCTCCACTAAGAGATAATCAGCCTAGCCAAATCTATCCTTTACCTCTCCCCATGTGCTTTGGGGGAAACTGACTCCACTTTCAGTTGGGAATTAGGGTAAGGAGATGATTAGCTTATTAAGTCAATTAATACACTCCATTTTTCTGGCCATAATTACTGGTTCAAGACTGGCCATAGGATTAAAGCTGGTCCACTTAAGGTTAATTTTAGGAACCAAGAAGAATAGTGTGATAAGAAGTACATGCACATACACACACCTCCTACTGGACATCAAGCCCTTTATTAGTCTATAACTATGAGGAGAAACATAGTTGGGATGCAGTCAATCCTTGGAAAGCAGAAGAGAGAGAGAAAATATTTTATTTTTGTTGATACTGCTGAACCACTGAATAAACCAAACCTAAAACCCTCCCTCTATCTCTGAATTTTCAAACTAAGCATGGCAATAAGTCTTCTTCATTATTAAAGCTAGTCAGAGCCTGAATGTATGTCATTTGCAAAGAAAATAATACTAAATTATACAAGGGCAAGTCTAAATTAACATTTTATAACTCAAGGTTAGATAACCGAAAAATATAGTTTACCACTACAATTAATATTTTACTGAAATCAAGGGAATGCTAAGCACAATAGATCTATGTGATTTATACATTTTTTGTTTAAAAATATTTCAGCAACTAATACAGAGACTAGCGTATAGTATATGCTGAGTAAATGTATGTGGGAACTGGGAAATTCTGTTCTTGCTGCTACAAAGCTCACAATTTTTGAGAAAAAAGAGCCTTGTCCACTAAACCACAATACAATATAGTAAGCAGCATCAAGAAAGGGGGGATATAGAAAAGAGATTGTTTAATTCTTTTAAAAAGACAAACTGATTCATGTCACTCCTTAGTGTTCAACCTCAATGAAGTCTGATTCCTTATGATGGTTTATAAGAACCCTAGCTACTTTTTCAGACTTATTCCTAGCCCTGACACCTCCCTAAATGGAATTTCTCAATATTTCTTGAAAAAATACCACAATCTTTTACATTGCTTAATGCCTCTCCCTTTCTACCTAGCAAACCTATTACTCCTTCAAGTGTCACTTCTATTAACCCTTGCCAAAATCCTCTAGGCAGGTTAGTTACTTCCTGTCTATGGGGGATGGGAGGAGGTACTAACTTTTTATTCAGCACTGACATGTGGCAAGTATCATTAAATGCTGTATCTCAAATGAGTCTCTTAATAGTTCAGACATGTAAGTGGTATTGGTATTAACCTTCTTTTACAGATGAGAAATACTCTGACAGGTTCATTTACCCAAAAATCATACAGCATCAAGTAAAGAGCAATGCACTATTCTAAGGCAGGTCTATCTGAATCCACTCTGTGGTCTTCACCTAGGACTTAACATACTATATTATTATTTGTTTGCCTTTCTATATTCCTTTTATTGAATTATTAAATGTAAGAATTATTTTATTCATTTTTAATCCCTACTATTTAATTAGTACATGGCAACAGAGGTGCTTAAAAACTATTCTCAATAAATGAGAGAGAGAATAGTTGTGATGGGGTGCATGGGAGGGGTAGAAAGAGTACAAAAGTCAAGGGAAGAAAGAGTTTAAAGAAGGCAAGGGCAATATCATATAATAGGAAGATAATTAGAAAAGGACACAGGATTTAAAGATTTGATCTTCTAAACCTTAAGTCATTTCTGAAGCACAATATGAAAGTAAGCCAGCATGCAGTGGGTTGAGAGTGAGCTGCAGCTATGTGAAGGACACAAGCTGTTTAAAGTAAAGGAATTTGGAAAAAAAGGAAAGCTGAAAGAGGATGGCCATTTGAGTAGGAAGCAAAGTGAGAGAAAGTTCTTAAATAAAGGGCTTTATCATCTTTCCAAGATACTGTTTACAAGGCTAAAAGGAAAATGAAAGAATCACCAACAAAGAAAGAGGGAAAGAGAAAAGGAGGGAAACAAAAGAGCAGGATGAGCTTTGGAACGAGAATGGCCATCTTCCTTGAGGAAAGATGGTTCATATTGGCCTATATTTGTTCAGTAAATAGAAGGCAAAGTTCAGGTTTGCCCTTCAAAACAGGAAAAAACAAGAAATACACTTCGGAGAAATCAGACCGAATCAACAAGAGATGAGTTTTAAAAATGGTTGTCCGTACACTAAGGAACTGACTTAAAAAAAAAATACATATCAGTTAAATTGATGTGCTGTGCATTTCTCCCTGAATGCTCATCAACCTTGAAGTATGAGAAGTTACTGTCCTAAGAAACAGGATCCTTCATTGACTTGTGGCATAACTTAAGAATTGTAAAAAACCTAATGCATACTTACTTTAAAATATTTTTCGTTAAAAAAAAAAAAACTTTTCATACTGGGACTGGCTTCCTAAATACTATCCATGAATGTTGGAGAAAAGTCCCTCTAAATAATAATATAAATATTTTCCATTTATCTCAATATATGATAATATATTATTACCTAAAAAGTAATTTCAGTAATAGTGTCATCATCAAAGAATAGAAATTAAAAAGAAAAAGATACCTTAATAATATTCTGGAGTACCTTCTCATTCACGACTGCTTTGTGACAGGCTGTTTTTTGGTATAAATCCACAACTACTTCTAAAGACCTTTCAGCAAACGGTACATAATTCAAGGCTACCCATTCCGCCTAAAAAGTAATATTTTCACATGGAGTTAAAAATACATGAGATTAAATTAAATTATATTGTTTTCAAAGGGAAACCTTCTTTGTCTTAAAGTTCAGTCCTTGGTTTTAGGTCAGATTATATTACATGCAAAGTTTTCAAACAGATACGTACTTCATGAAAGAACAATTTTCAGCCAGGCAAAAATTAAAACTATCAGAAAAAGCACAGAGAGCATTCTACCAAGAAATGGGAAAGATGTACTTTACTTGTTGCCAACAGGTTAGGACAATTTTAGGAAATTTAACTCACCGGTGCAAATAGTTGGATCTATTGTGATTCCATTGTGTTGCAAGACAAATAGAATGAGAAAAGTTAATACACATTAAAACTACTTTTCGGACCATGTAAAATTTTATTTTAATGTTGAGTGAACAAAATCAGCCTGTGCATGCATTCAGAAATTTACTTTTCCCCTAAGCCAAAATTTGCCAATGATGGCTATAAAAATCTTTTAGGTAAAATCCAACTAAATTTCACACCAGCAATAGACAACTTATTTAGTACACACAGGTGTCTTCATTTTGCATGGCAGGCATTTATTTTAGACAAGATTAGGCTTAGGGATTTAGAAGCCATCTTGTAATGGGATGGGGCAGTGAAGAAAGGAACTTTGAAGAAAAACGTAACATGAAAGGCCAAACTTTCTGGAGAACTACTTGGGAAAGGAAAGTCATAAACAAGAAAAAAAGGAATACAGAAAAGATTTTCCAAATAGTGTTTTGAGTTTAAACTGTTAACAGACATATGAAAGTTTATTTGTGAATGAAAAATTTCCATCTTATGTGGAACTGTTTATAAGCCATGAAATCTTCCAGAGAAAATACAATTTAAATGAAATTACCTGATTATATTTTGCATTTGCAATGTGCTTGGTTTCTAGCTGTCCATACTGTGGAGGTTTACAGGAAAATTCCACAAATGCCAGTAACTGGTCAAATATAGCTGGATACATTATCTGCATGTTTTCTGGCCCCACGCAGATGACCTATAAAAGCAAAATATGAACAGCAGAATGCATAACCTGAACTCCAGTTAAGTTCTTCACTGTATATGCATTTAACCAAAGAATCTTAAAAACTGTCTTATTTTATGTAAGTATTATACAATCTTTTATAAGTCCTGAAGGACATAGCTATTACAAGCTATTTTAAACTATTATTGAATAAAGTATAAGCCAAATGTGTTAATGAGCTACAAAATGTTTTTTAATAGAAAGTGTGATTTATGACTTAACAGACTGGAAAAAGGGCAAGCACTTGGAGTGGAGCCCCAGGCAGTCCTGAGGTTCCATGATTGGATCATTGGTTCAGGATTACAGCCATTAGACCATCAAGAACGCTTCACTGACCAAGATTATATTGACTGATAGTGACTTCTATTTAAGTGATAGTATCAGTTCATTGAAATGACAGCTGATTTCTGCACTATGCTTAGTCTTCTGACTTTCACAAATAATCATGTGTATTATAGTTGGGGAAAATAAGCCATGGATGAAAATCTGTTTCTAAAAGAAATGTATATGTTAATTTTTTAACAGGGCAGTGTATATTTAATGTCTAATGTATCTGAATATATAGACTTGATTTAAAACAAGAAAATTTTAAAAAATTAATAGAAACTAAACCTATTGCTATCAACAATTTGATAAAGAGTAAAGTGCATATCCTGACACTGCAGATTTTAATTCCTTCAGGTATGTTGAAAGTACTTAAAATAAATCTTATATTTTCATTTTTTCTAGCCACAAATGTGTTTTCTCTTCTTGTCCTTTCAAATATTTTAGTGTTTCTTTTTCTCTGTGGGAAAAATATTTAATGATATTATTTACATAATGTATAAAATAAATTTGTGCTTTACAAAACAAAAAGCATGGTCATTCTGCGCTTGAGGTACCCTCAAAGTACTAAATCAAAATTCAAAGCATTTCAAAATTTTAAGGAATATTCTTTAAAAAGATGCACACATTTATGTTTTTCTGCAATCCATGGCTTTTTAAACCTGTCAGATAATATATTAATTTTATTTTCCCTGAGGGAAGATGTAACCATTTATGGTTATGACTTAAGTTTTAAATAAAAGTCTTGAAATACAGATAAGCAAAGTGCTGCCATATCTAAGTTAGATCATCTTATAATTACAATGTAAAAAAGTAGAATAAAATATCTAATACTATCTCTCAATATTTGGTTATTTTTCTCAGTAACAGTAAATGGAGAACTTGAATGCCTAAAAATATTCACTCTACTGACTGATTCTGTAAATTTCACTTTCTTCTTTACTAATCTCTTGCTGAGTCATAACTCTTAGAAGTAAACAAGCAGTAATTACTGTGGAAAAGAAATAATTATACCAAGTGGATTCTTAATTTTTCAATGACTAAAAAAGAGAAAAAGCCTGTGTGGTTACCTTAGAAAACTAAGTATTACCATTTCTCTGGAAATATCTTAGCACCAAATAATGACTGTGACTACACACTTTGATTTTCAGTGGTCCTTTATAAAAAGAAAATATACTGTAGCATTATAGTTGACTTAATAAGTAATTCTGAGATCTTAAAATGCATAATGTGGAACTGACATTTTTTTTAAACAAACTCCATCTAAAAAAAAGTTATTATTGGTTTTTCTTCAATATTCTTAAGTTTGTGTATCAGAAAAAAACTATAGTATGAACCTGATAACAGATTTTACTCCAAAAGTTAAGAATCAGTCAGCTATCTAGACATTTCCTATTATTCCAGTTTGAAAACTACATGTGAAAACAAGAACAGAAAATGGACATCCAAACTCTGACATGGTTCAAGGTTTCTCTTAAGTCCTTCAACAATAATTCCTTCAGTACCTATATCTACTAAGACTTTTTTTGCCCTCTCCCCTCATATACTAAGACGTTTGACAGGGAACTTGATGATGAAGACAGTAACAGCTAACATTTAGTTTAACTGTGCCAGGCAGTAAATGCCTTACAAACCCCATTTAATAATAGGTGAAGATCTATTATTTTTATTTTATAGATTAATAGATTAAGAAGCTGATATATAAAGAGATTCCAAAACTTGCCCCATTGACTAGCAGGCAGGGCTTCATTGCATAACTCCAAGGGCACCATCCACACACAATGTGATGATGTTTCCTGGAGTACTACTCTAGCCGCCTTGATGATGGAGGCAGATACAATATCCAGCCATCTGACTTTAGGAAGTTTAGTAATAAATAAGACAGATGCAGTCTCCTGATCTCAGAACTTAAGGAAAACAGATAATCAAATTCTCAGGTCCAACACATGCCAAAAATATCTTGGCCAAAAAAAATCAATTAGCATATATAACTAGGTCAATTTGGTAGGAATGAGTGATTTAAGAACCAAGAGAAGACTGTGACCCTGAAGCCCTAACCTATATAATTGTAAACATGAAATCAAAAATGAGGTTTTATGTAGGAAATGATCTTTAATCAATAAAATGTTTCACTGGATAGCTTATTAATTTAAGGATAAAGTCCCAAAGTAAGTAAATTGTGCTGTAAAAAACTTTTCTGACACCTGTGGGAGAAAATACACAAACACTTTTACTGTGTTTAATTTTTTCTATTAGGAAATATTAAAGACACCATATGCTTGACTCATACTCAAGTACTATGAAATATCATTTAGATAATCACATAAGTAATAAAGAACAGCTAGAGTGAAAATTAGTAACGCAAAATGATACCAACTGATATAAATGAACAGCAATAAAGCTTCCTAGGTTTCAGATTGAAGGTATGTACATATTGTTTTCAAAGCCAGTAAAAGCTCAGAACAAATTCCTAGTAGTTGGAATAAATGATTCTGTTTGTTCTGTCATTGTTAAAGCAGAGTTTTTAAAAATAACATTATGTGCTTTTTTTTCTTGAAAAAAATTTTGGAGGTTTGGGTTTATAAAAACATGAATCGAACATCTGAATGAGAGTTCTAGATTATGGACATCCCATAAGGCCTGTGCTTTGCTTTGCTTTTCTGACAGAATAACTTTTCAATTTCCTCCAGGCCACTCCATAAGCAACCTATGTGCATGGTCAATCAAGGGGTAAAAAATAGGTAGTGACAGGCTACTTCTTTTCTCCACTGAAAATAAAAATAGCTATTTTGATTTCAATTGTTGAAAGCTGATATCTCTACAATAAAGTTTCTTAAATGTCAGATTCTCTTAAATTTTAAGTTTCTGCACAATTTGTTTCTCTACACAATGTATCTAGGGTTAAAGAGATCAAGGAATTACTACTCAGCTGGACTTCCTCCAGAGCCAATGAAGAGTTATTATGGCGTAACAGAAACCACTACTTTTACTGTGAAAGTTTTCATCACTCCAGCTGGATATAATGCAATCAGTTAATTAGAAAACATGATTTGCAGTACACAAATGTGATTAACACACGTGTAATCAGAATCTAGTTCCATTCTAATTTTGTTAGAATGTCATAGCAACTTTGTTGTAATTGCTGGCTCCTCGGTTGGCATTTTTCTGCTTAGCATTATGGTTGTTGTGAACTGTGCTAACAATTATCTCGATAGTTTAAAGAATTCTTTGATTTTGATTTGGTCTTGCCTGCTAACTGGGATTTACTCAATGATTTTTAGGTCTGTTTATTTTTAATTTTTTTAATTTATTATTTTTGCTGTTTGGTTTTTAATTTTTTATTTAAATTCAATTAATTAACATATAATATATTATTGGTTTCAGAGGTAGAGGTCAGTGATTTATCTTATATAATAACCTGTGCTCATTACATCGCATGCCCTCCTTAATAACTTTTTCACAGTAACAAAACACACTAGGTAAGATATATCTCTTTTTACTTATCAAACTCAACACCCAAAGAACAAATAATCCAATCAAGAAATGGGCAGAAGACATGGACAGACATTTTTCCAAAGAAGACATCCAAATGGCCAACAGACACATGAAAAAGTGCTCAACATCGCTCGGCATCAGGGAAATCCAAATCAAAACCTCAATGAGATACCACCTCACACCAGTCAGAATGGCTAAAATTAACAAGTCAGGAAACGACAGATGTTGGCAGGGATGTGGAGAAAGGGGAACCCTCCTACACTGTTGGTGGGAATGCAAGCTGGTGCAGGCACTCTGGAAAACAGTATGGAGGTTCCTACTCCCAACTGCACTACTGGGTATTTACCCCCAAAATACAAATGTAGTGCTTCTAAGGGGTACGTGCACCCTGATGTTTATAGCAGCAATGTCCACAATAGCCAAACTATGGAAAGAGCCAAGATGTCCATCAACAGATGAATGGATAAAGATGTGTGTGTGTGTGTAGACACACACACACACAATGGAATATTACACAACCATCAAAAAATATGAAATCTTGCCATTTGCCACCACGTGGATGGAACTAGAGGGTATTATGCTAAGTGAAATAAGTCAATCAGAGAAAGACATGTATCATATGACCTCACTGATATGAGGAATTCTTTATCTCAGGAAACAAACCGGCTTGCTGGAGTGGTGGGGGGTGGGAG
>NC_138373.1:111566380-111589598 GCF_054177405.1 Leptonychotes weddellii | reverse complement strand
GGGAGACGAACCATGAGAGACTACGGACTCTGAGAAACAAACTGAGGGTTCTAGAGGGGGAAGGGGGTGGGGGGATGGGTTAGCCTGGTGATGGGTATTAAAGAGGGCACGTATTGAATGGAGCACTGGGTGTTATATGCAAACAATGAATCATGGACCACTACATCAAATACTAATGATGTAATGTATGGTGATTAACATAACGTAATAAAATAAAATTTAAAAAAAGATGTATCTCTTTTTAAAACTTCTGTGAGGAAAATACTTTATAAATTTATTCTTACTTCTTTTTTTTAAATTTAGGCTTCTAACAATTCCAGAGCTAAATTTAAGTACAATGAATATATATGTATATATATGATCCCATAGCTTATTAATTTTCTAATTATAGAAGTACTTTACTAAAGTTGTCATTCAGAAAAGTATATCTCTTGTAAAGAGCTGCATGAGCAAACCAAAAATGCTGGTGAAAGGAAACAAGGGGATACAGACAGTTTCTGAAAGACTCTCAAAACAAACCTGAATCACCTTTTCAAATACATCAGAAAACCATATGTTTTTTAAATAACTGGATGTTTACAATACTGAGTTTACACAAAGTATACATATTCAACAATCCTGATGATCCCGAATTTATCTCAAAAAATATACAGCAAACTAAAAAACTTCCAGCGAACCACATGCATTATTGCTTAGAGAGCCACTAAAATTCTATTACCTTTTGGAGGACGTCTAAAGCTGTAAGCACAGCTTCCTGTAAACTTGTCAAAACTGCTTCAGTATAAGATGGAAGAATGAAAGGGGATGCATCTGAACTTATTGGGACTGACACAGCACTATGCAATATGACTCCCAGCTTTTGCAAGTCATCCATGTTGAAACCAGTTTTTATGTGTTGGTAGAGAGCTGGAAATATCTGAATTAAAGCTGTAAGGAAAGGCTGGCTGGGAATGAAAGTCAGTTTGTCAAAAGTAATAGGAGGCTTAGTGCTTTCCGATCCAATTCTATACCAGGTATTCCATGCAGCCCACCAGAGATTCAAATCTTCAAGTTCATCGGTAACTATGGGTGGCTCAGAGCTACTATATCTTCCAAGTCTCTCTCCAACGGAATCTGTTCTTACAAATGGCCTGCTCAGGCCAGGGCCTGATATGGACCCTATAAGGACAGGCACAGGTACATTAACTACAGGTGGTGTCTCGGGCTTATCTGAGTCTCTGATGGGGGACACAATCTGTAAAATTTCCTGGAAGCTTTTCAGTGCAGCCAGAGATACTTCGTTGTTTTTGCTGAGTGCTGCTGACTGTATATGGTCAAGAAGAACATCCCATGCTCTTGAAAAATCTCCTATATTAGGAAGAGAAAAACAAAATCTATCAAAGTAGTCAAGATTTCTCTTACTACTGCACACTTTGGAATGTTTGCTTTATTTTACTACTTAAATTCCTATATAACTAGGAAAATATGCTTAGGTGTTAAGGTACAAACAATGTGAGTTAAAATCAATGAAACCCAAAACTCCAGTAAAAAATTTTTTTCAAATATAGGAATAAAGGGCACCAAGAAGAGGATAATGAATATATCAATGTTTTGGTCTTAAAAACAGAACTCTATAAATGTATGTACACATGTTTACACTATTTCCTGGTATTTCTGCCTAAGGAGAACGGAATAAAAACTTGAGAGGGTAAAAACAAAAGCTTTTTATAACTCTGATCTATCCATCCATCTTTATTAATGAATAAAAATAAGATGTTCTCATTCTTAAAAGTATTGGAAAAGTTAACAAATTATAACTGAATAATACGTGTTTTTTATAGGTCTAAATGTTTAAAGTAAACTATGCTATGCTCATAAAATCTTAACTTTACACTTTGGTTTTCATATTTACATAACTTATAGTGGCAGAATTTTCTTTTTTTGTTGTTGTTGCAGAATTTTCTTAAACATTTCTTTCCCAATTACAAGGAGTCACCAGGAGAAAATGTACCATAAAGAACAGACTGCCTTTTCAGAATAAGTCTAAATTTCTTCCTCTCATATGAAACTGAGTCTGCTGATCCACCATCAGCAGAGCACGGGCTGAATGGTAGTTGTTAGTTTCCACTGGTCAATCTAATCTCTTGTTCTACTCCTATGACCAATTAAGCACATTTATACTGAAGCTCTTTATAGCAACATGTAGTTTGTTTCTATGAAGCCCAGCTAAAATGACCTTGTTCCTCCAGCAATCTAGCCTAATGGCTTTAATACCATGGATTATTACCCACATACTTGCACTTACTTTTTTCTTCTAAGGTTTTTTAATTTATTCATTTAAGAGAGAGAGAGGGAGAGCAAGCAAGAGCATGAGCAGGGAGGAGGGTTAGAGGGAGAGGGAGAAGCAGACTCCCCACTGAGCAGGGTGCCCAACGAGGGGCTCAATCCCAGGACCCCAGGATCATGACCTGAACTGAAGGCAGATGCTTAACTGACTGAGCCACCCAGGCACCCCACATACTTGCATTTAAATAACACCAAAATCAGAAGAATTGATATTTTCCAAAGCAGGATGACATACGTAGGCTATAAAATACTTACATAATAAGGTTTAAAGTCACTTCCCAAAGGCTCTAAATGACTAAATTTTTAAAAAGAGATAAACCCATATGCCTAAGGAAGCATTCAGTTAGTAGGAAAACTGGAAGTAGTCCTGGTATGAAACAATAAGTACTACTCTGCCTATATAGGACAAAAAAAAATAATACCTGGCCAGTTACATGCCTCTTCCTCTCCACTTTCTTTTATTAAAAAGTGAGGTATAATTTACATACAATTGAAAACACAGATTTTTTATTTTAGTAAACTGTTCAAAGAGTTTTGACATATTACATTTAAAAACTATCAGAACAGCTAAACAAAACACTTCTGTCTCTTGCCATCCTAGTTCAAAAGTCAGATGAGGGGCGCCTGGGTGGCTCAGTCGGTTAAGCGTCTGCCTTCAGCTCAGGTCATGATCTCAGAGTCCTGGGATCGAGCCCCGCATCGGGCTCCCTGCTCTGCAGGAAGCCTGCTTCTCCCTCTGCCCCTCACCCTGCTTGTGTTCCCTCTCTCACTGTCTCTCTGTCAATTAAATAAATGAATAAAATCTTTAAAAAAAAAAAAAAAGTCAGATGAAACATACATTTACCAACCAGAATGGTGACTTAATCTCAGAATATTTCATACCATAGGAGGAAAAACCCTGCAATTCCTCTATTAATGTAACTCTATGTCTAGAAAAAAGTCCTCTTTCTAAAAGACCAGGTATAATTATATACTGTACATGGTCATGTTAAAAATATGAACATTATTCTAAGATAATAAGCATTTTCTAATCTTCGAATTATAAAAAAATTATCAAAGCTACACAAACCGCCTTGTGTCTTCATTTTTAAAAAACTAGATCTTTATTAGGTTTTAGCTTTTCAAATAAGGTAACTATCATGGAAGTATTAAAAATGATGCTTATTTTGTCAAACTCAGCAAATGTACAGTTAAGACTGGTACATTTCATTTTATGTAAATTTTACGTGAAAATTAAAAACTAGGATTTTTACATATATATCATATATTAAGCTCTAGGAGTGCAAAATGGATCAGACACTACAGATTATTTTTGGGGAAAAAAAGGAAAAATGCATGAACACTACACAAAAATGCTGATGGAAAGGATAAATATGCTTACACTTTAACATAAACAGGGACAAAAAAGCCAAATGTAAAATAGTAACTTGTAAAAATGCAAGAATATGTACGACATTCTCATAATTATGTAAAAAAGTATTTCTGTTCGGTTCATTTTTCTCTACCACCACCATCACTACCATCAGAACTGAAGGTACAATCTACACTGGGTTTCTTAATCTCAGTACTATTGACATGTACACTTCTTTCTGCCTGTAAACCTCCTCACATTTTGCTTACCGTTGCCTGACGAACTACTACTCACCCTTCAGATCTCAGCAAAAACACTGCTTTCTTAGAGAAGCCTACCTGGATCTCATAGGCCGGGTCAATTACGTATTATAAGCTTACAAAGCACCACTCCTTTGTACCATTTATCACTGTAGTAATTTTGTATTTATGTAATTATAGTTATTCCCTCAGGCCCATGATAACAAGGATGCTGTGTGTTTTACTCACCACTGTATCCCCTAGAGGCTAGCCCATAGGAGGTACATTACGTATTTTCTCAACGAAATGAACGAAAATGTGTATGCTCATGCACACACCCACATCAACAAAGACTGGCAGTTAAGACGGATTATTCTTGGAAAGTAGCTACATAAAGTTTTTAAAGATCTTTTGTATTTTCCAAATTTCCTTTAACATGAATTACTTATGTAACTTGGGGGGGGAAATGTATATATACCTAAAGGTTGCAGTAAATATCTTCTAGTGTTAAAGATTCTTGCTACTCCGGCCAATGTTAAAACCCAGGTCTCTGCCCACTGCTTCTCTGCTGTGTCCCTTGAATGATGAATGAGAATATTGCCACCTCCAGACTCAATCTTTTCTTTGTCAGCAGTAGTAGAAGACTCCCGAACTCGGTCCAGTAGATGAAAGAGAACCTGAATATTTATAAAAACGCACATAAAAATAACATAGCTTAAGTAACAGCATAGCAGTTAGAAACTGTCACAAGAAATTATACCTGACAGATCAATCCCGTATATCAGAAAAAATTTAACAGTAGAGATATTATCCTTAAAGTCATAGAATATGAAAAAAAAATTTTTAAGATTTTATTTATTTATTTGGCAGAGAGCGAGCAAGCACAGAAGCAGGGGGAGCGGCAGGCAGAGGGAGAAGCAGGCTCCCTGCCAAGCCAGGAGCCCAAAGCAGGACTTGATCCCAGGACTCTGGGATCATGACCTGAGCCGAAGGTAGATGCTTAACCCACTGAGCCACCAAGGCATTCCGGAATATGAAAAACTTTTAAATTGTATAGAATATTTCTAGGATTTGTTGAGTTGGGGTATCAATAGAGCATCTATGGGGTAATATACAAGAAGGGAATGAAGCTAAGAAGTCCAGGCAAAAAATGTAATTATGGAAGACATCTGTGGAGAGGTTATAACTGAAAGCTCAGGACTAGATGAAGGTGCTTGAAAAAAATCAAGCAACGGGACGCCTGGCTGGTTCAGTCGCTAGAGCACATGACTCTTGAACTCAGGATCATGAGTTCAAGCCCCACATTGGGCGTGGAGACTACATTAAAAAGAAGAAGGAAGAAAAAATCAAGCAGCAAGTGTTTGGGACTTGAAGAATGTTTACATTTGAAGAGTAGATTCAGGGGAGGGAATTGAAGAAAAAAATTTTTTAAAAATTGGAAAGACAAGCAGAAGCATTCTGTGAAACAGAATCCAAGGAAGGAGAAATTTCAAGGAGAAAATAATCAACAGCATTAAATGCTACAAAAAAATAAAAATGAGTAAGATAAGAACTGAATTTAGGGTGCAAATCTTGGCAATCAGAAGACCACCTGTAGCCTATGAACAATTTCTGTGGTTCTCAAAATATGGTCTCAGAACCAACAGCATTAGCATCACACAGGAAATTCATAGACATGCAAATTCTCAAGCCCCAAGCCAGAAAAATCAGAAATTCTGGGAGGCAAGGGCTGGTGGCTAAGTCCTCTAGGTGATTCTGTTACCTTAAGGTTTAAGAAACTCTGAAGTAGAATAATCTGGAAATCATATTAAAGGGTCCGGAGAATGCAGGGGAGGAGAGGAAAGAAAAAAAATCACTGACAATTAGGCAGCAAGATTAACAAGCTGTTTAAAAGGAAAATAGGAATCAGAGAAAATATCAGTTTGTTTTTTAAAATAGTAAGGGAGGCTTAAGCATGTTTGTGATCTGAAGAGGAGGAGCCAGTGGATGGAGTTGAAACAGAACACACAGGACGGAGAAGGAATTTTAATTATTTTTATTAGTGGATATGCATTATTAATTTTTTAAGAAGACATTTTGGAATATTTTTATTAAATTGAAGACAAATTGTTAAATACAATTAAGATCTATTATGCGGCCTATTGTCAAACTTACTGATCTCGGAAATTCACAAAAGTGGTGAAATGATAAATAGATTTTTATTAAAATAGAATAGATGGAACAAAAAAGGAGAGCTTTCAGCAAAGAGGGGATGCTCACTAATAAGCTGTTGGCTTTGTAGAAAGTTTTTAAAGTTTTTTAAAAATATTTATTTGTTTTGAGAGAGAGAGAGTGCACCTGCACATAAGCGGGGGGAGGGGCAGAAGGAGAGGGACGGAGAGAATCCCAAGCAAACTCTATGCTGAGTACAGAGTCCCTGATGCAGGGCCCGATCTCACAACCATGAGATCATGACCTGAGCCAAAATCAAGAGCTGGATGCCCAACGGAGCCACCCAGGTACCCCGTAGAAAGTTTTTAAAAACGGGATGAAAAAGAAAAATAAAGGGGTGCCTGGCTAGCTCAGTCAGTACAGCAAGTGACTTTTGGTCTCTGGATTTTGAGTTTGAGCCCCACGTTGGGTGTAGAGATTACTTAAAAATATTAAAAAACAAAGAAAAAAAAAGAAAAAAATGAAACTGTATATTTAATGAACAAATATATAGAATTTACCAATTAGAGGTTACTTCTATTTGGCGATCCTGCAAGTATATTTCACTATTGTTGATACTCTTTTATTTATAAAATTCTCAGTTGGTTACATTTGAATTACGTGGTTTTGGGGAAACAGGAAGAAAAAAGGGAAAGGCAAAGGCAGAAATCAGAGACAGAGATAATAAGAGATGAAGACAGAAAAAGAGAGAATAGGCTTTCAATATGTAATTTATTCTGTGAGGTACAACTTAAAGTATGACAAAACTAACATTACGTTTTGTCAAAAGCACAAATGCATGGAAATTCTTCTTCAAAAATTAATAGGAACTAGATAATTTGAAAAATTTAGAAATTTGTCTCAAAAGCTAGTAACTCAATCTAATCTACAATACCTTCCAAATAACAGTGTGCCACGTTGAGTGCTGTAATAAAGTTCCATGTGCACCAATTGTTGAAAACAGAGTTTGTCCTGCACTCTTCCTCACAGCAGGACGGGGGTCCACACAGAGTTCACCCAATTTTGCATAAAGACACAACCACAAGCAATCAAAAGGTGGTGCAGGATGGAAAGGCCGATTTAAAACAACTCCTTTCTCTTCTGCCTGCTTTTGCTGTGCTGCCTCTTCTTTATTTAATTCTTTTTCAATAGTTTCTCCTCTTTGGAAAAAATAATCTGAAATATTCCACTAAAAAGCAAAGTAGAAAAATGCCATTTCACTCAGATTTTATTTCAAACACATAAATATGCAACACATGGTTGCTTTACCTTTCAGAATAAAACTTTTAATAGCCACTTCAGTAATTTCTTTTCTAGTAGAACAGATTTGAAAACATCTCTGTCACATGTCTCCATCTGATTTCAGGAGAATTTGGGGAAACAATCATGTGCTAACATGAATATTTTCAAACATTTTTATTATGAAACATTTCAAGAACATACAGAAAAACAGGGAAAATGGTATCAATATATTGATACACAGAAAGCCAATTGTTAACATTCTGTGGTATTTACTTCGTGCCTAAATTTTATAATTCCCCTAGATAAAGGCTTTAAAAAAATAACCATGATACCATTATGACACCACAAAAATTATTAACGATTCCTTAATATCATTTAATGATATTTTATAATTTCATAAGAATAATTACTATATCCAAATATATCTTATGACTTCATTCTCAACCACAGTATGTGGTGTATGAATTAATGAGAATTATGCCAATTATAAAAATGTAGAGAATCCTATGAACATAAATATAAAGGAGGTGACACCTAGCAGTAATTTAATCAACACTGAATTAACTACTCTTTGGGAACAATTCTATACACGTGCTTATTTTCTTTCCTATAATTATATTTTTAATAGTTATCCAGCTTGTAAGGGATATTTAAGTTTGACTTCAAAAACTTCTAGCTTATAATAAACATTTAAGAGTCTAAATAATTGCCTTTAAATACATTCATATTGGGAACAGCTTTCTATTTGTTTACTTATGTAATATTAATAATATCCTAACTTAGATTTTACTTCTTTCTACATTCAAAATGAGTAAAATGTGGATCAAGATGTCAATAATTAAACAATTAACAAGAGGCACACAGAATTAAAATGCAAGTATATCTGTTTCCATAGTAAAAGCTCTTCCATTAACATATGCCTTCTAATAGCTAATAAAGCAGTGCTGACAAACTATAGGACTGCGTATATAGCAAAGCCCTGTGTATACAGTAAAGCCTTTTACTGGAGCTTTATTTACTAAATAAGTAATATATGGAAATGTTGCTACTGAAACAATGTTAAAAATCCGTTAATCTTTACACTAGCATCAACTGAATACTTCCCTTGTATGTACTACTATTTGTTTACTAAATCCTCTCATGACAAACCTTTAAACGCTAAATTTCAGCTCAATGTATCAAAATTATTCCAAATATTCTGCTATTAATGAAGTAATTCTTAAAGTATGTCATTTAACCCTTCATGCAAAATAGAAGTTTAGTACTTAAAAGTCATTTAAACAACCCCTCTAAAGCCAAAAGCCTATTCTCCTAGCATTCACTCTCAGCAGCATAACAGTGATTTCTAAATCATATGATCACAAGAAAGACAATAATACTTACCAATAAACCTATTGAAGTCAAACTAATATTAAGTTCTTGGTTATGAAGTCCAAAGCTACCTGCAACATCTACAACAATCTGCAGGCACGTACAAGGCATTGTTGGTAGAAAATCTGTCACGACCAACTGAAGACACTGGAATGCAGTTCGTATCAAGGATTCTCTGAAAAAAATTATACTCATGCACTTAAAAGAAATGTAAGTAAAAAGACACACCTTACAATAATTTTAACCAAGTTAAATTCTATTTTAAAAATTGAACAAGAAAATCTTCCCTAATACAGGTCATACAGTATTTCAATATTTACATAAATGTAAAAGATAAAGACATACTCGAACAAATTAATAAATAAAGAAAGAATTTTGTATCAACTAGTCAAACAAAACAGACATTAATGAGAAAAGGAAATTGGCTACAGCTACTTTCTCACCACCATATCCCCAATATCTAGCATGGTGCCTAGCACATGCAAATACACACAATTTACTCACTGAATGAAAATTAGTTCCTCATTCTTTTATATCTATATTTTATTTAAAATTCTACATCTAGTCTGTAAAAGAAAAGAGTACATTTTGAATTTCAAATGAAGAGAATAAGAAGTAACCGATTTTAGAAATTCCAGTGGTGAAACAATAATGACAGTGAATTATAATAGCTAACGCTTATTTTTTCTTAAAGATATTATTTTAGAGAGAGAGAAAAAGAGAGAGAGAGCACACAAGCAAGGGGAGGGAGGACAAGCAGATTCCATGCTGATGCAGGGCTTGATCTCACAGCCCCAAGACCACAACCAAAACCAAAGCAGAAATCAAGAGTCAGATGCCCAACTGACCAAGCCACCCAGGCGCCCCAATTGCTAAAACTTATTGAATGTTTGCTATGTAATGCACTTCCTAAGTGTTTTACATGTACTAACTAATTTCATCCTACAACGATGCCCTATTTTATAACTGCATTGTAGACTGGGATAAGAAACTTAAGCTTGATTTAAGCTATGGCTGGTCTCTTTCCACTTTAATCATCTCAGTACTTTGTAGTATTTAAGAAAATTTATTACCACAAATAAGAAAAAATAATTTTCCATAATAGTCCCAAGCATCTCAATCATATAAAATTCCTCAACTAGTCATCATACCAGATAGTATGAGTTCTGCTGCAGAATGAGACAAATAGATGCAAACATTTGATAGACCTCTCCACTGCAATGTTCTACCTTAAGTTAAATAAGTCTATTTTGCTCTTCCTTCAGTATTTACTTAGTTAATAATACCACCATTCATTAAAGCTGCCTAAGTTAGAAATCTGGAAGTCATTCCTTATTCTATTTCCTTTATCACCCTTCACTCCCATAATCAATCTGCTAAGTAGCTCAAATCCATCACTCTTCCTCTGTATTTCTAGAGAACACTGCAGGTTCTCTCATTTCCCATCCACCCCTACACGGTGCTGTCACAGTGATAGATCTCAAGATCTATCAGATCAGATCACACTGTTCCTCTGCTTAAAACTCCTAAAATGCCTCTCAAATGTATTGAAGACAAATCCAAATAGTTTATAAGGTCCTTCATAATTTTGACTCTGCCCTCCTCCAGGGACACAGGCCCCTACCACTGGAATCCTATCCTTCTGCGGCCTAACAGACTATTCTCATTAGGATTCTACTTACAGAGCTTGTTCCTTTTCCCTAAGATTCTACTTTTAGAGCAAGAGCTATTTATCTGTGTAATCAGAGTAACTAGCAAGCATAGTACTTAGAATATACTGGCACGAAATAAATGAACAATATGTTGCTGGAGTGGTGGGGGGTGGGAGGGATGGGGTGGCTGGGTGATAGACAATGGGGAGGGTACATGCTATGGTGAGCGCTATGAATTGTGTAAGACTGATGAATCACAGACCTGTACCTCTGAAACAAATAATTCATTATATGTTAAAAAAAGAAGAAGAAGAAGATAGTAGGAAGGGAAAAATGAAGAGGAGGAAATCGGAGGGGGAGACGAATGAACCACGAGAGACTATGGACTCTAAGAAACAAACTGAGAGTTCTAGAGGGGAGGGGGGCGGGGGGATGGGCTGGCCTAGTGATGAGTATATTAAAGAGGGCACGTATTGAATGGAGCACTGGGTGTTATATGCAAACAATGAATCATGGAAGACTACATCAAAAACTAATGATGTAATGTGTGGTGATTAACATAACGTAATAAAATAAAATTTTTTTTAAAAAGTCCCTTAAAAGCAATTTCTTAGATTTCCCAATATATGCAGAGAAGTTAAGTCCTAAGTGTTAATTCACATCTTACCAATGCTAATTTTATAATACAAAACCCAATCTTTGGATGTGTTACAAAATTTGTTAGCTTGCCGCATTTACCCTATAAACCTTATATTCTTGTAAAAATGTCAAATGTCAAGTAAACAGCAATTTTTCTATCCTTCCAAAACAAAGGTGAGCCCTGATAATTCACTATAGTCACTGGGGGTAGGATTAAGAAAAACAATTCTAGATCTGAGCCAGGAAGGGCATACATAAAAAATTACCACTTCTGCAAGATTTTAGGACCAACCTCTTCATTACTTTTTGGATGTTAATTTTAAACACTTACCCTTGATCATTTCTGATTGCTCCCATGACTCCAAGCACTAATGGCCATCCAGGTCCAAGACTGTCTCCCTGACTCTGAAGAATCTGCAGCACACATTCTAATTGCTTGAGTCGGATATCTGGATGGTTAATACTGGACATCTCCTTTAATGGATTCAATAAAAGCAACTGCAGCCTCTGAAAAGAGGGCAGGAACTAATTAGGAAGAGAGGCTCAAAAAGACAGGAAGGATTTAGAGCTGTTTTTTTTTAAATTTTATTTTATTTTATTATGTTATGTACAGCTGCTTTTTAAATTTACATTCACCTCCATTCAGACCATAATAGTAACTAGAAACTTTTCTACTAAAACAAACACTGAATATGATTCTCTGTTATCACCAAAGGTTTATTTTGTCCTCTTTTATTAAAATAAGAGAAAATAAAAACCAATCCTCAACATGTTAGATTTTGGATTAAATGGAGAGTGATCCTGTATTAAAAGACACTAATTAAAGACCCCAAACAAAAAATAATTAAAAACTTTTTTTTAAAAAAAGACACTAATTAAAGACCCATATGAAATGAATCTCACTAAAGGAAATATATCTATTTATACCTAGCTATATTTGGAGAGAGGAAAATAATCTCCAATTTCTAAAATCACCTTTCATTTACTGTTAATGTATATCACATGGATTTAAATTTAAAATTCTTAATACTCCTAAAAATTAAGTATGGTAGACATTAACAAAGATGGCATAAAACTACTGGAATCCATTAGAGTAAAAAAAAAAAAAAAAAAAAGTACTCTGTTCTGGTCCTTTCAGTACCTGAAAGCACTTGCTTCATTTTTAACTTTTTTCTCTTCAAGGACTCACTTATTTGGTTTGCTGACTGAAAAAAACATTTAAGCTCTCACTATGTGCCAGGTATTAAGCTGAATGTTAGGGATATGGATCAGGGTTTCTTTTCAAAAAATTTAAACTATAATAGGAAAAGGTATGAAATCACTAAAACATCTTTTGTTTTGTTTACCATTCTATGCCAAGAGCTAATACACTAGTGGCACATCGTACATACTCAATAAGTAATATAATTACAATACAGTAAGATAATGAAGTCAAGGAAATGCCTATTAAAAACCTCATTCCTACTCAATCTTCAAACAATAGAACTTTGGTGGATTTTAAAAAAACTGTATAAGATACAGGTGAATGATTACAGAAGTCAGGACAAAGGGCTGAAAAACTCTGGAAGAATAAAATAACTTTTAAAAGTATTTAAAAATAAAAATCTATTTTATTGTACTTGTCTCTTCGAGTACTTGTTTTCTCCCCATGTAAGGATGATTAGAGAAAAAATTAGAGACAGTTAAGGACCAAAGCAAGGAGGCTAATAAAGTAGGGTGTCAAAATAAAGCTTCAGCAATGCATGAACAGGGAAACTTCCACACTGGGAAACCAGTTCTAGGTAATTTAGTAGCTTTAATTCCATGTCATTCACAAGAAAGTTGCTATAATTTTTAATAAAGATAATCCTAAAAATCCAGACATATCAACCTTCTGTAAGATATCCATGGCCTATATATAAAATAGAATATTAAGCAACAAAACCCATTCTTGGAATGTCATCCAGTTGATAAATTAAGAAAAAATTACATATGGGAGATGATGATTTTATATTAAGAATTATTTTTAAAAAACAAGAAATTTTTTTAACCTGGTTTTGTGAAAGTGGAGGATCATGGTTAAATGTTAATCCTGCTTTAATAAGTGAAGTTAAAGCTTCTGCTCCCCATTCTCTCATTCGAGAGTTTGGATGCTGGCAGACCTGGAGACAAAACATCGAACAAAAATTAAATATTTAACTTGTACACTTAAACTATGTATCACACATCAATTTGAGAAAAGAAAAATTAAAACATTACATTTTCTGTTCTTTCACACTTCAAGGTTTTATTTATTTATTTATTTGAGAGAGAGAGAAAGAGAGAGCCCAAGCAGCGGGAGGGGCAGAGGGAGAGGGAGAAGCAGGCTCCCCGCTGAGCAGGGAGCCCAATGCGGGGGCTCGATCCCAGGACTCTGGGATCATGACCTGAGTCAAAGGCAGACATTTAACCAACTGAGCCACCCAGGCACCCCTGTTCTTTCACATTTTAAAAATTATACCAAATGTTCATTAATAAGGACTGAATGAAAAATTATATATCTAAAATATAAGTTAGCTTACCTTCTGTATAAGGGGCAAGGGAAGCAATAGAGAGACAGAAGATAAAAGATGAAACTAAACAAGTCACAGAAAAAAAAGGATGTCATAAAAGTAAATTGTGTCATCAGAGTAAACAAAAGAAGCAAGCTGACACTAAGGTTCCTAATTAGGCCTACCCTCATAATCAAATACTATGCTAAAATCTTAAAAACTTATTTTTGTGCCATTTGGTGAGAAGGTCCATGATAAAGAAATCTATCCTTTAATAATTCATAAAAGTAATCCCAATAAAATAGAAAAAAAATAAAGAAAAGGTCAAGCACATTTGTTTTTCTTATTAGGAATAATACCTTTCCTAGCTTACTCAACTAATACAAAATGATCTTGGCAACCTAAACCTAAAGCACACATGAAGACGTGTGTCTGACAGAAGCAGCTGTTACTGAGAAGTAGCTAATTATTAACAAACATTTCAACTTGGACGCAAGAGTATACAAATTCAGATGAAATTCCCTGTGTACTATCTATAATTAGTGATACCAAACAAGCTTTTCCCTTTGCAGAAGAGCTATCTCATCACAGGAAAGGCTGTAAAGACACAGTGTTTACTACTAACTCTCAGCCCTTGAAGTTTCAGAACTAGCTGAAACTGAGGTGGATCAAGAGACTGTATTAACAAAAGAAAGAGGTCCCAGGCTAACAGTTAAAGGAGCCTTCAGAGATTGCATTGATGTATCACCCATTTTCAGCCCAAAAAAAAAAAAAAAAACACCTATTCCTTCACCAAAGCAATTATTATAAAACTTTAGTCTTTGGTAAATTATACAGATATAAGTACTAGGAAAAAAATGGTAATGCTGGTTTTTCATATGGTTATCCAGAATCATTAGTTCAATGTTTATGTCTTCATTCTTAACAAAAAGTAAACACAGTATTTAAGAAAAAAAGTTACCTCAAGTAGATGGCCAGTTAGAGGTCTCCAAAGAATTTCTATTCGGTGCATGTTAACTAGACCTGTTTCTAACAATTTGGCAACAGCAAAAAGAGATGGTTCCTAAAGAGAAAATATATTGCATTTTGCTATTATAAGAATTTTTAGTACCTCAAATGTAAATAAAACTGACAATACTCTGAAAAGCATGACTATAATTAATATCTAACTAGCATAAAGTTTGCAATAATTATAACAGAACTTCAGTTATCATGAGACGAGCCTTCCTGCCCACCCCCAAGTATCCAGAATAGCTTCTAATTGGAAAATTTGGTTAGGAAGAGAACACCTTCATGAGGAAAAAGTAAAAACTTCAAAAGTTATTTCAAACACATAGAATGGCTAGTCTTCTGACCAGAAGGAAAGGTGCATTCTGCCATAGACTTAAACTGTGTCCCCCTAAAATTCCTATGTTGAAGCCCTAACCCCCAAATGGATGATATCTGGAGATAAGGCCTATAGAGGGTAATTAAGGTTAAATGAGGTCTTAAGGGTAAAACTCTGGTAAGATAGTATTAACGCCTTAAAAGAAGAGACACCAGAGAATTTGCTAGTGCACTCTTGAGCACTCCTCCCGCACCACATGAGGACACAGTGAGAAGGCAGCTATCTTTCAAGCCAGGAAGAGAGCCCTCACGAGAACCACCATGCTGGCATCTAGATCTCAGACTTGCAGCCTCCAGAATTATGAGAAAATACATTTCTGTAGTTTAAGCCACCCAGTCTGTGATAATTTATTATGGCAGCCCAGAATGACTAATATATATTCTTATGAGCATAATCTTCAAATGTTCAGATTTTATGTGTGAATGTCAGGAAGTATGAATAAAGCAGAAAGAAGACAACAGAGAGCAGGGGAAAGAAGTATGAAGTCAGAAATATGGCAGATATCAGACCTGTCAGTTTAGACACTAACAAAAAAGTAGCAGAAATAGAAGACAAACCCCTCTCCTCAGTTGCTGGCATTTCACCAATCAGAAAGGGAACTAGTATTGTTTTGAGACAAATATGGTCAGACTGATCCTTTCTGCGTGTGCTAATGTTGTGGGCACCTTAAAAATTTCTGTGGTAGAAAACTGTATCATTGTAGAAACAGCATGATACCTGTGAACTGCCTGTAACTGCTTAGGATTTCATTTCAACTCTACCACTTAATAGCTATGTAATACTGAGTAAGTTACTACTTCCACTAAATTTTTTTAATCTATGAAATGGAGATAATAATATACAGAAACAATCATATGTTAGAAAGTATCTGGCACATAGTAAGTCCTCATAAATGTTGCCTAGTATTACTTCCTCCTCCTCCTTCTGCTTATTGTAACCAAAATGTACACAGGAATCATGTGGCATTTAAAAGAATGTACAGATGTCCATGTCTCATAACCAAAGATTCTTATTCAGGAAGCCTAGAATGTGGTCCTAGCATTTGTATTTTTTAAAAACTCAACAGCAGACTTTTTTTTTTTTAATTTATTTATTTATCTGACGAGTGAGCAAGCAAGACAGAGAGCACACAAGCAGGGGCAGAGGGAGAGGGAGAAGCAGACTCCCCTGCTGAGCAGAGAGCCAGATGCGGGACTCAATCCAAGGATCCCAGGATCATGATCTGAGCCAAAGGCAGATGCGTAATAGAAAAAACTCTATAGCAGACTTTGATGCACACAAAAGTTAGAGCCACCAGTGACGTGGTTAAGAATAAAGCTCTAGAATGATACATATGTGGGTTCAAATAAAAGCTCTAACATTTACCAAATAGGTGATCCCAGGGAGATTAGTTAAGTTCTCTGTTCTCATATTTTATCTGTAAAAAAGAGGATACTACCACCAAACCTCACTGATTTGTTTCACATGATTAAATAAAATAATGTAAGTGCCTGACATATAGTAAACTATGAAGAACAGTTGTTGTTTTTTTATTTTTGTCACTGTTATACTGAGCTTGGTATATACAAATATCATCAACCCCACCTTCTTGTAGGGAAGAATTTGCAAACTTTACCATAAGCTACTTCCTCAACACATTAGCACAAATTCCTGAAATGAGGACCAAAAATGAGATAACTGGTCACTTTGAAGCTACAATAAAGGACACTGATATATACACCTTTAATCCCTATTCTAAGGATATATATATATCACAGTGATAAAATATTTTTAAGCAATGAAGAAAATTATACAAGTTTCTACTTATTTCAACATCTGCATATTTTATATTTTTTATAGAAAGCACAACTAAAAAATAAACTGTTTTATGCCTCCATTTAAAAATTTTTTATACTTGAATACTTATAAACTTTTATTTCTGTTTCTCATTTACACTTCACTTTACAAAATTGTATAATAGAAAAATGAGAACCCATTCTCAAGAATATAATCTCCATTCCAATGCATCCATGTTCTCAACAACTGTTCCCTCTAAAGCCTCCCTGAAATATCACATCTGCTCCTACCACTCTCTTGAAATTGTATTCTTCCAGGTTAACAATAAACTAATAATAATCAAATTTCCCATTTCTTCTCAATTCTCATTCTTCTCGACTTCTTATAACATTTTTCTCCTTTAATTTTCACAAAACTGCCCTTTTCTATCTAAATTATACCATTCCTTCAATATCCAACTCCAATCACAAATGAATTCATCTTGATTAATCTTAATTCCTTTACGAGAAACATGCACTAAAAACATCTTCCATAACAAGACACTAAGGATGCAGAAAGTAAGTCTCACATCACTTAATATCTATAACTTTATTTAAACTCTTAGACCACTTTAACTACCACTGAACCATGAGCTATTTGAAAGTAAAAATCTTATATTTCCTTTGTATTTCCTAGCAGAGTATCAGTACGTAGTAAATATACTGTGGTTACTGAGTGAATACATAAATTCTCAAGATACTACCATAGAAACTTGCTCAGATTTAATTAAGATACTCTATTAAAAATATATTTGTGTGTTAAGAGTTAATCTTAAAGATGGAGGACTACTAAAGATATCAAGAAATTGATTACTTCACTATATTTTGTATTACTCTTGCCTTAATTTGGAGTAAACTATAATACATATTTTCAAACACTTGCTTGTTTATGTAATTCTCTAGCTATGTATTATAATATACAAAACTTCTCCTTAATAAAACCCTATTGGTTAATCGTTAAATCAGTGTTACATATGACAAGCCACAGTATAAAGAAATAATTTAGGTCTAGGCAGAAACAACATAATTTTGGATTCTCACAGGTATATGTTAAATAAGTTATAAAGCTGCATTCTCTGCTTTTTAATCATGTTCTGGGTATCTTCACTTATTTGTAAATGGTGACTTTATACTTATTTTAAAACACTGTATTTTAAATAATTTCTAAAATATAAATAAATCCATAGATTCCTGTGCTTCCCAATATAATAGAAATGATATTTTGAGCACAGAAAGAAATGTTCTTGAATGTCAATATTCAAAAGTACTGTTCTATTCATTTAGTCAATGAGCAAAGCAAAAATTTAATTTTCAAGGTAGGGAGAATCATTACCTTTAGAAAGAAATGATTAGCTCCTTATTTTCCATCCCAACGAAGGCAAGAGAAACTGAGACATATATATATTGCTTGATTTAAATCTTATATTGCCCCAATCATATTACAAATATTATTGTGACATTTTATGGAACTTATTTATAAATGTGGTATTGCCTTTATTCTTTATCAAAATGTTTCTTAAAATACTCAGTACCCAAGAGAAATAGACACAGTTTAAAATCATAATACATATTAGACATATCACAAACTACATCATGTCCTCTTCACTCCCCCCTTCAACAAATAACAACCCTACTCAACAGAATTGAGAGAGCCTGCAAGGTAAGCATTAGTCTCACTACTAAAATACTAAGATCATAATGAGTGTACATCTTATTTAACTCAATAATGTACCATATTTAAAACAGAAAGAATATCACACCTTATTATTTCCATAGGCCATATCCATTGCTTCTAGGGATAAGGAGCAAAGTGCATTTATTAAATGGTGCAATGATACGTCATCAAGATACCTATAATGAAAATGAAGAAATAAAACATTCTGATCTAAAATATACACTAATAATATTTCTATCAATTTTAAAAACTGATTCTTACTGTGAGCTTTCAAACAATCTTGAAAGTATATTGGATATCACTGGTAAATCTGTCATCACTGCTGTTGTCAGAACCTAAGAGAAGAATACAATTAAATGTAACATAAGAACATTTCAGGAGGCACAAATTGAGTAAACTAACTAGAGCTTACTGTACTGGGTCCTTCTACAGCTCTCCCAGGTTTCAAGGCACCACCACTACTAGGCTTCAATCCCAGAATCCATACAAGATGCTGTAAAATTAAAGGAAAAAAATAAAGAAATTTATAAAATTATAAAAATTCTAATAACTTAAATTAAAATCAGAAATAGGTTTCCAATAACTAAATTTAAGTTAGTAATTACTATTCATATACAATGCTTCTTATACCAAGCATAGGAGGTAGAACTTAAGCCATTAAGAGAAGCGTTCCATCACTTTGTACAACACAAGCCACCTCTTTTTTCCTTTCTAACTTTTCCTTCTTCCAACTTACTGCCTATTCTTTAGGACTGCCCAAAGCACCAACAGGCATTGCTTAATTTAACTGCTAGCACTTAGCTATAAAAACAACACTGACCTCTGACCCAGAGCCTACAACATACCTGTAGAGTTGCCAAGACAAGTTGCCATGATGTTCCAAGCACAGCTCCATGGCAGTGTGCCAAGTTAAGTAAAGTCCTCATACACTGGATATTTTTGGAAGTGAGCTATATATATATTTTTAAAAAGATATACTTGTAAGAACTGTTATACATTCTTGTAAAGCAGCATTATCATATTCAAATATTTTTTGAAATAAAAAACAAAAATATTAAGAAAATGGTTTTGGATGGTTTTGTACACAACAAAATAATTTGCTTAAAAGTTGTGTTATCATATATATATTAGAACGTCTCATAAGAGATTCCAGATGGGGAAGGTTAAGTAAAGAGTTTTAACAAATAATATAAAAGCTTACAGATTTTACTTTACTTGAAAACAAAAGCATTGAAAGAGGTATAGCTAAACCGGTATCATGTCATACCAGTAGGTTTACATTATGATTTTGAAAATCAACCTGTAAACAAATATTAAAACTGCATAAAGGACAGTTTGACATTGACCTGGAGTCACACTGGCTGAATTCATGTCATGGAACTACCATAACCTTAGTCAAATTAACCTCTCTACCCATCATTTCATTTCTTTAGAATGTAAACAGCTGAGGGCATTAAATCAGATAAGATAAAATTTAATAAATCTTAGCTGCCATCATCATCATCATTATTATCAACATCATCATGGAGAATATATTTCTTTTAATTTGGTCCTTACTACTCATAATTCACTGGAAAATATTGTTTTAAGAATACCATAAGAAGAAATGGCATTTCATGGTTTGCACCTTCCTTTTTTTCTGATTCCTCCGAATTAGCATTTTGTAGAAATCAAATGTCCCAGAGTTGTTCTATATTAAAAGGAAACCATGTAAACTATTTTTATCCTAATTACATTATTTCAGAATATACCTGTAAGATATACATTATAGCCATGATCGCTGGTTGGAGCTAATCCTCTGTGATAGTTACTATTAAAAAGATGACTGAAATAAATTACTTTTCAGGGGGAAAAAAAAAGTTGTGTTATCATAACTGCCTATGATAATGTCAACTGCTAATGTCTTCTAAAGGTACCAATCGTCCAGGTAAAAAAGAGTAAATATAGTGATAAAATTTGGCAAACATAAAAACAAAGGTACAAAAGGTGTGCTAAATAGTTGGTAACAAAAATAAGAAAAGTACTTTACCATTACTGTCCCTTGAGGCTGGACTGCCAGAGGTTGACCCACTGCCACAACTTGCTGGTGAGATTCACTTGATGGACTTATCATCATAACACTTTGGCCCTGAATGGAATATGCTAGGACACAAAGGAAAGCTTAAATAATTAAGATTTACTTCTCACACTGCATTCAAAGTAATGTTAATTCTTTTTATTTTTATTTTATTTATTTTTTTTTTTTAAAGATTTTATTTATTTATTTGAGACAGAGAGAATGAGAGAGAGCACACGAGAGGGGGGAGGGTCAGAGGGAGAAGCAGACTCCCCGCCGAGCAGGGAGCCCGATGCGGGACTCGATCCCGGACTCCAGGATCATGACCTGAGCCGAAGGCAGTCGCTTAACCAACTGAGCCACCCAGGCGCCCAATGTTAATTCTTTTTAAAAAATATTTTATTTATTTGACAGAGAGAGACACAGTGAGAAAGGGAACACAAACAAGGGGAGTGGGAGAGGGAGACGCAGGATTCCCGCAGAGCAGGGAGCCCAATGCGGAGCCCGATCCCAGAACCCTGGGATCATGACCTGAACCGAAGGCAGACGCTTAACAACTGAGCCACCCAGGGGCCCCAGTAATGTTATATTTTATTTTATTTTATTTTTTTAATTCATTTGAGAGAGAGAGTGCACACAAGCGGGGGTGGGGGGAAACAGAGGGAGAGGGGGAGGGAGAAGCAGACTCCCCACTGAGCAGGGAGCCCAATGCAGGGCTCGATCCCAGGACCTGAGCTGAAGGCAGGCGTTAACCGTCTGAGCCACCCAGGTGCCCCAGTAATGTTGTATTTTAAAACATTAATTTGATTAAACTAAGTTCAACTATGATACTTATGTAGTTACCTATTATCTATATGCAAACATTTTTAAAACTCAGGAGGTATAAAAACCAAGATAAATTAAATAAATTTTAAGTAATTTTCTATATAACTTTTTAAAAATTATAAAACTTTGGCAGACTTCTTCACAAGCAAAACAGAATTAGGACACATTAAGTATTTTAACATTCATTCTCAATAAACTTTTCTAGTTAAAGTTAGAGGCCAATTTTCACGTTCTCAGTTTGAAAACTAAGTATCATATTGAAACAAATTTATATTACATGTAACAAACGAGTGTTTTCAAAGTATTCAACGAGAAAAAAAATTGAAATGTTAATCTAAGTGGTTGCAAGCGTTATTGTTCTACTAGTTCTGTTAAAAAATAAATAAAAACGACCATTTCAACAGTATGATAGTTTACAAAAAACTTCCAGATTTTCTTCTATCTTCACAATTATTGTTTAAAATTGGTATTATTTTCCCCGCACCCCCATTGTTTTAAAGAGAGAGAAATAATTGAAGCTCCAGGTCATTAACTTCTCAATGAGGTCACAGTCAGTGAGTGAAAGAGCAGAGGCTTGAACTCAGAATTTCTATAATCTTTTCTCTACACCATGTCATTCCACTAGATGAAAAAAACTGTGAATAAACTAAAGTCTTACATTTGTTGGAAAGTGTGGCTGCAGTGGTGGTATTCAGTACAGTAAGAGCATAATGGGGAGGCAGGGAACCTTTGCATATTGCAGTTATAAAGGCGTCTCTTGAAGTTACAAGGCCCAGTCTTCCACAAAGAGCAGCCATAGTCAATTCAGCTTTTAAAATATTCTCAGTGGCAGCTTCATCTGTGCTGAAAAGAGAAAGTATTTTATTTAACATGATCAATTTATGTTTAATTATACTGCAAACATGACATGGAATTAGGTATTCAGTGAAGTTGTAAGAAAATCTATACAAAAATATTATCAAAATCAGTATACTTAGAAGGAATTTTAACTAATCAACATAATACCTGAAAATCTGAACTGGGTAAAAGCAATATATAATACATATATTCATTATTGAAAAAAATGGTCACGCACTCAAAAGAACCTAAAATATCAAGCATTTTTTTTAAAGATTTTTATTTATTTATTTGAGAGAGAGAGAGAGAGAATTTATTTATTTGAGAGACAGAGAAGCAGACTCCCTGCTGAGCAGGAAGCCCAATGCGGAGCTTGATCCTAGGACCTAGAGATCATGACCTGAGCCACCCAGGTGCCCCAAAATATCAAGCATTTTAAAATCAGTAAATCCTGTCATTATGGAAAATAAATCAAAGGAATTGATAATTATCATCACTGTAAAAGTAGTAGAAAGGCTTGAAGTGAAAAAGGCATTCTGTAATTTTAGGATTATATTTTCCATTAAAACATCATGACAACTATTCTGGTAGGGAACAGGGCAAGAATAGGATGAAGGAGAGGGAGGTGGCAAAAAAAGAATAATGTTCAACACATATTAAGAAATAATTTTAGGACCAATTTAAGTAACTACTTTAATGTTTGTTTCTTATTAACTGCCACATGCAATAAAAAAATTATAAAGACTTAATACCTGGCATCAAGGAGGAGTGAGAGAGCAGCAAGTAAACCACACCAGCAGGCATTCACCATTTCTTCCCAAACAGCTCTACTAACTTAAAGGACAAAAACATACAATACTTCATGATCATTATAGATAGCATAGTATTTGACAACACATCATTCTATTTTTTTTTTTTTAAAGATTTTATTTATTTATTTGAGACAGAGAGAATGAGATACAGAGAGCATGAGAGGGAGGAGGGTCAGAGGGAGAAGCAGACTCCCTGCCGAGCAGGGAGCCCGATGCGGGACTCGATCCTGGGACTCCAGGATCATGACCTGAGCCGAAGGCAGTCGCTTAACCAACTGAGCCACCCAGGCGCC
>NC_138373.1:111463544-111565880 GCF_054177405.1 Leptonychotes weddellii | reverse complement strand
TCTTATGTTAATCCCCATACATTACATCATTAGTTCTAGATGAAGTGTTCCATGATTCATTGTTCGTGCACAACACCCAGTGCTCCATGCAGAACGTGCCCTCCTCAATACCCACCACCAGGCCAACCCATCCTCCCACCCCCCTCCCCTCTAGAACCCTCAGTTTGTTTTTCAGAGTCCATCTTCTCTCATGGTTCGTTCACCCCTCTGAGAAATCTGATTTCTTTTAAATTTGATAGTCCAGTGTACTAGAGCACTAGCCTTTGTAGCAAACAGAAGCTTATATGAAACTATGTAACTTTAGTCTCTTTTAAATGACTAAGAATAACAATGAATTTTAGTTAAATATTTCAGTCCTCTATGATTCTATACTTTCATAATTATAGGCAAAATAAAGCTGAACAGCAAAATACTATGATTATACTATGCACACTGACATACCATACAAATTTATCATTTAAACTAGTCAGAGTGGGGGCTGGGCACATGGGTGCAGGGGAGTGGGAGACATAGGCCTCCAGTTATGGAATGAGTAAGTGATGGGAATAAAGGGCACAGCATAAGGAATATAGTCAATGGTATTGTAACAGTAATGTAAGAGGACAGATGGCAGCTATACTTGTGGTGAACACAACATAATGTATAAACTTGTCAAATCATTATTGTATACTATTGTATACATAAGTATACGATATGTATACTTATGTAATGTGTGTCAACTATATCCAAATTTAAACAAACAAACAACAAACAACTAGTCAGACACTCTGCTTCACACTTTGAGTTCTGATTACTTGTCATCGGAATACTGTTTCAATTATACATGCCAAGCATTCAAAATGTATTAGTTGACTGCTTAACAGTAACTACAGTAGTGTTAAATCTCTGTAGGATTGATCGCTTTATCTCTGTAGCACTGTAGTTCACTCCGACTTAAGAAAAATCAACAATACACTGCCAAATATGTATTTGTTAAACTGAAATGACTAATGACAATAAAAATAACACATATGGAATCCATTAAACACTTTAAGTTAATTAAACTAAAAGTACTGTGTGTTAAACTCTAAAAACGTAATCAGCTACACAGTTAAAATAACTTTTCTCACCTATAGAATCCTGAAAGGTAGATATATCACTACTCTCATTTTATAGGTAAAGAAACTGAGATTTTAAAAAAAGTTAACTAATTTGCTGCTGGTGACTCAGTTAGTATTAGAAGACCTAAGTCCAAAGTCATATACTTAAATCGAAAAGCCATATAAAACAGCTAAATAGGTCCTCAGGTAAAGAAATCACATTTTGTTTCACTACTGTTAACACTAACACATCAGTAAATAGTACAAAAGAAAACAACAAAATCCAATCCTACGTAAAATTCTCAACATGTGACAAGAGAAAATTAGTTCTAAACTGCATTAGAATTACTAGGTTTAAAATTCAAAATATAATGCAGAAACATTTTAGGATAAAATAATCCCAATGGCATCATTCATTACAAAATAAAGCTACTACTACTTACTAGGTGGCTTTTGCACTGCCTTGTACTGTTATAGTTAGAATAGGTATCCAAGTTCCTCTATATTCAAATGCTGGTAGCAAGGTAACACCTCCACCAATCCCCAACATTCCTGAGTTAGCTGGTGTTGAGACGGGGCCACCTGAGTTACTGTTTCCTATTAGATAAGGGGAAGAAAGCAAAGATACCAATTTACTAGTTAATTACAAATCCATAATACACAAACATCTGTTCAAATTAAAAAAATTTGTTCTAGGGGCGCCTGGGTGGCTCAGTCGTTAAGCGTCTGCCTTCGGCTCAGGTCATGATCCCAGGGTCCTGGGATCAAGCCCCACATCAGGCTCCCTGCTCGGCAGGAAGCCTGCTTCTCCCTCTCTCCCTGCTTGTGTTCCCTCTCTCACTGTGTCTCTGTCAAATAAATAAATAAAATATTTAAAAAAAAATTTGTTCTATAAGAATGGATACTGCATGAATAAATGAAGTTTATCAATCCTGTTTTGGCTATTAGAGACTCTATTTCCCCAGAACACCACTTCCTTTTTTATAAAAAAGGTACTAATAAGTAAAACTACTGACAAAAACTTTATAATACACCTTTTGTTAGACCATTTTTTATCAGAAGTGAAAATTAAGAATTAAGAAATCATTAAATCAGACAGTAAAAAGTAGAAGATAAATATAAAAAAGGCAAAGAGAAACAAGAAGCCATATGTTGATTTCCAAACAAGCTTAAATCAAGTTTACCTATTTTGTTAAAAGAGAGACTAATAGACCTCCTAAGGTGGTGAACCAGATTCTTTTGAGAGGCACAAAACAAAGATCCTTTTTTTTTTTTTAAGATTTTATTTATTTATTTGAGAGAGAGACAGAGAGAGCACAAGCAAGGGGAGGGGCAAAGGGAGAGGGAGAAGCAGGCTCTCTGGGATCATGACCTGAGCCAAAGGCAGACACTTAACTGACTGAGCCACCCAGGTGCCCCAAAATGAAGATCCTTCTAAAATGAATATAAGCATCTAATCTCTTATTCTTATGTAATTAGAGAAACTGAAAGTATACCAGAGAAGGAAATATATTCTGGAAAGAACTAAACATAGCTGCCTCAATGAGACTGAATATTCTTTAAGTGTAAGTCTTTACTACCAATACATTTAGGTAATCCAAATTTCTTCAGTCACAAAATTTCTATAAAATATCCTCTCAGAATAGTGAATACAGTAAATCATGGCAGAATATTAAAAAACAAAATATGAATTAGCCTTTACCAGCTTGGTTTGTTGTAGCAGGATTTCCGGTAGGAGGGACAAGAAACAACGACTGTATAAAAGATCCCAGGGCATTCACAATGTCACGAAAAACCTTGGTAGAATGCTGTTTCATATCATAGGACTGACAAAATGACCTGTAAAATAATTTTAAATGTTTCTGAGAAAAACAGCAATTAATATTGATGTATCAGTCTATACTTAAAACTTCATCACACCTGAGTGATTTTACTAAGTTAGTACAAAGGTTCAGACTGAGGTCAATGTTATAAAAAAAATCATCTTGGCTATATTAACCAATAAATTTGGATTGATGGCAATTACTACCCATATTTTTTTGCCCACCTCTCAGTTGCTTACCACGCTCACACCACTACTGCTCCATATACATAATATATACAATTTTGTTTAGAAATCACGAATACTTGGGAATAAATATTTAAACTCTTTCTACTAGCAAACATTAACCTATCTATTTAACAAAATATTACTGTGGTTTTACCTTAAGAGCTGAGGCTGCACACAGAGTCTGTGTATTGATTCTACTGCAACAGCTCTTAACCATTGTGGTTTATCTGCATCCAGAAATTTCACCAGAAGTGACAGAAATATCTCACATTCAGTTACCTAAAAAAAAAAATTTTTAATAGTATTTCTTTAAATCTAAGATCAGAATTTATAAATTACATTCTTTGTTCTTAGTGTTATGGACAAACCAATAAAATCTTCCAATTTTAAATAAATTAAAATTCATTTAATGAGGAGTAGAGAAAAAAAAGGGAAAAGCAGTTATATGGGGAAAGCTAACAGTAAAAATAATCAGTCTCTCTCTACGTCCCTGCAAACACACACTAGAGATCTGCTAACATGGTTAATCTATTACCCTTATTCTTTAGAAAGCACTATGCACCATCACACCATCCTCATTCCTGGCGGGTAGCATGTATCATGTAAACAGCTGATAGGATGTATGTTCTTCTCTTCAATAATACCACAAGTTTTTCCATATGTTCTTTTGCTGCTTAAACAAAGAGGCAATAAGCCTAAGCACGTTTAATATATATTTTCTAGTAGAAAAACAAAAAGGAATCTGTAGCACTTGACAGGTATAAATACATAAAGTACTTAGAATAAGGCCTGGTACATAGTTTTGCTTTATAAGTATTAGCTATCATTACCATTATTAATATAAACCATCTTCTCTGCACGCTCTTTGTAAATAAAAATGTTTGAAGCACATTCTCAACATTATGTATTAAATGTCTAATAAATGAGGGGCACCTGGGTGGCTCAGTTGTTAAGCATCTGCCTTTGGCTCAGGTCATGATCCCAGGATCGAGCCCCATATCGGGCTCCCTGCTCAACGGGAAGCCTGCTTCCCCTCTCCCACTCCCTCTGCTTGTGTTCCCTCTCTCACTGTCTCTCTCTCTCTCTCTCTCTCTCTGTCAAATAAATAAAATCTTAAAAAAATGAAAATAAAAAAAATAAATGTCTAATAAATGAATAAACGACCAAAAAAAATTAAGTTTTTCAAAGGTTAATGGATTACGCCTGTTGTACACTAACTTAGGACAGAGCAGGAGCTCTGGGAGCTAAGAACCTGACACTCTGATCACTAAGCCAAACTGAACCCTCCTTTTAGCTGGGGGTACCCTGAAATGAGCGGGCATCACTTCGGGCAAGAAATTTCAGGAATAGTGGCCCTCAGGATGTTCACCCAAAGCCTTAGCAGCTGGTATTCTCTAATGCCTTTCAGTACTGTTAACTGAATGCTTAAAATTAGGACATAATCATGAGGATAAAGCAGGCAGGATAATTGAAAACTTTATCCGTGGACTGCTATGATTGGGGAAGTCATAAAACAGAGGTTTAGCACTGTCCTAATCATGAGACAGTTGAAAAGCACTAGATCAGAATCAGATAGGCTCAGCATCTTTATCCACCAAAAGAGTGGATGACAAGCTACATAACCTTCTTATAAATAAAGGATAAAAATATCTACATCTTTTTGAGAAATCAAATGAGAAAACTGTAAGAATAAAAACATCCCCTAGGGGCGCCTGGGTGGCTCAGTTGGTTAAACGGCTGCCTTTGGCTCAGGTCATGATCCCAGGGCCCTGCGATCAAGCCCCGCATGGAGCCCGCATCAGGCTCCCTGCTCAGTGGGGAGCCTGCTTCTCCTTCTCCTGCTCCCCCTGTTCGCTCTCTCTCTCTAATAAAAAAAAAAAAAGTCTTTAAAAACATCCCCTAAACATGATAAAATGCCATGCAAATGCAGAGCACATTATTTTTTCTAAACAAATGATCCTTTTAGTAACGAACTGAAAAAGAATCATGCTGGTGACTCACTATGCAAATTGTATCTACTACAGAGTTTTAACATTAGTGGGTCCTCCAAATGTACACTACCTACTTTAGAGTGAAAGTGAAATATAAATGTGGTAGAACTGAAGGCTTATCAGCTAGGTTTTGAGGCCAGAAAACAAAGGCTCTCAGAAACATCATTATATCACAGCCAAAGGAAACACTGTTATAAAACTTGCCTTGAAGAGTATGTCATTTTCTCTCCTGTGGGAGGCAGACTACAGCACATATTAAACAATAAATTTATACTGTAGCCACTAAAACCTCACGATTTGGGTAAAGGAGAGCCTCTCTCCTGAGGTCTGGAACTCTGTTCTCCCTTTCTCCCTCCTTGCCAAGTGTGAAAGTCTGATCACAGAACTAGTGTTGAGGTCACTGCATTGTTCTCAAGGGCATCAATGGAGGGCGCCTGCTGTGAATCTGTTAAGCCTTTTCCCCAAGAAGTTGAACTCATAGGGAAACAGGTATTAAGATTGGTATCTATGGCCTAAGTCCAATTCCTTGTGGCATGAAGACACTTCATGAACTCCACTGTAAGCATGAAGAGTGATGAATGTCTCTGAATTCGTAGTCTTTTGGTAATGCATAGTAGTCAAGAGACAACTGATGCTTAAGATTAATCAAAGTCATCCTGGTAGAAATTCTAATCACAGTATCACATGGATTTCTGATAGATTATGTACATAAGATAACTGTTGGCTTAGGACACAAGAAAGCCTGATAGAATATTTAAATGCAGGAGTCTATTTCTCAAGGCCTGGTAAGAGGTAACAACCTTATAGTTAATGGATTTGTTAGCACTAAGATCCTTTGTATGTCCTAAGACATGTATGTGAAGAAGTAGAACATTAGGTTGGATAAGTCAATTTAGCCCCATTCATTCCTTTTTAAAAGCAGCTAGTCAAAGGCAGAAGAGAGATACGCTGGCCACTTATAATTAAGCTTCATAAATTCCTTAAACATATCTTCCTTAAAAAGATATCTGGGGGGGCGCCTCGGTGGCTCAGTCGTTAAGCGTCTGCCTTCGGCTCAGGTCATGATCCCGGGGTCCTGGGATTGAGCCCCGCATCGGGCTCCCTGCTCGGCGGGAAGCCTGCTTCTCCCTCTCCCACTCCCCCTGCTTGTGTTCCTGCTCTCGCTCTCTCTCTCTCTGTCAAATTAATAAATAAAAAATCTTTAAAAAAAAAAAAAGATATCTGGGAACAAAGCCTAATGATTCAGAGGACAGAGAAGCACCTAGCTCAGATGATAGAAAAGAGAAAGAATATAGTATACTAACTACATTATAACTCTTTCTGAATGACTGGGGCATTCCAGTTTCCTCTAGTCATTCTAGATATATTAACAGAACTAACCTTTGAATATTAGCTATCTACACCCCTGAGCTACTTGATAGAATGAGATAAGCTGGTGAATACTGGGGGAGAACAGATTCTCTAGTTCAATGATTCCCGAAAGTGGGGTCAAAGTGAGGTCACAATTATTTTTATAGTAATATATTACTTGCCATTTTCAGTGCATTGACATTTGTACTGAAGGTACAAAAGCATGGTGAGTAAAACAGCTTTATCAAGAATCAAGGCACTAACACCAGACTGCACTACTGTCGTTGCATTCTTCACTACCACACACATTTTTTTTTAAAAAGGTCTATTTCACTAAAGAACCATAATGAAAAAAAACAGCATAAATAAAAAATATAATTAAATTACTGATTTTCTTAAGTCTGACCTGTAAGTGCATGTCTTTTTAATTTTCTGTGTGACAAAATGAGAATACATATGAAGCACTTTTGCTATGTATCAAAGTACAATGGTTGTCTGGAGGAAAAGCACAGTTCGGAATTGATCTAGTCACTTTTATCCCCTATCGGACACCATTTTAACTAAAAGAGCAAATGGTAAACTACAACTATTTAGATTTGTGTATATTGCAGACACTTTGTCAAAAATGAACAAAGTAAGCTTGTCATTCTTTAAGGGAAACAAATGACAGTTTTTGTTGCCAAAGATTAGATTCAAGCTTTCAAACAAAAATCAGTATTATTGTATCTACCACTGTGACCTTGACAATTTCTTAATAACAGGAGATTTATCTGATACATAGTTAGTCATTAACATACATCATTTTTAGTATTGTATAAAGTGTTAACATTTGGAATATCTGCACAACTAAAATACATGATATTATAAAACCATGTATGGATAAAAGATACAGAGCACAAGATGAATCAATGAATTTTAATGTAACAGAGTATGAAAACGTCATTACTAAGGTTTCAGATCCTACACCATTAAACTGTCACTAGTCCAGTTTGGTGCAGTATCAAAGAAGAATATCCACTATTAAGATAATATTAATATCCATGAAGATAATTCTGCCTTTTTCAACTACGTAACTTTGAGAAGCCAGATTTTCTTCGTATGTTTCAACCAAAACAACATATCACAACAAAATGAAAACAGAAGATATGAAAATCCAGCTAATCTTCTACTAAGCCAGACATTAAAGCAAAAAACATGAAATCTCTGGGGTGCCTGGGTGCCTCAGTCAGTTAAGCATCCAACTCTTGGTTTTGGCTCAGATCATAATTTCTGGGTTGTGAGACCGAGCCCCGTGTCAGGCTCCACATTCGTGCTCAGTATGGAGTCTACTTGAGATTCTATTTCTCCCTCTGCCCCTCCTCCAGCTTGCATGCTCTCTCTCTAATAAGTAGATAAATCTTCCTTAAAAACTAAATAAAAAGATGAGGAAATCATTAAAATATATATACACGTATGTGTATATATATATATAAAATCTTTGTTTTCCCACTGGAAAAATATTAAGTTTTTATGTTAACGTGAATGGGTTTAATATGATCTCAGACTTAATCTTTAATATAATAAATGATAGAAATAATCCACATAGACAAAAGTTCAATATTTCATTACAAGCATAAAAGGATCCAAAGACTACAAAGTATAAGAATTATTACTCCAGGGGGCACCTGGGTGGCTCAGTTGGTTAAGCAACTGCCTTCGGCTCAGGTCATGATCCTGGAGTCCCTGGATTGAGTCCCGCATCGGGCTCCCTGCTCAGCAGGGAGCCTGCTTCTCCCTCTAACCCTCCCCCCTCTCATGTACTCTCTCCCTCTCATTCTCGCTCTCAAATAAATAAATCTTAAAAAAAAAAAAAAAGAATTATTACTCCAGTATGTCTCCTAGGAGATGTATCATTAGCTATGTTTAAATAAAGAAAACACAAAGAAATGAGGGAGAAGCATTCCATAATTACATATCTTACCCCACAAGTACCATACCTTTAGCTTCTGCCTTTGGAGAAAGTGCAGAATGTCTGCACTTTCCCATACTGCTAAGTTCCAATGTCACAAAGTATAACAATGAGGAACTAATATCTTTTTTCTTTTTTAAAGATTTTATTTATTTATTTGAGAGAGACAGTGAGCAAGAAAGAGAACACAAGCATGGGCAGAGGGAAAGGGAGAAGCAGGCTCCCCGGCGAGCAGGGAGCCCGATGTGGGGCTCGATCCCAGGACCCTGGGATCATGACCTGAGCCGAAGGCAGACACTTAACTGACTGAGCCACCCAGGTGCCCCTGAGAAACTAGTATCTTATATAGATCTGAAGAATTCATCTTTATAAACACGGTCCTAGAGCTGCCTTATTAGGAAGAGAAATTTTACCAGTTGGTCATCACCCCTATGAGTGAAGTACACAGAAGTAGGCATTTTTCTACCTTTAGGTAGTAACATTCAATCTTTCCTATAGCTGGCTATACTGTTATTTATCTCCCCCTTTTATCCCCCCAAGTCAAGGAGATTAAGGTCTAAATATGGAGAATGGTATAGGAACAGTACTGAAAATTTAGCACTAGCAGCCTTGGAGAGAAAAGAAATGAGAACTAAGAAAACAGAGTAGTAGTAAAATGCACTGGAATTAAGAGCGAGGGTTTTGAGGTCTAAAAGAATTCATTAATATCCCAGCTCTGTGGCTTAGAAAGTATAATCTCAGGCAAATTACATAAATATCCTGAGTCTCATTTTTTCAGCTGTGGTAAATGAATTAATATATGTAAAGCACTTTGTACAGTGTCCAAAATATATGCACTCAAAAACAGCAATTTCATCCAAAACTGAAATTACTGAAGAATAAGGTATCTGTATCTCTGAAAAAGTCACCCAATGAACTGCTACATAAGAGAACTGGTGGACAGAAACCAAGTTCTTAGTCTGTTGGGATACCATAACAAAAGACCACTGACTGGGTGGCTTAAATAGTTTGGCACAGTTCTGGAGGCTAGAAGTCTGAGATCAGGGTACCAGCATCATTGGGGTTGTGTGAGAGCTCTCCTCCTAGCTTGCAGACAGCTGCCTTATCACCGTGTTCTCACATGGCAGAAAGAGAGAGCAAGTAAGCTCTCTAGTGTCTCTTCTTATAAGGTCACTAAGCCCATCATGATGGCCCTCACCTGCATTATCTCCCAAAGAGTCCATCTCCAAATACTATCATGTTAGGGGTTAGGGCTTCAAAATGTTAATTTTGAGGGGCACAACTCAGCACCAAGTTTTATAAAAATGAAAAAGAAGTTGGTAATTCTTGGTTTGGAAACAGAAAATGTAAACTCTGTATTTGTTATGAAGAAGGTGTAAGCATGCTGCGTTACTGTGAGAACAAAAGACTTGGTGCTCTATGACTGACTAGTGGATATGGAAAGGAAAAGGAGGAATGTCTTTTCTTCCTTTACGTTTGTTTATCTTAATTTAATGTAGTTAATTTATCTGGGAAAGTCTTAATTTCTCCTTCATTGGCAGGTTTTTTTCTTTCAGTACTTTGAATATAGCATCCCATTTTCTTTCTGGCCTGCAAGGTTTCTCCTGAGCTATCTACTGACAGTCTTATGAGTGCTCCCTTACACATGACAAGGTGCCTTTCTTTTGCTACTTTAAGATTCTCTGTAAGTATTAACAGCTTAATTATAATGTGTCTTGGTATAGGTCCCTTCGGATTAATCCTATTTATAATTCTCTGAGCTTCATGAATTTTTATGTCCCTTTCCTTCTTCAAAGTTGGGAAGTTTTTGGCCATTACTTCAAACAGGCTCTCTGCCCCTTTCTTTCCTCACTTGAGACTCCCATAATGTATAGTGAAGTAATAAGAAATATATATATTGGTCTCTGCTCCTGGTTTCTGACACAGAGCTCCTAAAATCCTCATAATTTCCTGAGTGATAGGAGCATCTGACACACAGCTCCTAAGTCTCTTGGAATTTCCTATGTGAATAGCATCTTCCATTCTAATGAGGCAACTCTTGATGGATTGCAGGACAGGGGCTGGATACCAGAAAAAACAATCATAATTAGAAGCTTGAGACTTTCAGCCCCACTCCTCATATTCTCTGGAGAAGGGAAAATGGTGGAAACTGAGTTAATAATCAATTATGCCTACATGATGAAAACACCATAAAAATCCTGAAAGTACAGAGTTTAGGGGGCTTCCAGGTTGGTGAACACATATACATGCCAAGAGAGTTGCACACCCCAACTTCATGGGGACAGAAGCTCCTGCTCTTGGGACTTTTCTACACCTTGCTCTATGAATCTCTTCATCGGCCTATTCAACAGTATTCTTTACAGTATCTTTTATTATAAATAGGCAATAGTAAGCAAACTGTTTTCCTAGGTTCTCTAGTAAATTATCAAACCCAAAGAGGTGGTTGTGGGAACTTCCCATATATAGCCAAGTTAGAATTTGTGGGTAAGTGGGCAACCTACTACTTGTGATTGGCATCTGCAATGGGGGGGAATCTTGTGGGACTGAGTCTGTGCTAACTCTGGTTAATGTCAGAATTGAACTGAAATGTAGAATATCTGGCTGTCAGAGTATTGATTGATGTGGGAAAAAATCCATACATCTGATGTGTGAGGTGTTACGAGTGTGAGAATATAACCCAGTGCGTTTTTACTAGACATGTGTATCTTGGTCTGCTGGATGGTATGCCGTAAGTCCTTACAGGCTCTTCATTCTTTTTCTTTTCTTTTTTTTTTTTTTTTTTTGCTCCCCTGACCTGGTAATTGCAAATGACTTGTCTTCAAGTTTGCTGATTCTTTCTTCTAGTCTACTGATCTAGTCTACTGCTACCCCTGCTACTGCATTTTTCAATTCAGTATTCTTCTGCTTTAGATTTTTGTTTTATCCTTTATAGTTTCTATCTCTTTATTGATATTCTCATTTTGTTCATACACCACTTTCTTTATTTCATTTAGTTTTCTGTATTCTCTTTTAGTTCACTCAGCGCCTTTATGATTATTCTGAATTTTTGTCAGGTAACTCACTGACCTCCATTTCTTTATGGTTAGTTTCTGGAGATTAATTTTGTCCCTTGAATTGGGCCATGTTTCCCTGTTTCTTTGTATGCCTTGTTATTTTTGTCGTTGTTGAAATTTGGGCATTTGAAAAAAGCCAACTCTTTTAGTCTTTATGGACTGGCTTTGTACAGGGAAAGATCTTCACCAATCAGCCTGGGATCCTCTCAAACCTCTTCTGTCAATGTGTTTGTTTCCTCTGGGCTTGTGTGTGTAACTTCCCAGCTGAAGACATTTGTTTCTTTTCAGGAGCTCCCCCCTGGTGTATGTCAGCAGTACTACCCTCCCTGGGCCTTTGTTCTGAGCAGGCCCAAGTGTGCCTGCTGCCTTTCCTGTCAGTGCTCCAAGAATCAAGGGAGACAGAAACCAGTTGGGCATACCCCCAAAAAGTCAGAATGGTGGATGCACATTTCACCTTTCTGCCATGTGAAGGAGAAACCGTAGGTTGGGAGTTTGCTCCTGATCACACCATGCTGTGCTGTGTAAGGAGTGGGAGAAGGTATGCAGCTAAGTGCACTGAGATTTCCTACCTACTCTAATGAACCTCTCTGCTTCACCTTACATGTGCCTGGAGTGCTATAACCTCTCAACTGATAAGTTCTCACAGAGGTAATCTATGTACTGTTAACTTGGTGTCTCCGTAGGAGACAGAGAGGCTCAGCTTCATATTCCAACATTTTGCTGATGTCACTTTGGTTTACATTCTTAAAAAGTTTCTTTGTGGATTGAAACAGACTATAAATAAATATAATTCAGAAAATGTAACAGGTGACAGGTAAAAGTTCTCCATCTTTGGAGAAATTAAGCTACTTTTCATTTATTTTCAGCAAATGCCAGGAGACCTTTCAAAACTTTCAAAAGTTAATCAATGTAAAGACTCACAGAATTTCCCTCCATCTCAATTGTATATAATTAGACAAAAAAGTATTGTTTTTTTTTTCAATTAATAATAATTATTGGAAATTACATCAAATATCATACATGTTGGGAGTAACACTATAATTTTTAAAAGTTAATCCTTACAGAGAAAGATAGAGCTGTGAACTAAAGTAAATTCACAAACTATGTACCTAAATGTTCAATTATATGTTATTAATTTTGGTGGAACAAAAAAAGTCCAAGCCAATTATGAGTGTACCAAAAGACTCTTAAACCTTTGGCATCCAACTCTGATAACTTAACAGTGTCCCTAATAAATAGCAATTCGTTTGAAGTGATCTGATTTCCTGTAAGTATTTCTACATTAAATAAACCTGTGGCCAGAAATAATTATAACTACAGTGCTTATAAAGATTTCTGAATATACTGTTCATAAATGGATTTGGAATATGAAAAGAAAATCTATGACATGTTTATCATAAATATAAAAAAAAAGCCCTTTATTTTAAAAAGCTCTCCACAGAATTTAGTATAAAGTACTATCTATGGGGCACCTGGGTGGCTCAGGTCATGATCCCAGGGTCCTGGGATTGAGCCCCACATCGGGCTCCCTGCTCTGCGGGGAGCCTGATTCTCCCTCTCTGCCTGCCGCTCTGCCTACTTGTGTTCTCTCGCTCTGTCAAATAAATAAAATCTTTAAAAAAATAAAAAATAGGGCGCCTGGGTGGCTCAGTTGGTTAAGCGACTGCCTTCGGCTCAGGTCGTGATCCTGGAGTCCCGGGATCGAGCCCCGCATCGGGCTCCCTGCTCAGCAGGGAGTCTGCTTCTCCCTCTGCCCTCTTCCCTCTCGTGCTCTCTGTCTCTCATTCTCTCTCTCTCAAATAAATAAATAAAATCTTTAAAAAAAAATAATAAAAAATAAAAAATAAAAATAAAAAATAAAAAAAATAAAGTACTATCTATTAGTTTGTAAAGTTGTTGATTACCTCTAATATTTAGTACATCGACTGCTCACAGTATTATAAGTTTATATAGTTTACCATTCCATAATTATCAATAGCCAATTATTCCTGTTAATTAAAATTAGGATAGAAGCTAAAAAATTGTACAAGGATGAATTTCACATAACATAAAAAGAAATATACCATTTTCTCTGAAAAACATCACATTGATATACTATGATCAGGAATATCACAACATATTCTGCATTCATAAATTTATGCAAAATAAATACAATACTGGACTAGAAGTCAAAATAGTTGATTTCTAATCCTAGAGTTCACCAAATTTTTAACTTCTTTGCTTTAATCTGTTAAGATACATTAAATAGTACAAATGAAAGCAGCATAAATTGAAGATACTATAATTTTAATGATCCTTCAAATGAGATATAGATAATTTGCTAACAGGCTCAATTCCCAAGTCACAAATTCTATGCTGCCCTCAGATAACAGGCCATGACTCTCCCTGACATACATTAAAAATACTATATAAAACATAAGAAAATCTAAGAAAGGATAGAATAAACCCATAGAGTTACTAGGAAAATACCTATAAATACTTTAAAAGAAATTGTGCTGAAGTGAAAAAGCTGAATGCATTATAATAAATCATCATTTAAAAAGAACACTACATGCAATTACACATACAAACACACATGAAAATAGCACTTACCAAAAGGCTGTAAAATTGCTTAATTAGAACAGATACTACTCTCAGCAAACGCATGCAGATAGGGAAATACGGTTTTTCAACTGGTGCCGGAGAAGATGAAGAGCCGGAACCTTGTCTGAACTTTATATTTGGAGAAAAGAGTTTTATCACAAGAGGACATACCCTTTCTTTGAGAAGGAAACTAAACTCTTGGTGCTATTTGCAAAGATAAAAAAAAAAGAAGAATTAACTTAGTTTGTACTTAATACTTTTAAAACACAGTCTTACTAGCAAATAAAATTAATAATCAGTATGAATAATTTAGCTTTATTATATGTTTAGCTTATTATTCTATAGTTTACAACAATTATGAAATTAGTGTTGCTCTTTGAGAGTGTAAGATCAAAATGATCATCAATATTTCAAGAAGTTTTAAAAAGAATCTAATTTAAAAAAAATAAATAAATAAAAAGAATCTAATTTAAAAAGGAACATTTAATGATTTGGAATTAAGTGGTTTATTATTAGGAATTGTGATTTTGGTAGGACACTAGCAATTCAAAACAAAGAACAGAAGAAAGAAGACAGATTATACAAGTTCAAACACAAAGCTAAAGCTATTAAAATGGGCAGCTGAAAGAACACCAGAAAAATAAAATATGTTATATAATTCATTAACTTTACTTTGCCAAGATAACAATTCCATTCACGCATGGAAGATTTAATAATTAACTTAATATTTTGTTCTACTTAGATTGCTTGAACAGAACACAATAAGCTGATTTTAAAAAAGAACTCAATGACAAACAAGCATAATTATTTTATTTTTTTAAAGTTTTTATCTCTTCAATTTCTATACCCACCATGGGCTCAAACTCATGGCCCCAAGATTAAGAGTCGCATGCTCCTCTACTAAGCCAGCCAGGCACCCAGAGTAATTATATATTTTAGAATTATCCAAAAGCACATAGCTACATTATAAGCAAGTAAAAATTAGTAACAATTTTTCAGTTTTTAAATATTATAAAAAACAGCTCACATACCAAATTCCCTCATACACCCACAGGTTGGGAAACGCCTCACTAGATGGTCTCTAGGGATTCCTTCTAATGTTAAAATTTCAAAGTGCTAGGGCACTATAATAATGTAAGATAACATGAAATTATCACATATCTAAAGTCTAAAGCTGTAATTCTTTCAATCCTCTAACATGAGAATACATGTTACTTTCTTGAAAAATATCTGTGAAAAAATTTTGATTAATTTTGTTGCAAGATACTACAGATGGCTTACTTGTAAAAAGACCTGTGGAAAATCATTCAGGACTGACTCAAGTAATTCAAGGCCAAATGTTCGAGTCATTTCTGTCATGCCTACTAGCCAGTAAGGGGCATCAGCATTAACCAACTGACAAAGGTCCTGGGAAAATAAGTCAAAAAATAAATAAAAAATAAAACATTCACATGCTGGAATGAAATGTGCTTTTCAAAATTCATAAAATTTTTAAAAGTTATCTCTCCTTATATAGTTGTTTTTACTCCTTAGAAACTAAGCACTGGTAATTCAATTCTGACAAACTATTTTGATTATATAAGTAAACTTTTAAAGAATCATATAACTATTGACAATACATTAGGTGTACAGATAAATGGTTAATAGTCTTTTAATGAAAAACCACTTAAAAGAACCCTTTAATAAAAAAAACAGTAAAATTTTCAGTGCAGATAAATCTATTTTACTTAAAAGACATATTCATGACAAGTAACATAAAAATCAGGTATTTGTATATCAAATTGTATTAAGTAGACCAAGGCTTATTAGTTAAATATTTATGTCATAGAAATTATTTTATATTACCAGTCATCCCTAATATGCCTCTTTTTCTAGTGCTGGGCTTAATTCATTTTATTTCCTTAAAATGAAATGTAACATTTTATCATGTTCCTTAGCTATAGATGCTCTTTAATGTTCTAGAACATTTTTGAAATACTACTTTCGACCCTTTAAAATTTGACAATTTAAAAAATTGACACTTGAGAAATTAAATCAGACATAAAATTCCAAAATCAAAAAGTCACACAAAACTATATTCTGTAATAAAATTATTTTTATCAACTGAAATACCTGGAAAAGCATATATGCATCTTTAGCACAAGGTTGGAGGGTGCTGACAGATCTTCTGTTACTATTTCCTTGGACCAGTACTGGCTGTTCTATAATATCTGCAATCAAAATAAGATGGGTTTTAGGGGTGTATAATGACCTTTAATAAATCACATATACTATTTAAAATAAATACATGTTTATGAAATTATAAATTTAAAAAAAAAGATTTTATTTATTTGACAGACAGAGAGACAGCGAGAGAGGGAACACAAGCAGGGGGTGTGGGAGAGGGAGAAGCAGGCTTCCTGCTGAGCAGGGAGCCCAATGCAGGGCTCGATCCCAGGACCCTGGGATCATGACCCAAGCAGAAGGCAGACACTTAATGACTGAGCCACCCAGGCACCCCATGAAATTATAAACTTTAAATGTAGGCTCAGAACTATGCCTCCAAAATGGGGAAAAAACATTAGGAATTTATTTTTATACAAAATGCCATAAAAACTACTCTTCACTATCTTATGTCACTTTAATAAGCTTAGCATCTTTATCCATACATTTGATTTTCCCAGTCTCCCATTCCCCAATCCCTTTATTTTATGGATTTGAAATTCACATGATCTTTGAATGTGCCTTTAAACATCAAATACATAAAAGTTTACCACATGGTTAATTCCTATATCATCTCAGCATAAACAAAAGAATTAACTGTTTGATCTGCCACAATTACTATGTCAGTTATAGATACTAACTAGCTAAGCGTCAGCTAGAAAGTTGCTTCCCAACTCAGCATTTCTTTGAATACTAATAAGATATCATTTTCTGTAAATTATGACAGCCTGTTTTAGATAAATGTTGACTTGATGACTACTTGAAAAAAAAACGAGGTTCTAAGTATTTCCACCTTATTAGAAAGTATTAAATGAGATACTGGTCTTTAGAGACACAGCTAAAACTACCAATCCAGGAATCACACTGCAGTTATGAATATATAACACATCCAAACTGGAGAACTGCCCTGTTTTATCCTGTAACTTTAATTCCTTCATATTTCAAACTCTAGAACTCAACCTGTATTTACCCTGGGAAAAAAGCAGAAAAACCAATATACCAAAGTAAGTGGAAATATTCTAATAAACCAACAAGAATGCCTGAAACTGGGGCGCCTAGGTGGCTCAGTCGTTAAGCGTCTGCCTTCGGCTCAGGTCATGATCCCAGGATCCTGGGATCAGGCCCCACATTGGGCTCCCTGCTCAGCAGGAAGCCTGCTTCTCCCTCTCCCACTCCCCCTGCTTGCGTTCCTTCTCTTGCTGTGTCTCTCTGTCAAATAAATAAATAAAATCTTTAAAAAAAAAAAAATGCCTGAAACTGAATGTGAAAAATCTGACCAAAGGTTAACTTCAGGAAAAGTAAAGAAATTATTAGAATAGGCAGCATTACCATTACTTAATAGTATTGCCATTTTTTATCAGTAATACCAAAAGAACCTCAAATGAAATGACAGATAGCATAACATTAAGAGTTGGGGGTAGGGGGATTACATAGGGATTCTCCCCTATGTAAAAGGGAAAGATAGTTTAATCTTTTGTTTCTTGAGTACATAAAGTAGATAGGTTGCTCATGATGGTACCACCTTAGGATCTTTTCAACTAATCATGGGGAATAATTTACCTTTCATCCAATAACAAATGAATAAAACGTAATTTCTATAGTTAAAAGTTATCAAACTATAAAAACTACTACAGAAACAGTATCTTCAGTTCTCTGACATGTTTCTAAGTTTTTAGGAAATTTTTTAAAATCACAAAGAAAAAGATGTTTAAAATTACAATAAAGGTATTTGATGAAAATATGAAAAGATTAATCTTTACATTACATAAATATCCTTCATTAACACATGCTAATAAGTACAGACAAAAATTCACGTGAGGGAAACCCACTCTTGGAAAGTTACCTTAAAGAAGTAATTCAAATGGAAAAAAATATATAGGAGGACACTCAAAAGAGTACTAAAATACGAAACACAATGTAAGTGTCCAATAGAAAACTAGTTCATTAAACTGTAGAATAGCCACCAAACATAGTCCATCCATTAAAATTTAAATTACAGGGTGCCTGGTTGGCTCAGTCAGTTAAGCATCTGCCTTCGGCTCAGGTTACAATCCCAGGGTCCTGTGATCAAGTCCGGCATCGGGCTCCCTGCTCAGCAGAAGTCTGCTTCTCCCTCTCCCTTCCCCCACTGGTGCTCGCTTGCTCTCTCTCGCTCCCTCTCTCTCTCAAATAAATAAATAAAATATAAAAAAATAAACAAAGTAAAATCTAAATTACAAAAATAAAAGAATAACATGAAAAATTCATATAATGTCATATTTGGCTAAAAATACATATAATGCAATATTTGATATAAAATGTGAAATTATGCATAATTAGAAATAAACATGGAAAATAGAGTTTATTCTTGGGGTGATAACACTGCTGCAGATTTAGTTTTTTGAACTGCCACTGTCAATATAATAATATTAGTAAAGTAAATATATTTTTTAAAGTATTCTAGTTTTTAGGCAGCCTAAGTTCACAGGGCAAAGACTGAAAATCAAAAGAGAAATCGTGGATAGAATAACCACACACTATGAAAAGGAAACCACTTTTATCACTCTACCTCTGTGTCGTTCATCTTCAGCAACCATCCTCTCAAAAACAACAGTAACAACTTGTCGCACTGTAGCAGCAGCTGTATTATTTGTAATATTATCTTTTGTGAAGTGTAGTCGAAAACAAAGAACAATTGCCTAAAAGAACAATTTTCATTTAGTGAAATAGGACTGAAGAACAGAATAACTATTTATTTGATGTAACCCAAAACTAAATAATTTACGTTTGGCTATTCCAATCACAGATACTAAAAGTCCCACTCTCTTATACAATAAAATCACTAAAATCCTTGGATTTTGAAATAATTCAAACTCTGTAAATATATAGCCACATAAGTTTAGGTAAGACAATGTGAAATATGCCTTTCACAACTTGGTTCTTTTAACATGTATATAAAAATGTGTTGTGATGGGGCGCCTAGGTGGCTCAGTCGTTAAGCGTCTGCCTTCGGCTCAGGTCATGATCCCGGGGTCTGGGATCGAGCCCCACATCAGGCTCCCTGCTCAGAGGAGAGCCTGCTCCTCCCTCTTCTCCCCGCTCCTACTCTCTCTTACTGTCTCTGTCTCTCTCTCAAATAAATAAATAAAATCTTAAAAAAAAAAAAAGAAGTGTTGTGCTTTATTTCCCCAGAATGACTTGTTTTGCAAATAACAAGTACTCAAAGTTTGTTATATCACTAAATCATCTGGAGTAGTATTATATAAATATGCTAAGCATATAAATGAATAAAATTATAATTTTTAAGTCATTTTTTCTTTTTAAAAATCAACTTCAGGTTGATTAAGGTATAATTTTATAAAATAAACTGTATCTCTTTAAGGTATTTAATTTGATGAGTTCTCATAGTTATATTCACCCATAAAACTACTGCCACAATCGAGATACGAGACAGTTTCATCACCCTAAAAGTCTCCTTGTGCTCTTTTGCCCTCCATTTTTTCCTCTACCTTTGGCTCCAGGCAACCACCATCTTGCCTTTTTCACTACAGATAAGCTGGCATTTTCCACAAACAGCGTTTCATCATTCAGTATGCACTGTTTTTGTATCTGGTTTCTTTTACTTGTAATATTTGTAAAATTCATCTATGTTGTTCTTTGAATCAGTAATTTGTACTTTTTGATTCCTGAATAGTATTTCACAGTATAGGTATACCAAATATTTTGCTTATCCATTCATCTGCTGATGGATATTTGAGCTGCTTCCAGTTTTTAGCCACTGTGAATAAAGCTGCTGTGAACATCATATACAAATCTTTGTAATGACAGATGTTTTCATTTACCTTGGATAAATAACTAGAAGTGAAAAGGCTGGATCATATAGCAAGTATAGGTTAAACTTTTAAAGAAAATGCTAGTTCTCCAAAGTGATTTTATAATTTCACACTCCCATCAGCAGTATGTGTGAATTCAGCACTTTCCCACATCATCAACAACACCTGATATGGTTGGTCTTTTTCAATTTTAGCTACTCTAATGGATGTGTAATGATACCTCTTTGTGGTTTTAATTTGCTTTTCCCTGATAACTAATGATGCTGAGCCACTTTCCATGTATTCAATAGCCATCTTATTTTGTGAAGGGTCTATTAAAAAATTTGTGCAGGGGCGCAGTCTACTTTATTAGGCATCCATCATTAAAGGTATGCAAATTATAACTATTATTGAAAGTCCAACAAATTCCTTAATAAATAAACCATTAACTAAAGATTGTTCTTTATTATATTATTCTCTGTACTTTCTGTTCTTTAGAAATACTTCATAGTTTAAAAAAAAACTTTTTAAAGAGTGAAATAAATAATAGAACAGCTGTTAACATGTTCCAAAGAAGGTAGGAATGGGAAAGAAATGAGAAACCCCTACCATACATGCAGCCTTATCTAGTATAAATGCCAATTACCTTACCCTGATTTCAACTCTAATCTGGGGAAAAGAAGGCACCAGTGGTTTTTAATGTGCAATGTCCATTATATGGACAGAGAAGCTGCTTTTGGTACAAACAGTACCAGGCTTTCCTCTTTCAGCGAGCTTATTCAAATACTGTCTCAAAGCACTTATGAACTTTGACAACAGGTTTCCTACCTTAGAGAGTGATTCATCATGAACTACTGTATTGGTTGTTAAAAGAACAAGAACTGTTTGAAGTAGCTTAAGTTCTTCAAGACTGTTTTCCATTAGCTGCCAAAGCATATTAATTATATTTCCAGCTGCAGTCTGTAAAATAATTAGTTGAATTATTGTCAGCAAATAAAATATAAGGTGTTTAGGTCCCTAAATAAAAAAAGATGTACAAATATTACCTCACCTGGAGAGAATTTCTTGATCATAATAACAAACCCCATGTTTCTAGATCTATAGATCAAAACACATCTCTCAACTAATTTGAGATTCACAGCTAAGTAATTTTCTTCTCAAAAAAATAAATTTCTTTAAAATATACCATTTGAATATATGCAAATAGCTGCATACAGTTCTGAGATACCTAGTCAAAAATCAAAGCTCATTTCTACAATATGGGTATATTTCATTTGGACATTTATAAATACAGACATATGCAAATTAACTGAGACTGCTACTATTTCATGTATTATTCCACTTACAATATGTATACAAAAAACAAAATGCAACTCAAATTAACAACATATTTATAAAGTCAATTAAATCTGACATTGTTTAGAATGTTACATTAAAGGAAAAAGAATATATACTTCTATTAAAGTAACTTATGGAGTATAAAGTTAAGGTAACACCATTACATGTGAAAGCAGGATGCAGATTTGTAGTGATGAAATGTTTTTTCCTTGTTTTAACATAATAAGGTTAGATACAAACAATTCACTCAAATTAATGAACAACAAATTATCACTTCAGATAATCTAGGAAAATCATTTTTCCTCCTTTTTAAAAAAATTATAAATTTTATTCTCTTCAATGACACTGATCTGTATCACTGAATGGTGATTTCCTAATCATGACATGACAAAATGTACTTCATCTTTATTCATTATTCATGAGTGTTTAATAGTGAGAAAATCTGGTGATCTTTTAAAATTAAGCCATGTCCTTATAGCACATAAACTGTTTTACATTAAATTATCAGGTTTGCTTCATTCTCCCCTAATAAAAACTCCTGATTTGATTCTTCGGTGCACAACTGAGATAAAATCTTCACATTACCTCAGACACGACTTCATGTGACATGAGTCTCTGAATGGCGGCCAAACACAGCTGAGTAATCTTTGGCTCCTTGGTTCCACAACCCATTAGAAACGGCTGAACAACCTCTGAGCTGTTTTCTTTCAAGGCTTTATTTAGAACACATATAAAATAAATATTAAATCAAATTCACAAGTAGGAATACATTTATATATTTTCCAGTATTAACAATCTTAATAAAAACCACTTTATGTAAATACAAAAACAGAAACCAAGCAGTAAGAGTTAAAATACTTTGGATGGATACTACAGACTCTGTATCTAAACTACCCTCCTTAGCTACAGCTTTCCCATGCTTTTCTCCTAGCACTATCTTTTGATTTTTCTCCAACTCCTGCTATAAACTCTTTAAGGACAACTTCTCAGAAGTTCTATCCTGCCTCAGAGAAGCACTCTATTTCTTCAACAGTGCAGAAGGGGAAATATGAAAAAGAATTAATAATCTAGAGAAGAAAAAAGTAATTAGAAATAGTATATACATCATCCCCATCACCCTTCAGAGGCTCTCTAGAATTTCATTACATGCCTTGAATTTACACAGCCCTAATTTCTTCAAGAAATAAACTCATTAAAAACAATATTACTCCTCTTCTTACTAAAGCATTACTTTAAGTTAATTGGATGCACATGCTGTAATTCCAAATCTTAATTTAACTCCTTCCATCAAGCCAATTCTTTCAGAAGTTTTAAAGTAGCAACAAAAATGTAAAAAGGTAGAAAATGCACAAACTGAAGAATACTTTCTTAAATTTACAAAATGAAATTAAACCAGTATACACTTACTTAATGGCTATACAAAGATGAATAAGACAGGTCTGTAATCCACAGAGAATTTAAATAGATAAAATGGAATTCCAAGGAAAGAGAACATTAAACTTATGTGTTTGGTATATGGTTTTCAAAGGTACTACATCCATCAATTATTTTTTGAGGTTAAGACTTGTAACTAAGACATACAAATCTGAGTTTTAACATGTTTTTTCAAAAGAAATCGTTAGTCATCCACAGTCACCATTAAAAATAAAAAACCAGTGTTAACATTAATTTCATCATTTAAATCCCCACCTTTCTTCTCCCAAAGCTCCCTTTATAGTATACTAAATAAAGTCCACAATCTCCTACAGCATACTCTGCAAAGTCCCTCAGTATGCCAGCATAAATTACTGATTTAACACAGCTAAGAGATGGCAAATATGATTGGCAAAGAACAGTGTTTCCAAAAGGGCTCCTTGCCTTATTTCCTTGCTTTCTTAAGCATAAAAGTTTTGATTCAAACCCAGAGTCACAAATTTTCCATAAAAATGTCTCGAAACATTTATATGAATGGTTAACAAAGGACAGTAAAGCTAAAAAAAAAAAAAAAAAAATACTATTCTGAGGCAGTAAATATGCTACCATATTCAAACCTGCCAGAATCTCTGAAGTATGAGGCTATTCCCAATTCTGCTGAACATGCCTAGTCATTAAATGTTGTTTAGGTAAACAAAAATTTCCAATAGTAACAAGTTGTATTTATCATTTTTATGATGTTAACATGTTTCTCATTTGAGTATCACAGTAATCATAGAGAGTTTATAGAGCATGATTTGGCTCAAGAGCACAGTAAGTGGTAAAGCCAGATTTTTAAAATAGGTCTTCTAATTCCTGGTTTGCTATTCTTCCCACAACATTATGCTGCCACTCTTTAAGGTAAACAGCACTTAATGCAAATCGAAGTTAAAACCTTTGAAAGTATCCAAGAGGAACCACTGATCGGCACTGCCTGAAGTCTTCAGATAAATGAAGGGAAGAAACTGTCTTCATAGAAGGAAAAAAAAAAACCTGGAGTCTCTGATGACAATGACTTCAAGACACACTTGAGTATCATAAAGAAATCATCTCTTCATATACTTATTGGCCATCTGTATGTCTCCTTTGAAAAAATGTCTATATAGATTTTCTGCCCATTTTATAATCAGATTGTTTGGGATGCCTCATTTATTGAAAGAATACTTCATTATTGTCTCTGAGGTCATCTTCTAAGCCAATGTCACCCGTTCCCCACATATTGATGCTGGTGCTTTTTTGACCTTACCATAAGATGTCAACAGAAAGTTTCTGTACAACAACTAGGGTGACATTTTAAATAGGAGTCAAACTTATGGGATATCGACAATGCACATAATTCAAATGATGTAATAATAACATGAATACCTATAAACAAGTTCACATATGCACTGAAAAAGAAACCTCCATACTACCTGGCCCACAATGATTCTAAGCTGCCATCAATTTTAAGATGCATATCAATTTGGGGAATACTAAAATGTGAAAAATCTGTGCAGCTTAGAATGAATAAAATAAGGTGAATTTCAGTGAAATGTTGTATACAGGTCAGTCACAGTTACCCAGGTGTCTCAAGTTAGGATAAACTAAAATAGTATTAAAAATAATTTTTAGGGGCATCTAGATGGCTCAGTTGGTTAAGTGTCCAACTCTTGATCCTAGGGGAGTGAGTTCAAGTCTGAATTGGGCTCCACACCCAGGGTGAAGCCTACTTAATAAAAAAATTAATAAATAATAATTTTTATAAATTTTATTTTAATGTAACTCAAAGGAATCAAATATCTATCTCTTGCCTCCTTCCCATTTTTTTCTCCCAGTTTATATAAGAATAAAATAATCAAAAAGGAAGTTTCTATGTTATCCAGAATAAATCATCAATAACAAAAAAGATACAACCTATTGATCTGTTCTGTCTTTTGAAGCATAGTGTGAAAACGAAAACATCTACCATATCCAGATCACAATGCAGTAAGATAGATTATAACCAAAAAAAAAAAAAGTTAGTTTTTTTTTTCTTCTTTTAAAAGTGATAGTAGTCTTAAACAGAAATTAATCTTGCTCTTCTGAGAGACAGGTGCTCTCTCTTTATATACAATAATTTTAATGACATGCTATTTAAATGGAGCTTTATATAAAAACCTTCCTATGGGCTTAGACTTTAGAAACCACACTGAGGAAAAAGCTGTAGAACAATAGAGATATCTTGCTCTAACCATTTTTAAAACTCATTCCAGGAAAGAAAGAGAAAAAGGTCAACTCTTTTTAATCAAAACTCTCTATTTCAATTTCCTTTAAAATATAAAGACAGGCTTTTCGGGGGTCAGGAAAATAAAGTTTATTTTTTACCTAAGTTCTTTAATAAACATAACTCCTTTAATAGAATAACACTAGGTTGATAAATATATTTCCAAATTTTATAACTGTGAGAGCAAATGATACACTTTCACACACCTGGAAGAGGTCCAGCAGGTCCCCATATCCTAGGGGTTTCCTTGCTCTGAGCAGTTTCACTGCATAATTGTAGTTTTTATCCTGGAAAGAAAGAATTAAACTAGGATACCCCACTATGAATCACATTAATGGGGGTTAATAAAAGTTTCATTATGATAAATTTTAATGGTCATTAAATAACAAATTGTAATTCTTGTGAAAGAAATAAAATGTGATGTAGACATGACTGCTATCCTCAAAACCCCTTAAAATTTAATTATGGAAAAGACTGATATTTCTAACAACATTAAGAAAATATTTTAATGGTTCAAAAGATCTAAAAATACTTCAAGTGACTCAAGAATAGGAGGACAAATAAAATATGGGCAGTTTCATATTAAAAGTACAGTATATGAAAAGGAAGGATTATTCAACAAATGATACTAGTACAATTGGTTAGTAATTTTGCAAATGAAAAAAAAATCTAGGTCCTCATATCACTCACATATTATTAATTAAGAAAAAAATTAAACAAAAAAAAGAACTAAAAGAAAATAAAAATGACTACTACATGGAAGGAGAAGGGCTTCCTAAGTGCAAAACACAAATGAGAAAAGTCAGATTATGTAAAAATGAAAAACATCTAGATAAAAATTTAAAAGGTAAATGACTTGTAGAAAATATAAACATGATGGGAAGTCAATACTTTTGCTATATAAGCAGCTCAAATAATTTGATAAGAAAACACAAAAACTCAAAGAAATAAATGTAAAGTGAAAAAAGGAAATAATATATTCGGAGGAAAATGTTCAACACTAAAGACAAATGTCAATTAAAATAAGAAGTCATTTGCCTGTTCAATTCCCAAAAAGATTTTTTAAGATAATAATCAGGTAAGGATGTTATAAAAATACATTCACATATTGCTGGTAAAGGCATAGACTTTTATCTTTTCAGAAAGCACTGTCTCCAAATACTGAAACATGTCTAACATAAAAGAATGGTTAAATAAGCTACAATCACTTGCTATAATATTATGAAGCAATTTTTAAAAGTTAGAAAAGACAGCATCAAAGGAAAGTACTTAACGATATAAGAATACAAATTAAAAGGTTAAAAAGTTTTTAAAAATCCAAGGAAAAAAAGAATAAATAAGAACACATTATGTTTTAGAGAAACTATGCAATCTCTGGCCCTCTAGGTTAACTTGTAAGCATGGAATTAATTGCCCCCTAGGTCATTTAGCCCGATTACGGAACTAGCCTACCAACAGACCTCTACCTTACTGATGGTATACTGAAATAAACCTTCCCACCGCTGTGAGAATCGTTTACATAAAAACATTAAAATGAATGTGCCACTGCCCTGATTCAAACTCTTCCATCAAGCAGCTCAGGAAGTCACAGAAAGGCAATACTTGAATAGTGTATCCAAATAGACCAAACTGTTTTATACCTCTTATATGCAAGTAATCTGCTTTACTTTCCACTTCTACACCTTATTTGCCTGGCTAACTCCTTTTCAAGCTTTGAGACTCAGCTTCAGATTCCCAGGCTGGGTTGGGTGCCTTCTCTCTGTTCCTATAATAAAATAAGCCTTGTCTATATTTCCATCTTGGCATTTACCACAGTATTAAAATTCTCATTTAGGGTCTGTCTCCTTCATTACTCTGTTATCTGGCTGATATGAACTAAGTATGACAAAATTCATCTACCTGAATCATATAACATGTAAAATTACAGTAAAGACTGGGAAGTAGAAAAACACAGTAGAGGCAGCACGAAGAGACTTACTTGCATTTTGGAGTGACTCACTATTAGCCTACATTGAATGAGGGCTTACTATTTCCTATGTAATGTGTTAACTATTAGTAATATAAGGAAGAGTAAGATATTGATCCTGACCTCGGGTAAGTATGTCCTCTAGAAGAGAAAATTTCTGGCAAAGCGCTTCAAAAGGCAAATGGAAGAGCAGGTAAGCTAAACAGAATGAACAGCAGGCACATATGCATTTTCAAGTATACTTCTTATATTTCCATCTAGATTATAGGTGAGTTATACTCATCTCTGCATCTCTCCTAGTGATTCTAACATAATTATTCCCTTATTAAGAATGTATTTATGATATATTCTATAGATGTTTGTAAGATATCACAAGCATGTGTATTGATAAGATAGAAAATACTAAATAAAATCAGCAGATAAATTATCTTTAACATCAGAAAATAATTCTGAAGTATAATTACTCACTGCTACTTAAAGACTTTTTAGTAATAAGACCGTGTAGATATGAAAAAGGTGAGGGAAACTGTGAGAAAAGAACACAAATCATACATAATGATCATCTATGTGAAAATTCTATATGTATACTGACAATAGCTGAAAGCAGCCAAAGGTAGATGTAACCATTACGGTTTTGAGTATGGGTTAAACACACAATTTTAAGATATCACAACTTCACTGGTTTCCTTGTTTCAAATATTCAAAAAGCAGATTCTCTGTTTATGTAATTTTTGTATGACACAAGTCTTCTCAGTCAACCTCAAGTATACTATAAGCTGGCTTAATAAAAACATTTTGTAATATATGGTAGTCAAGTGTAAGATTAAGGCATTTGGCCTTGTAAATGAAAAACCTGATGTTGCTATGTCTCATTTGCAGAGCTTTATCTTTAAAGAAAAAGGAAATTTTGAGATAATGATCTGTATATCTGAATCAATGCTGACATTACCTGGCATAGCATTCCCACTTATGTCAGCATTCATGACAGCAGTGAAAACAAAGAAAAATAAACATTAAAGGAGGATGCTTAAAAGAAGGGGAGATGTAAAGCAAAGATTTATTCTGCAATGTAAATAACCTTCCCTTGAAAAATAAATCTAAGAAAACTAAAGTTGGCTAGAAATCTACACTGAATATCACTGGTCAGACTAGTTAATCCTAATTAAGGGTTCTAATTTTTATAGCAATCCTTTATATCTTCTGAATATGTAGAGATAGCTGAGAATTCAATATCCCATTTCATATGCAACTCCTCCATTGTTTGGTATCTTTAACATCCATTATAGCACAAAAGTAGTAACCTACAGTCTCTAGAATATAGCTATAGAGTAGTAAACACTTCTCCAGAAATTAAAATTTTTTAAAAATTAACTACAAATTTTTCTTAGTATTAACTGTACTCTAAGTAATTTAGAAACTATATATTGACTAAACTCTTCCTTGTTCAAGAGCCTTTGATTTTCAAGATGATAGTGGTTTAAAAAGCTATAAATTTTAAAGTATCAATTGCTATAGATACTTGGTAAAAAAATGCTAGGAAACAGTTTAAGTGCTAATATAGCTCCTCAAGTACATGGCTCTGGACACCATGGATCTTAAAGCATGAACCATCAATTGTATGTGCATAAAGATTTGTACTAGCATGATTTGAATAGAGCTAACTGAATTAAAATGAACAGCCCACCTATACATTAAACTCATACTGACAGAGACAAAATTTTTCTTACTTGTTCTTAAGATTAACCAATTAAACATTTTACTTTGGTATAGAACTCAGCACCAGAGAGTGATCCTCTGAAGAAATCAGTCTATTCAAAAAATCTTCCATCAGCTATAGACCCAACGAAAACTTGTGTTGGTGAACAACTAAGGACTTACCATATCAGCAATTATAGTAGCAAAAGTTAATATTTGTAATGATATTCTAATATGATTAGCTAATTTAAAAATATCCAGATCATAATTTATCTTGAAACATTAGTTTCCTCACAGGAGCTAATCCACCCAACATGCATCTCCCAAAACCCACTAGCCCACCCTCCCAATCCAACCATACCTACCTTTGCCTTTACCCACCACTTTCACTATACCCCTTCTCAAAATGCACACAGAGCATTATTCAGTGCTGTGAATAATTGTTATAAAACTATTTGGTGTTTCGACAGATTGTTCAAAATCAGAGAAGAAGCTGTGAGAAACAGATGCAACACAGGAGAGCTCACCCTAAGGGCAAATGTCCAGCAAAGCCCGGGAAGCCCAAGTGAAATCCACCTTCCACCCTTAAAACTGCCCCCAAAAGTCCTCATTTCATTTTGTAATACTCTCTGAGATTTCACCAATTAGGGATTTTTTGGTATCACTTTTAAAAATGTGAAGAGATTCATCAGAGTTAGAGAGATTCTGCACTATTTGGATTTTGTTTCAATTAACTTAATAGGACTGCTTTTCTCCTATAACCAGCTGAGAGCAACAGCACCATTGGAACTGGAAATGCAGACTGAAGGATCAGTGAAGTAAGCCAATGATTAAGTATAAACCCTTGGGAGGGAGTAGCTAGTGTGGAAACCTCACAATACTATGGCAGCATACTGTAGCGGGAAGAACATGGACTCTGAACAGCCCTGGACTTAAATCTAGTTCCACCACTTATTATGTGACCTTAGTCAAGTAACTTAATCTCTTTGCATCTCAACGTGCTCTACTATAAAATAAAAATACTTCCTCACAAGGCTGTCTTTTATTAGAGTGGCACAAATGTCTCACATATAACAGATTCTCAGAAAATGCTAGTTTCCTTTTCCATGTTCATTACAGAGGCAAGAACAAAAAGGCACCAAAGAAAAGAAAGAAGTAAACTGAGTATCAAAAAGAGTGCCAAAGAGGAACTCCTGAAATTCCTCTTTGAAAACCAGGTTCAATCAAGAGAATGTAAGAAAACATTTTTTTCTTTTCTCCACCCCACTCCCATTCTTTCTTCATGACCATACTGTCTTAGTCCTAGGATTCAAAACTCATATAGTACTACTAAATTTGTAATAATACACTATCATCTGTTTATATTATATAAAGATAAAATAGATCTTGGAAGGTGGACTGAGAACCAATCTTTCATTCCATTCAGCTCAACAAATATTAACTGAATGCCTTTTATGGGTAAGGTATGTCTTAGGTGATCAACAAGATGTGGAGGAGAATGCAAATCCTTGCCTGTAAGGAGTTAGTAGTTTTAACCTTTCTGATTTCAGAGAATTTCATAACATTCATCCTTGGGAAACCCAATCAGTTCATAAGTTAAGGACCTTTAAATGTTCTTTATCACTATAAACAGCATGCTAGGGCATAAAGGAGAGGCTATAGGAAACTGATGGCTGTTTTCTGGGTTTTTTTTTTTTTAAGATTCTACTTTTATTATTAGTGAAATTTTCATTAATTGTTGAATTTTTAAGCAAAAAATTACCTGCCAAAATTTCGGTGTTTCGTGCAGCTATTGTTTTAACTTTTATTATTCCTGATTCAGCAGCCTGCAAGAATAAAAATAATTAGAACATAAAACTTACTATCAACATGAATTATCTAGGGAAAGAAATCATATATGATCACTATTGTCTTTTTTTATTTTCAAAAACTTCAGAAACTAAGCCTAGTAGTGCCATAAACATTAAATGTAGTAAAATATGATTCATTTGATTATTCACATGCAAACTCGGCACTAGAGTATGTTGCCTTTCTCTGCCTAAGGCACATCTAACCCCTCATGAATTAAAATGTTCATAAAATATAAAAATAATAAACAAAAACAAAGCCTAATGAAAAAAACTAGGTTTCTCTTCCCCATTTCATACCTCCAACCCCACCATTAAAAAAATTGCAAAACACTGCAAAATCAAGTAAAACTGTTTTGGATTCAAAGAGAATGAATAATCAAGAATTTTGTCATTATTTTGTTTCCATTTTTTTAAACACCCATTAGATTTTCATAAGGCACCTAAAACACTGCATCATAGGTACAGTTAGCTGGCAGCATTTGGAAGTTATACAGCATTTTACACAGTGCTACAGAACTGTACTGTCCAATACAGTAGCCATTGGCTACATGCCACTATATGAGGTTAATCTGAATGGAGCTGTACTCTAAGTATAAAATACACACTAGATTTTGAAGACTTAGTATGAAAAGTAAATGTAGGCTATCCCTTAAATATTTACACTGATTAAATGTTGAAACAATATTTTGAATATATTAGGTTAAATTATATACTAATAAAATTAAATGCCTATTTCTTTATATTTTTAATGCAATTTAAAATTACACATATGGATTGATTCCATTTGTAGTCCACATTATATTTCTATTGGACAGTGTTGACATATAACACTGATATATAACTTCCACCATGGAAACTAAGAACATTTTTACTATCAAGAAACATGCCTATTTTATACTTATACTGGTCTCCACACTTTCAAAAATAATATATAAATATTCATGTTATATGTCTAAGTTTTCCTATTAATTTGCTTGCTACTTGCTCTCTTATTTTGTTATCTCTTACTGCTTGCTAAGGGACAAGTGATAGCAGGTTCTAAAGGTTTAAAAATCATTATGGAAAAACACCCGTGTCCTGTGGGTTCTTAGTGTGAGGAGCAGCAGATAAATGCATAAAATAAATACCATATTGTAGGCTATACTATGTATAGTATATGATCTTTGTCATTTTGTTGGTTTCCAAGCATGTGAAGACCTTGCCTGTGTCTGGAGATTTCCCAACTTCATGAGTTTTGATGCAAGATAGAGCTTATCTTCCACTCTTAAAAATGGAAAATGCCAGATACTTGCTTTCCCACATGCCCTGGGAGCCTATTCTAATCCAAACAGACACACCTAGCAGAGACTGTGACTATGGAGGCTAATGACAAAGAAAAGCAAAGACAAGAGAAAATTCTTTCTGATGACAGCAATAGTGGAGGTGACAGCTACTTCCCAGGGCAGTAAGAGCAGAACCAGTGGCAGCAAAGAGCGGCCAGTGCCATCTCAGGTATCCAGTCACTTGTTCGGCAGAGAACAGCAGGTTCTAGCTGTTTAGCTTCCCTTTGTTTCTGCACTTTTGCTAAAGCTGGCCCCATCCAGCCTTCTACCAATTATGTGAGCCACTCAATATATATCAGTAAACTTCATTTCTGCTAAATCAGCCAGAGTCAGGGGCGCCTGGGTGGCTCAGTCGTTAGGCGTCTGCCTCCGGCTCAGGTCATGATCCCAGGGTCCTGGGATCGAGCCCCGCGTCGGGCTCCCTGCTCAGCGGGAAGCCTGCTTCTCCCTCTCCCCCTCCCCCTGCTTGTGTTCCCTCTCTCGCTATGTCTCTCTCTGTCAAATAAATAAATAAAATCTTAAAAAAAAAAAAAAATCAGCCAGAGTCAGCTTTCATTGCTCAAAATTAAGAAGCCTGATACATTAGGAGTTACTTCTACAACTTTAAGAAATGGAAATGTCCCAAATTAAATGAACATGACTAGAAGCAGAAATATAGGCAAAATAAAATTCTTCAGGGAAAGATGACTGATTTTCTAATTATTTGGGGCAGAAAAACCAAAGGCTTAAAAAAAATCCTGATGCCCAGATTGCAACACATTCCAAGGAATGCCAATGGAAGCTAGGCATCAGTATTTTTCATATCTTCAGGTGAGTCATCATTTTCAAGCTCTTCCCCTCTTCACTACTGACCATTTGAACCCCTTATATGTTCAAATTCAACATCTTTCTCCTTCAGCATCAACAAAAATTGGTCTAACTGAACCATCATAAATACCAATGTCATTTGTCCTGACTCTGAATTCTAGCTAGTCTGACCTTAACAGTTTCCAAAATCAGTCCTACAGCATGCCAGATACCAGATGTCAGTAAAAGATTTCAAATTTGCCAGACACTATTTTGATTCCCTGAGATAAATTAATAGTCTATCCATGTCTGTGTCATAGAGAAGTATAAAGAAGTATAAATACATAAGCTGTAAAGCGTATAAAATGCTTAACAATTATTTTTACACATACACAATAAGGAAAAGGAATAAGAAGTGTTTTTTTTTTAGTACAATAGTTCCAAAGTAGTGTAAGAGATACATAACCAGTATTTTCATTCCTAAACATAAAAAATCACCACAAGGACTATTTGTTGCCTTAGAGATAATTAGACCTATCTCAAGAGTTCCCCATTTTTTACACACAGGTTTCTACTCTCAAACTTTGAAAATATAACAGCTTATTCCCTAGGCACCCTGTGTGGCTGGAAAGTCTATCAGTGTTTACTGACAACATTTGTATACCAGGGGCCCCCTAACCACTGCAGTCTTACTTCATACACAGGCCTAGCTACATCTTCAAGAGTGTCTTTTATAAATGGAGGTATTCAGACTCAGATTGCCTTCTGCTTATCAAGGATAGTCTATGTGAAGAAGAGTCTTTAAGTTCTTGCTTTAAAAGTATCCTCTACTCTGATCAGGTATCTTGTATATCCATAAGGGAACTACTCAACTATAAACACAGGCTTTTTTTTTTCCTGAATTGGCCCTCGTGCCAATTAAAAAAAAAAAAAGTTGCCATTTCTGTGGACTTGGATAGAGATCGCATAGGTTAAGGTGGGTAGTCTAATATCTCTATTCCTGGGGGTAATCTGAGTTAGGAAAAAAACACCAAAATTAAATACACTGTAGTATTTAATACTTTTTACTCTTAAAATTAATCTCTCTCAAGTAATATTTTTTCTTTTTTTCAATATTCTTTGCTTACCCAAATAGACATACTCACCAGGGACTTTGGCACAGAAAAACAGAGACAAAGAGAATGTGGACTCCTCTCCCAAGACCATCTAGAATATCCTTGGCCTCATTTCTCTTTCAATAAACCCTTCCTGGGCAATCTCATAATTCCATGGTTTCAGCAACTTTCTAAATGCTGAAGACTCCTAAACTATATTCCTGTCCTTGCCTGTCTCCTAAACTATAGGACTTATTAACCTAATGTTTAAGAGGCACCTTAAATTCAAGATATTCAAAATAGGTGTCATCTTGTCCCTCCCTCCACACACTTCCACTTCAACCCCAGAAAAACTTGTTTCTCCTCCCTATAATTAATCTCTCTTTTTCTGAACAGCAGCAGCATCCATCCAGTCACTGACTAGACATCTGTAGTTTCTCCCTCATCCCACAAATCACATCAACCACAAAGGCTATGTAGTAAGCATATCTTATACTTCCTTCTCAAACCGCACTTCTGCACCTTAACTCAAACTTCTCATTATCAACCTAAACTATGAGATTTCTCTGCCTATAATCTTGCCCTCCATTCCTCCACTGATTCAAATTTTCCATGGTTCCCCAGCACCCATCCCTACTAGTGTTTCTCAAAACTGAGTAGTGTAAGGACATCCTTTAAAAGAAAAAAAAAAAAAAATCACCTCATAGACCTACCCAGTTACTGACAAATCCAAGCATGTATAAATCAAATTAGGAATAAACTCCTTATTTTACAGCTCTTAAATTGTAAACCCAATAAATTCACAAGTTATACACAAACCCAAATTAACACTAATTTAATGTGACAAATAATGCTTTGCTGAAATTAAACCACTGCTGACAACATGAAGATAATTGTAGACTTATGGAGTGGGCTCTCCTGATTTTGGCACTCTTATAGTGCCATAAGCAAAGACAGAAATAATTTCTTCCATCAACTTTTTTCTGTGGCAACTATCAAAAAGCTTTTCCATCTTTGTGGGTTATCTATGATTTGTACCTGTAACACTTTATCCCAATCATCTCATTACATGTCTGTTCCTCCATTCTAGTATAAGCCCCATAAGGACAAGAAATATATTCCATTCATCCCTCCATATTACTAATGCCTAACACAGTGCCTGGCATACAGGAGATACATAATAAATGTTTCTAAACAAAAACATAAAAAGTTCTAAGTAGAGAAGGAGACTTCATTGCCCACTAATTGAAAAATCCAGAGGAAATCTGACCCAGAGGAAATCTGACCCAGAGGAAATCTGATGCAGAGATTCACAAGGCCATCAGGGCTGCAGTTCCACTTCTCTGCCATTCTGTTGAATCTGTCCCGTTCCATGGTAGGTGCATCCTTGGGCCACTTCCAATCTTGGCAATAAAAATAGTTGCAGCCATTCTACACCTCACAATTTTATATGACACCATCTATCAGAGAAAGGTCTCTTTCAGTAGCTTTTAAGAAAGAAAGAGGAGGGGCGCCTGGGTGGCTCAGTTGGTTAAGCGGCTGCCTTCGGCTCAGGTCATGATCCCAGGGTCCTGGGATGGAGGCCCGCATCGGGCTCCCTGCTCAGCCGGGAGCCTGCTTCTCCCTCTTCCTCTGCCTCTCCCCCTGCTTGTGAACTCTCTCTCTCTTTCTCTGTCAAATAAATAAATAAAATCTTTAAAAAAAAAAAAAAAGAAAGAAAGAAAGAGGAAAGTCCTTGCCCAAGAGCACTCACTGGCATTATGTAACTTGGGACGAAATGAAGGTGAGGATGGTGGGGGGTGGAAGGGTTTAAACTAAATTAAACTAATCAAGGTATGGTACCCTGAAGGAAGGAATAGATTAATTCACCTCAATCCAAAGGTTTAGAAATGAAGGAAGAGTGCAGCCTACTACTGAAGGAAGCAAGAGGAAATGGATGCTAGAAAGGGAATTAAATGTCCACTACTTGAACTAGGGACAAATTAAAAAAAATGAATGCTGTTTCCCTTCATCAAAGCTCCTATGTTATGTTTTTTTTCTATGTTCTGTTTTTCAAAAAAACATGTTTTTCACCTCTATGAAAGTAGACCTCAAAATTAGAACAAATTTACCAAAGGTCCAAATTAATTACTCACAAGCATAAAACAAGAGCTAATGAAGTAATGTGAAATTCATGTTAAGAGCAACTTGGATTAAAAAATGTACTCATAAGACATCAGGGAGATATAAAGCTGCCTAAAGACTTACGATTTTAGATGTCAGGTAAAATCAAAAGACCTAAAGTCAAGTCCACACTTGGGAATAGGGAGATCTAGAACACTCCCTAGAGGACAATATGCTCATAAAACAATGAATACACGGAAACCAATATGATTTTCTTTTGTAACATTCAATTAGTCTATAATCCCAAACTTTGAAAGATATATACCTACATGGCATCTTATCCAAAACCTCTGACCAAAAACAAAAACAAAAACACCTCTGGCGTCTAGGAAAGAAAAAAACTTTAACACATCAAAAGAAAGACTAAAATGCAAATTACATGTGGATAGCTAAAATATATATGTGGTATGCCTATATATATGGTATCCCTTTTCTTTCCTTTTAAAAAAATTTAATCTCCCAATAGTAACTAATTAATACCTCCTAGATACACAAATGCTTTGCATTATGGTGACAGAAAGATAAACAAGATGTAAAACTTACCCTTAAGGTGCTATTTAGACCAAAAAAAAAAAAAAAAACCTAAAATAACTATAACAGTAAGTAAAATATAAGAGTTACAAGGAAATAACTTATAAAATAAGTTGAAATGAAAGTTAGGAAAACATATTAGCTTGAAATCCTGGGCAGGAGTTTTAACAATTTTTGCTCTAGCAACTATTAGTACATGGCACACAGCATGTACTCAAAAACTATTTCATGAACAAATGAATGAAGGGAATGAAAATTATCTGGGGGCACCTGGGTGGCACAGTCGGTTGGACATCCAACTCTTGCTTTCAGCTCAGGTCATGATCTCAGAGTTGTGTGTCAGGGTCGTGGGATCAAGATCTCCAACAGGCTCCATACTCAGTGCAAAGTCTGCTGGAGATTCTTTCTCTCTCTCTCTCTCTCTCTCTCTCTCTCCCCCTCTGCCCTTCCCCCCTTCATGCGCACACTCTCTCTCTCTCAAATAAATCTTTAAAAGAAAAAAGAAAATTATCTGTAAAGTTGATCTATTCATGCAACAAATGGATGAGCAACATTTAAAGTGGGATTAAATGAAGGTAGGATCTTAATTTAAAAAGATAGGAGAAGGTGATTCTGGGCCAGCAAAAGGAACCTCAGAAACATGGAAGAGGGAGGCAGTAGCATATATTTGGATAATAAATAGCAGGCAATACACCTCGGCTGAAGTATAAAGGCATACGAAGAAAAGTTGAAAGTGATGGGCTAGAAAGGAAGGTTAGGACAATCAAGGAAGGTCTTAAATGCTATGCTAAGGGGTCCTTTAAGTACAGAGTAGCCAGTGAGGGTTTCTGAGCTGCTTAAATATATTAAGCTAGTGGTTACATGTAGAATGGTTTCTCTTTTCTGCCATTAATGTATACTAAAGGCCAGGCATTTGAAACCTAGAACTAAAATAATAAGCTGAGAAAAGAGAAAAAAGAAGAGGTATGTTGGAAATTACAGAGCAGGAAGGAACAGCTGACAATGAATAAAGAGAGCAGAGGGGGAGAACATAGCCAAACGTGACTAAGGTAAGCAACAGTGATAAATGCCATCAACAGAACAAATGAAATGAGGGGAAAGGACAAGTTTTGAGATAAATAAGTTCAATTACAAGAAGTCCTATTTCAAGTGTGGTAAAGATATTCTGGTAGATGTGTTCGACAGACAGCTGGAAACACAGGTCTATGCTCAGTAAAGAGAGCAGAGTCTGCGCAGTAGATTTCGGAGTCATCAGTATTTGGGTAAGGCCAGCAGCAGGGGGAGCAGGGGGAGTAAGTAGATGCCAGTACTAAGGGAGGAGCACGGAGAAGAGGCCTGGAAACAGAACTTAGGATACACTTATAAATAAATAAAAGGAGAAGGAATACTGAAAGAGCCAGGAGAAAAAGGAAAGTAGAGTGCTACAAACTTCAAAATGAGAGAACTGCAACATGGAAAGAATGATAAATAGTAACAAATAATGAAGCAAGGCAGAGGAATCGGAACAATGATAAGAACAAGCTAAGTATGTTTAAAAGGCATTTTGCAGTATGATATTATGCGGAGAAGTTGCAGATGGATGCACAGGGATTCACATCCCAGTTCTTCCATTTCCTAGCTTTACTAACTTATGCAAGTTACTGAACCAAGAAAAAAAACCGTAATTTCCTCATCTGTAAAATTAAAATAGCATCTTCTAATAGAATCAATGGATGCAAAGTCCCTAGCCTAATGAAAAGACAATATTTTACTCAACACTGAGTTAACTTCATAAAGGCAGTCTCTCATTCATTTTTATATTTCCCACCATGCTTTACACTTAAGACAGTAATAAATTCCTATTAAATTATAGCAGTGATAGCAAAACCCAATGTTTTGTACATGACTGAAAATAAGCTTTACTTATATAAAAGAAAAAAGGAAAATAATTCCATTTTTGAAGTATGTCTTCCTTTTTGGTGTATATGTCAGAACAATGTCTTTTGTTTCTTCTGTCTCACCAAAGCACAGTGATAAGATAATCAATACATTTGACTAAAATATTTTCACTGACCTTTGCTCTCATTTTCTTCAGAAAAGTAAAAATACAATGATCAAAAACCTAGTCAAAAATAATGTTTTATACTTTAACAATAAATTTCATTGGTTATGGTACTTTCATAAATGTATAAAACATGTTATAGACTAACCAAAAGCTTTTTAAAGAACTCTCACTGTAAAATGCTCTTAGAATACTGCAATAATCTAGAAAATTTTCCTAGAAGTCCTAGTGAAAACGTTTCTGCTTATATTATTTTTTTTTTAAGATTTTATTTATTTATTTGACAGAGAGAGACACAGCAAGAGAGGGAACACAAACAGGGGGAGTGGGAGGGGGAGAAGCAGACTTCCTGCCAAGCAGGGAGCCCGATGCAGGGCTCAATCCCAGGACCCTGGGATCATGACCTGAGCCGAAGGCAGACGCTTAACGACTGAGCCACCCCAGCACCCCTGCTTCTATTATTCTTGAAGTTAACATCTAAACCATTCATCAGAAGAAAATGAATTTAATGAGACCTTAGGAATCTAATGTAACTTTTCTGGAATAAAGTCACAGAAAGAGCAGAGTCAAAGGAGAAAAGAGAAAAAGAAAAGAAACAAAGGCCAAAGGCCACTCACCTAACACAATTATCTAAAACTGCATTATATAGGAAAGTAAGTCTTGACCAAAATGATTTCTAACTCCTTACCATACTTGTCACATTTATGTGACTGGGGTTGGCAAGTTTTCTTGAATAAATTATGAAAATTTATTTCAGTATAAAAAACATCAACTTATTCTATTATGCTTATGAGAGAAAGAACACAATTGGTTGTCATGAGTAAATCTGTCCAACATCAACAGAAAAAAAAACTACAGTACATCATAAAATACTAAACCAAACAGCTCCTGATTAAGCATGCAAACATTATCCAGCCCTCATTCTTCACTGTCAAAAGGTCCTGAAAATGAGATCTTCTCCCTACCAGAAGAGCCAACTGACTTGGTCCTCCGTCCCCAAAGGAAGAATCCTGTCATGATATGTAAAAGGCATCTCTCTCACCAAGCTAACACATAAAAACACTGGACACTGAGGAACTCTATTATAAGAACTTTTGCTTTTTAAGGCAAAAATCCCTGTTAACTAACTCTTATCAAACCCAAATACACAAGAGGAAACAAAGGACATGGCATGGGAAGACTATTTGCACTTTTTTATTATTTACACCCTTACTGATTCCACTTCATTAAAAAGGAGAGAGAAAAATCCATTCAAAACCCTAATTCTGACCGCCTCAACTCAAATGATCTTCATTCCCTTCCTCTTCTACCACCCATTCCCTGGACTTCATCATCCTCTAGGGCAGCCTAACTTGGCAATCTTAAATCCAATATCCCCTTACTGTCTCAATCCCTATCCTTCTAGCTCTCCCACTCCTCAACTCTACTGCTCTTGATTAAATTGGTGCTGCTAGTACCTTAACCCTTCCATCTTCTTCCAAAGTTTTGTTGGATTTCCTTCTTTAGGAATACAACATAGATCTCACCATCTATCATCATTTTAACCACTTTTCCTGCCAAGACTCTTAAGTGTCCCAAGTCCATTTCTCCTACACTTCTCCAAAGTGATCCACTGCTCCCCTCAAACTTTCTACCCATCACTCCTTTCATCACTAATTACTCCTAGCAATAAGCTTGTTTCCTACCTTACCAGGAATAGAGGTCACAGGCCAAACTGTCCACAACTTCCTATCTCTCCACAATATCCCTCATTCAAATTTATCACATTCAAATTCATTTTTTCTTTTTCCCTTCCTCTGTCAGAGGAAAATATGTTCCTTCTCAGGTTTAAAATGAGTTCAATCACTTATGCCCTTGAAACTCCAGCTTTCTCAGGGACCTTGCTCTACAAGTATTCCCTTTCTCTCCCATATCCTTAATTTTAGTTGGCCAGCTACCTCTTTCCCTTTATTGCTGTTGTTTCCCAAAGTTCCTTCTTTGGTCCTGATATTCTCATTCAGACTCATTTTATCTACTCCTATGGTTTCTACTATCATGTATAAACTGACACTTCTAAATCTGAAATTCTAGACCTCCCCCTTAAGAACCAAACCATCATTTTCAAACTCCTACTGGTCAGTTCCACACATAAATCTTAAACTAATTATATTCAGGACTATTCACTTTACCCAAAAACATCGCCTCCTCTTATATTCCTTCTCTTAGTGATCTATCCAGTTTCCCAAGCCAGAACCTGGAAGGCATCATAGATTTCTCTCTCTACGTTATATAGAAGGTCACCATGCCCTGGTAATTTTACCTGTTAAGTCTCTTTTTAATCCATGCTCTCTCTTTCACACATGCCCACCACAATGCAAGCAACTGCTACCTTCATGCAGGCAATCCTCATTTTTTAAATTTGCTCTCTGCCTCAATCTCAGTCCCCTCTAATTCTTCCCACCAATACTGTTATGAAAATGTTAATAAAGGGCGCCTGGGTGGCTCAGTCAAGTCATGGTCCCGGGGTCCTGGGATCAAGCCCCACTGTCAGGTTCCCTGCTTAGCAGGGAGCCTGCTTCTCCCACTCCACCTGCTTGTGCTCTCTCTCTCCCTCTCTCTCTCAAATAAATAAAATCTTAAAAAAAAAAGGAAAATGTTACAAAATATGAATTAATATTATTCCCTCTCTTAAAAAACTTTAATGGCTCCCAATAACCTCCAGCATGAAATTTATTTGACATGGAATATAAACATATGCTATTTCCTCTGCCTGGTATGACCCCCCCCCTTCTTCTTGGCTAGCTTCTACTCATCCTATTAAGGCTCAATTCAAGAATTACAAATTCTTTCTGAGCTTACTTCCAATCTCAGTTAGATCCCCCTCATTTGTTTCCAGAGTAATGCCTGCAAACAGAAAATGACCAAAATGTTTTATTCATTAAATACATAAACATAAAGCTTCAGAGATTACTGCCTCTGAAGGCACTGAATTTCAATTATACAGAAATGATTTTGCAAAGCTTTAAAGTAATTTTTAAAGCAAAGAAAACATTTTTCATACAAATATTCCAGAACAAATTAGCTAGCACACTTGTGCTAAAAAGTTACACTGCTGTAAAAATAAGCAGTAATACAAGGAGAAGGAATGTATTGCTGTTATTATTGAATTACTACTTTTATTATAAAATGACAATGAAATTATAGCCACTATTAAAACAATTTAAGGGGTGCCTGGGTGGCTCAGTCGGTTGGGCGGCTGCCTTCGGCTCAGGTCATGATCCCAGGGTCCTGGGATCAAACCCCGCATCGGGCTCCCTGCTCCGCGGGAAGCCTGCTTCTCCCTCTCCCACTTCCCCTGCTTGTGTTCCTTCTCTCGCTGTGTCTCTCTCTGTCAAATAAATTAATAAAATCTTAAAAAAAAAAATCTCAACTGCTTTAAAAAAAAATTTAAAAAAAACAATTTAATATGCAAAGGAAGATTTATAAATGGAAACAATTAAGATGGAGAAAGCCATGCAGAAAATCCAAAGATAAGAAGTAAACAGCAATAAATAAGGCACTATCCTTTACCAATACTCTTTTCTTCTGTAAGCACCATGATCAAAAAAGTAGAAATTACTAGAAACTTAAAATAAAGACTAAATATAAAAGGTATCACTTCATTCTACCTTGTTTAAAAGGTACTGGGGAAGGAGACATCCCTTCCAAAGCACTGTACTGCTTTGAGTTCTTGAGTACCTTTGTAAGTAGTTCAGAATAAGTATTTTTCAAGTAATAACTGTGAAGATACTGGGAGAATGTTAACTAGCAAACCAGTACACAGATGGAAAAGGTTCTTACACTGAGAAAGGCTCTGCCTTAAGGTATACCAAGAACCATCCTCTCCCCATCCCCAAAATAAATAAAACAAAAACATATCAGTTCCTTAGAGAACAAAAGCCAAAATTTGGCACTGCTATTAATTTACCAGGAAAAATTTAATTCAACCAAAATGTTTCTTGAAAATCAAGGGTCCTCCTAAAGAATCATCATTCTTAGACTAATTATTCATTCTTGTTTCAAACTTGTGACACAGTAATGGTCATTTTCCAATTCCTAAGTGGGCCCGTAAGTATATTAGAAGTGCCACTGGTTAAGGAGTCAAAGTTCTTACATTCAACAAATTCTTGTGGAGTAGGTATTATGTAGGAAATTATGTATCAGAGATTATCACGCCAAGAATTATTTTTGTCATTACCTCAGAGAGTAGATGCAATCACTAAGTAATCTCTTTGGCCTATGTTCAAGTAAAAAAGCTAATGAGGTTTACTGAACGTTCCTAGATAAGATGGACTGAGTTCTAGAACTTTGTAAATTATGGGATGCCTGGGAGGCTCAGTCGGATAAGCGTCTGCCTTCGGCTCAGGTCATGATCCCAGGGTCCTGGGATCGAGTCCCGCATCGGGCTCCCTGCTCAACGGGAAGCCTGCTTCTCCCTCTGCCTGCTCTGCCTGCGGCTCCCTCTGCTTGTGCTCTCAATCTCTCTCCCTCTCTCTGTCAAATAAATAAATAAAACCTTAAAAAAAAAAAAAAAGAAAAAAACTTTTAAGTTACCTGTTTGGAATTCTGAATGCATTTTCAAAAGAAAAAAAAGTAATAAATGGCAATTAAATTCTCAAGCAAGTCCACAAAGGCCTTTATGTGTAATATCGAGAAATCCCAGTCTCTATATAAATTATAAGAGCTGGGAACAGTCAGTTCTATAAATTATTGTTAAAATTAAAAAATGGACTTGACATTTTATAAACGAGCATTTCTCTTAAAATTGGAACAGCCTGCTTCTTTAAAATTCTTTAAAAATGCTTAATTCTTTAGAATTACTTATTAAAACTTCCAACAGGATATAGAGAAAATAATGAAAATCTGTATCACAAGCTATTGAGTATTTGAAATAAAACATATTATGATAGTCCTCTTTCCAAGGGTGGCACATCAGGTTTCTACTATTGGGTAATATTTGCTTACTTTATTAAAGAAACACTAGATGGAGTTTGTTGAAGACTGATGAGACCAAAAGCCCTTACAGAAAAGTTAAAGTTCCTTGGAAGCCTAAAATCCAAACGTTATTGGATAAGTTTTAATTGTAAGATCTCTATAATAATAAAGGCAAAACATTTAAATTAACATGAAAACATTCCAAAATTCCTTAGTGAACTTCTGGTGAACCCTAAATAGTAAATGAAATTGCTGGTACACCAAACTACATTAAATAGGAATAAAAATAATTGCTTTTACAAAAATATCACTGAAATGTCTTATTTCAGGTATGAGAAAGGAAAATGAGATGCGATCTTTAAAAGCTTAAGAAAAATAAAATGACATCTTAAGAGAAAAGGTCAATAGTGACTAAATTAAAAATTTCAACTTAGGAAATATTTGGAGAATTTACATATATTATTAATTGAAGCCTCTTTAATACCCTTTTTGCTCTGACAATTTCCCGTCATAATCTAATAAATCCACCCTTTAGCCCTATTTACATATGAAAGAAAGCTGAAGCTTGAAGAGGTTAATATGTATTGATGTATTCCAAGGTGTATTGAATTTAATTCTAAACTCAAACGTCCCATTACATTATTGCTGATAACAAGGCTTAACATGATTACTGTGGGTCCTCAATATCTGTCGTAAGTTAGGTGACTGCATAATTTACTAATACTTCATAGTATTGACATAAAGTTAAGCTGCATGACACAAGACAAGAAGGAAAACTACTTGCCACTGAGTGATACATACTATAAACGTAAGGAGCACAGATTTTACCACAACGATGGATAATCGTTTTTAAAAACAACAAACGTAAGTTTTTCAATTCTGGCTTGGCTAGTTCCAAGTTTGAAAAAGGCCAGAAAAGGCGAGGATAAGATACATCCAGCTGAATTAGCTGAATCGGCTCATTCCGCGAAGTTCATTCCTAAATGCTGAGGACCAGGAGTAGACAAAATCAAAGCGCCCCAGTCGTCTTCAAAGGAAACTATAAAACGCGCTTATGGTACAACCCACCGACTCGTAAATCTGGAAAGGTGAGGGCCAAATGAAAATTAAATAGGACAGGAGTTTGGAAGTGAAGGACTGGGTCTAATAGGACCGGACATGCTCACCGTACCTTCTCCCGACGTTGCCCAAAGCTTACCTCTTTGACAGGTGGGAATTTCTTTTTGCATTCCAGGGACAGGGCCCGTAAATCGCTCTGCATATTCTCCAGCAGCTTTTTCACCGCCTCGGGGCTGTTGGTGCCGGACATGATCCACCAAACTACAATTCAGTATCTGAGCGGCGCAAACGAACTCCAGCACTGTCAGCTCCTTGGGGCGACAGGCAGTTCCCTCCTGGCGTCTCCGGCCCTTCCGCAGCCCGCCGCCTGGGCTCCGCGGGGCTCGGCCCGGCCTGGGCTGCGAACCCGGAGCGTACCCGAGCGCCCCCCGCAGCCTTCTCGCAACTCTCGCGTCTCCTATCCGAGGCGCCCCCCGCAGTCGCCCCGCCCTGCTAGGCTCCGCCGGCTCCGGCCGAGGAGCCCACAAGGTGGGCAGGTCCGTCCCGCTTCCGCGGGATCCGGCCACACAGTTCGTCACCAGCCAACCTGGCAAAAAGCTTCAGCGCTGGCTCCCCAAGCCCTCCAGACTCGCCGACGCCATTAGCCGAGTCGCCCACAATTCCGAGCGCGGCCGCGACACGTCAGCCGCACTTCCGGGCACCGCGGCCACCGCCCCCGCCGTGGCCAACTGGGGCGGTGAGCCTCAGGCGGGGCGGGGCCGGGGGCGTGGTCACCTTCGGGGCATGCCCGGTTCCGGGACGAGCCGCTGTCCCCAGCTCTACTTGGGCCACTGTTTGCCTAACCTAAATTTGCTTTTCTTTTAGGGTGACTGCTGTCTGAACGGAGCCACGTATCTCTTGGCCTCTCTCTTGCCGTATGTTTGAAATAAATTGTATTTCGGTGTAAACAATTTGCTTCCTTTTGGCTTAATCTTCATCTGTCTTGTCCCTCTTCATTTCTGCCCCCTCGAATCCCTGGGCTAATAGCCCCAAGTCAATGCCTACCTCCTGTTAATTTTTTCCCTCCTAAGTACCTAAATTGCAGTTCCTCCACAGAGTTGTACGAAGTATACGGGTGTTTACTGCAGTGTAGTCATTTATTTCCCTGATCTGTAAAATTTTGTTTGCTCCAAACCCTCCACTGTCTTTCCATTTCGCCCAAAGTAAAAGTCAGAATTCCTCCTTTTACCTGCCAGGCGCTGTGCGATCTGCCCCGCCCCTTTTACCGCAAGTCTCCCAGCTTAAATGAGTTTCAGAAGCATTGGGATTTTTTTTTTTTTAAGCTCTGTTTTGTTCCCTCATGTATCTCCAGCACTTAGAACAGTGTTTGGCACATTGCAGATGATCAGTAAATATTTGAATGAATGCATGAATACCCTAATAAAAACAGTTTTGGTGCTCAAATAAGAAACCGCTATAAAAGCCTTCATTAGGAGGCAATTATGTATGAAGCAAAAGTAAACAGAAAAATCATCTGTGGTTCTCGAAGATCCAGGTCAGTATGCTTTTGCCCAAGACATCTTGCAGCTACTGAGTAGGAAGCAGAGAAAGGTAGAGGGAAAGCCTGAACCAGGGTAGAGGTAGGAGATGAAGAAATGAACACCTCCAGACAACTGAGCTGATGGCATCTTTGCAGGATGGAGGACAGTGGACTGTGAGATTGTCAGTGGGCAACAAGTTTTGGCTGTGAAATAAGACCTTGCACAACAAGTACTTTGTAAACTAAATTTTTTTTCCATCTGACAAGAAGTAAAGCAAAGATGGATGAAGGTAGCAGGTGATGTTAATGAGCTCTCAGAACAGTAGTTTGGATCATTTGTGCCAAACAGTAGTTTGGATCATTTGTGACATCTTTGGGAAGTTTGACCATTCCTATAGTATAAGCTTTATGTATTAAGAGCTGTGAATTTAGAGGGGAAAAAAAAAGCTTAGGTAGAATATGTGGCAGATATTAGTCTTGAAGTCGTAGGGAGCTTTTAAAAATGATGCTCTTTTTTTAATTATTTAAATTCAATTTAGTTAACATATACTGTATTATTAGTTTCAGGGGTAGAATTTAGTGATTCATCATTTGCATATAACACCCAGTGCTCATTATGTCAAGTGCCCTCCTTAATGCCTGTCAGCCAATTATCCCTTCCCCCCACCCACCTCAAAAAAAAAAAAAGATCCTCCCAAGCTTCCACCCAGTGCCTTTCCCTATGTGACCAATTTTTCTTTTGAAATTTAGTTTTTTTATTAGTAGTAATTTTGGCATGATTGATTCAAAATCATCATTCTTAGAGTCCCTTATATCTCTGTTATATATAGTTGAGAGAATGCAATTGGAATTCATTAATTAAAAGTAATACTGATAGTGATTTGAAAAGCCAAAATTTTCTTAAGGTGTAGCAATTATCTATAACCAGTATTCTGTAAATTTCTTTTTAAAAAACAAAAACAGTTTTCTATATACATATGCCCAGGGAAATTGTACTGCCACAGAAACAGTGCATGGCTTTATGACAAAACTAAAGTTAGCAGGGGTAAAAATTATTTTTGATTCTACAAGTTAAGAAATCAGCTAAACACAGGAGTTAGCATTCTGAAAAACAGAATCATTTCTCTTTTAGTAGCAAAAACAAATTATTCAAATACATATTAATGTACCCAAGTCTCTCAGGAAGTACTTTCAAAATTTTGTGGTATACCTAGAAATGTTGGTATAAGTGTGAAATGGTCTTCTGTAGCTACATAATCTGTCTTCATTGAAAATTACATTAATAAATGCCTGCTAAATTTAACCTTTTATTACCTTGAGTAATGCTTTCATAGTCTTATCAGGTAGTAGTTAGACTTCAGGCTCTGAAGTCAAAACCTTTAAAGTTGAATGTCAGCCCTGTTAGTTACTACTTGGGTGACTCTAGAAAATTAATTTCTTTAATCTTCAGTTTCCACATATTTATTTTTTTTTTTAAGATTTTATTTATTTATTTAATAAGACAGAGAGAGACAGCGAGAGAGGGAACACAAGCACGGGGAGTGGGAGAGGGAGAAGCAGGCTTCCCGCTGAGCAGGCAGCCCAAAGTGGGGCTCGATCCCAGGAGCCTGGGATCATGACCTGAGCCGAAGGCAGCCGCTTAACGACTGAACCACCCAGGCGCCCCTCACATCTTTATTTTTTTTAAAGATTTATTTGTTTGAGAGAGAAAAAGAAAGAGAGAGAAAGTAGAGGGGAGGAGCAGAGGAAAAGGGAGAGAGAGAATCTCAAGCAGACTGCCTGCTCAGCCTGACGCCGTGGCTCTCGATCTCACAACCCTGAGATCATGACCTGAGCTGAAATCAAGAGTCCAACACTTGACTGACTGAGCCACCCAGGTGCCCCAGTTTCCACATTTTTAAAAGAAGGAAATCCAAGTGCCTTCCTTACGCTATATTTCTAATGTATAAATGTATAAATGAGATGTTGCAGGTAGTGCACAATGCTTAGCACACGTTAAGTACTAAGCCAATGTTTTCTAAGTCCAATGATCTATCCATTGAGCCATGGAGCCACCTAGTAAGTCAATCTTTTATATATAGATAGATAGATAATCTTTTATATTTATATATATTTATATATATATCTTCATATATATAAAATAGGTAGCTCTTCAGTGATCATTACTCACACTATCTTTTATTAAATTCTAAATAGACTTAATTATCAACAAGTTTTAGCATTCTAGTGAAAACTAGGAAACCCAGGTCTTTTTCTGAGCCTTTGTGGTAAATCTTTTAGAAAATGTATTTTAAATAAATAAGAAGCGTGTATTCACGTGTAACAAGAAAACTTGTCTAATGTCATTCTGAAATATCTGTCTCAGTTAATGGTGAAATCCAAATATTACTCAATTTATCTTTCTATTGTTCAATCCCTCAGATTTCACCATCAGTCACTTACTCTCCTCTCAGACTTTTCTCTCTTCTACCTACTCCTTAGAGATTAGTATTTCCCCCAATTGTATTTTTTGCTCTCTTTTCTTTTTAATTTATTCTCATGGAGTGATCTTAGTATGCGCACTGTTGGTGTCAATTACTACCAACCTATTGATAATACCCTGTATAATCTCCATATTGACAAATAGCAATAGAATGTCCAGATTAACAGGAATACTACAACAGGAATGTGGTTGCAATATCAGCTAAGATTAAAATGCAAGCTTCTAAACCTTCTGAATATTCAGACTTTCTGGAATACATAACATCAGACCTTCTAGAAACTTCACTTCCCCTTCTGGTCCTACCCTTATAAATGTAAAGCTAGACTGGTCCTATACACAGTGTTCTCTAGAGACCATCTCACTTGGGCAAGGTAGCTCATCAATCTCAAGGTAGCTCATCAACCTCAAGAGTTATGTAATATACAACATCATAGCTAAGGTGCACTACAGAGAATATTCAGACATGAAAAAACCCTTTATTCTTAGCTTCTCTAGTCTAATGCCCAAATACATTCCTGAATTTAGTGCTATGGGAATAAAACAAGAAAGTTACTGGAATATCTCTGAAAATCATGATATCAAGCCCTTATGCACAAACCTGTAACTCCAGAGTGTGAGATCCAGACATGAGTATCCCACTGCTTATTAGACATTCTTGCCTGGAAGTCTCATTGTCACCTACATTCCTCCCCAAAAAGGAGTTGGTCCTCTTCATACATTATCTTTCTCAGTGAAAGAAATTGGTTGCCACTATCCATCTAGTTTCCATCTGGTTTCCCAGATCAGGAAACTAAGAATCAAACTTGACTCTTTCCGCTCCCTCATCTACTGCATCTAAGCTGAATCAAATTGTTTGTTCATCCCCCTTTGTAACTTTCAATTCATCCATTTTCTCCATTCTCAGGCAATCATCATCTCTCACCGGTTTAAATATTTTATTTATTTATTTTTTTAGAGAGGGAAAGAGCGCACGCGTGCGTGCGAGTGGGGGGAGGGGCAGAGTGGGGAAGGAGAGGAAGGGGGAAAGAATCTCAAGCAGAATCTCACCTGGGTGCAGAGCCCAACTCAGGGCTCAGTCTCACAACCCTAAGATCATAACCTGAGTCAAAACCAAGAGTGGGACGCTTAACCGACTGAGCCACACGGGCGCCCCTCACTGGTTTCCAATGTACAATCCCTACCTCTAGTCCATTTTTAATTTATTTCCACTCTAGTCCCAGAGTCCTCTTTCTAAAATGGAAATATGAAGCCCTTTTATGATTTTCTAATGTTTCCAGATTAAATTCCAAACTCCTTTACATGGTGTACTAGTTAGATTCTTGTAGCTACCTCAAGCAGTAGGGCTTTGTGAAAATAAGAGAGGAAGGAATTTCAGCCAGAAGGCTGAGCGCTGTGGGAATACAGGAAAAGCTTCGCTTCACAGAGCCTAGAATGCAGTTTGGAAACTAGAAAGCCCTTTGGCATCCAGAACCGCTTGATTAATCTCAGCAGCAGATGTGTGTTGCTTCCTTCGCCCTCATCTGATGCTGAAGTACTACTGAGACACATCTACTCCATGTCTCTGCTAAAATTTCTTCTGCTTTTGCCAACCGGTTGCCTCACTCCTTTTTTTTTTTTTTTTTTAAGATTTTATTTATTTATTTGACAGAGCGAGAGAAAGTACAAGCAGGGGGAGCAGCAGGGGAAGAAGGAGAAGCAGGCTCCCCATGGAGCAAGGAGTCCAACTCGGGGCTCAATCTTAGGACCCTGGGATCAGAACCTGAGCCGAAGAAGGCAGACGCCTAATGGACTGAGCCACCCAGGTGTCCCAGTTGCGGATTCCATGCATCACCAGCATCCTGCTCTCTCATAGCTTCAGCTTCCTCATGGCATCGACTGCTTTTCTTCTTTCTCTGTGTCTATTTAACATCTCTTTCTCTACCCTACCAACTACATACTTTCTTTTTATGGGTTACATTCAAATTTCTAAAGAGAAAGAATCTAAGTAGTTTGGTAAATCGAGTATAAATGTTGAATTCCAATTTTGCTATGCTTTTTGCCAGACCACCTCCTAGGTGACTGAAAAGAATACAGATCGACTGCCCTTGGAGCAAGAGACACCCCTGATTCCAACAGCTATCGTCCAAGGTGATTGGTTTATGTGGTCAGGGTAAGGGGTTCACATGGTGCAGAACACGGGCAAATATGTTGAAGAAATTATATCAGAGATCTGTTAATATGAAATTTTATTGCAAATGCGTTTATAAGTGCTTTCTTACCTACTTTTTATCAGTACTTATATTCTAAGTATTATTTATAATTTAAACTTGACGTTTAGAGATTAAAACTGTGTTAAACTCTTAATAGTGATTATGAATTAAATTTTAGCTTTATCTTAGTTAGTCTCACTCTATTGTCTTTTCCTTTGTCATCATTAATTCTCTCTCTCTGAATTACTTTTCCTGAAATGAATTCAGTTTTACAATCTTCTTTTTCTAAGAATTTTACTAAGTCCAGAAATGATTTGTCTTTAATGCCTCTTGGTATATATACTCTTTGTATTTCTTAAAACGTATTCTCAAAGAATCCCTTAAACTTTAATTTTCAGAATTAAAAAGTATAACTTGCTAGCTGGTCTAAATTAAATACTGACTAAAGAACACACGCTTCCTTTACAGAATAAAGAAATGATTACAAAAGACAAATTATGAGTGAACCTATAATTTACCATTTTAAACACTGTGTTCCTCCTAGATGTAAGAATAAGTTGTTATTGTGCTTCTTATGGTTACTCTCCAAATTTTTTAAAAGATGAGTTTTTTTATTTTTATTTTTTAATTTATTTTTATTTTTAAGTAATCTCTACATCAAGTGTGGGATGCAAACTTAACAACCCTGAGATCAGGGCCCCTGGGTGGCTCAGTCAGTTAAGCATCTGCCTTCAGCTCAGATCACGACCCCAGGGTCCTGGAATCAAGGACCACATTGGGCTCCCCACTCCACGGGGGGGAGCCTGCTTCTTCCTCTCCCTCTGCCTGCCACTCCCCCTGCCTGTGCTCTCTCTTTCTCTCTCTGTCAAATAAATAAATAAAATCTTTTAAAAACAACAACAACTAACCTGGAGATTAAGAGTCACATGCCCTACCAACTGAGCCAGCCAGGTGCCCCCGAAAAATAATTTTTTAAACATTTTCTTTCTTGTCTTTGTTGTAACTGCTTCAAGAACATATTTTATACTTGGTACATCAGTTTGTTCCTTGTTGTGTGGAAGGGCGGCAACAATGTAATACCAGTGAAGGAACAGCCTTCTTTACTAGGAACCTTCTCAGCTAGACCTTCCCTAAGTCATTGTATCAGTCACCTATCAGAGCACATAGAGCACAAAGTTTTGCTATGAAAAAGCAGAAGGAACAGTCACACCTGAAAGATGTCCTCCACTCCTAGTAGCTCACAGAATGTTTTAAGCAGCAAAGGGAGCAGGGGGTCATGTACGGATTTGTCAGGTTCTTTCTATGTTACAGAAGTAGAGAATGAAATACTCCCTTTCAACATTTCAGAGGCTGGAGGATTACAGACTCCTTCGTTCTGTGGTGAAGATGCTCTAGAGATATTTAATATTAACAACAAATCATTTTAGAGATATTTCCTCTAATAGTTCCATTATTTTTATATTGCCTCGAGGCCTTGTGCTCTATTATTGCTTTCAACTTCGTTCCTGAGACCAAGACCACACAGTGTAGTTGTCTCCGGCTCCTTAAATCACCTCTCTCCCTACTGGGTCTCGCATTGGAAACCACACTGAGGGCAGGGAGTGGGCTGTCTCAGATACTTTGGCTTTCCAAGTATGTGGAGCAAAGAAACTCCAGAAGCCCATGGGCAATACTTTGGAGGCAAAATCATGCTGCAAGTGTTGCTGAGTGAAACTTGGAGACCCTGGGCCCTTGGCCCAGCCCATCCCCAAAGGTGTCGCATACCCTGGGATTTGGGTTTCTATCTTTTATTGACAGTTCTTAACTAGGGGATGGAATATTCATTACTTGGGATGAAGATTTCTTGGAAGCAGGATTTTGTGTTTTTTCTCCCTAATTTGGTCAGGGGTTCCCTGTCATGGCATGCGCCATCTTGGGCCTGTCCGGTTTGATCCAGCTTCTTGTGGAGTGCTTCCTAGACAGGTGTCTGACTTTCCTGATAGCTGGCCATGACTTCCTTGTTGCTGTCCTCCAGGCATCCTGTTAGAACCCAACTAACTGCCTACTCTGACAAAAGAAAAGGAACGGAGAAGGCTGGACAGCCTTCACAGAAATGATAGAAGGGACAGGGATCTGGGCAGACTGCTCACTACACTGCCTTAGTGGGCCACTGTCAGTCGTTACTTCTTCTGGATCAACTTATCCTGAGTCCCTCTCACCCCAGACTGTAGCAGTTGGAGCAGTGCTCTCTCAGCAGGCATGATCTACCCCAGTGGTTCCCAATTGAGGACAATATTTCCCCTCCTATCTTCTCACCGTCTCTGCACCGGGACACCTGGCAATGATAGGAGACATTTTAGATTGTCACAACTTGGAGAAGGGATACTAATGGCAACTGGTAGGTAGAAGTCAGGGTCAATGATAGACATTTTACAATGCATGCGGCCACCACCCCCAACACCAGCAAAGAATTATCCAAAATGTCAGTAGTGCCAAGGTTGCTAGAATCAGTTCCAGTAGTTAGATCAATGCTTTGTTCTCCTATGTTTGAAACCCTGGCTTGTAAGCTATCTGGTATCCCAATTCTCTAAGATTTTTTTTTTTATAAATCCCCAGATCCCTCCTCAAACTGAGACTTAGCTCCTGAGCTCCAGCTGCATGTCATCCCCACCTGCCTGGATCTCAGAATATTGCCTGCCCTTAGGTGTCTGTATTCAAGAGCTATGTCTGCACACATGGCTGAACATTCAGTTCCTCTGGCTGCATCTTCCTGAAGTCAATTATCCACCCTGAATATTAATGTCATGGGTTACTTGTTAATCTGTTTTTGGATTTCAAATGCCACCTTCTTGTCTAGACTCCTTCCCATGGACTCAGTTTAGTCCATTCTCTGGCTGGTTCTTCCCACTTCCCAACCTACTGCCCTTTCATCAAATGGGCACGCATAGTTTCATAGTCCTATTCTTTCTAAATAACCCTACCTCATTGCAGTTTACACGTCTACATCCAGCTGCTTGACTAGATAGCTCAAAATGTGCTTTAGAGTTTAAATATGTCTCATAAAGCCAATTATAGAGGTAGGAAATCATGTTGGATTAGTTCAATATTTCCTAACTGGAAAAGTCAAGAGAGAGAAGGTCCACGCAGAGCAGCATCCAGACTAGGTTTCTCTTATAAGACTTATAAGACTTCTTCTAAGTCTGAAGAGAGATAATAGTTATCATTTATGGAGCAACTGTGTGGGAAGCTCTCTACAAAATGCATTTACTATCTCATTTAATTTAACCTTTGCAAAAAATCCTGTGAATTAAGAATTACTGTTTCTATTTCTTGGATGAGGAATTCAGACTCAAAGAGATTAATTCACTTACTAAAGTTCCTCTAGCTAGTAAGTAGTGAGTCAGGATTCCAAACCAGGTTTTTTGACTGTAAAACGTGTGGTCCTACTTCATCTGTATTTCAGAAGTGATATGTTGTCCCTTGAAAAATCTGTTAAAACTTGAGGCCTGTGTCCTCCCTTAATCTGTTTCCTAAACATGTTATTGATTGGAACCTTTCTTTCAGATTGGTTATTTGCTTAGAAAAAAAGAACTTTAGGTTTGTCTTAACACTCAATACATTTCCCTGTGGGGAATAACATATATCCCATGTAATTGTAGGGTTATCTTTCTGTCTCCTCACTGTACTACAGATTCTTCAGTGGAAAGGCCTTTGTGTTATTCATAGCCATATTCCCGACAACAGGCATATATATACTGAGCTTCAATAAACATTTGTTTTAGTTCTATGGATTCCTGTCCTCAATCATAGAGGAACAAAGGTACTGAAAAACAAGAATTCAAGCAAAGGAAAACCAAATAAGGTACTAAGGTATATACACTGGTCAACCAGCTCTCACAGAGAGGAGTGGGATAAATCCTGTGGAAGTAAGAGCTGCCATGCATCTTTCCCCATATATCTTTTCCTGAATAGCTGCTTCCCTCCCTCAATAAATGTTTATTGAGTTAGTGAATAAGTGATTGAGCGAGTAAATGAATGCTGCCAGTGGAATGAGATGTCTTCCTCCCTATTTTAAGACCTCCACTCTAACTGTACCTGGCCACTGGGAAGGCAACTGTATGTAGCACACCATGGTATGTGCCAGAAGTCAATCTCTCAAAGTTTTGAAATAAAACTTGAGTAACAACCAAGAATTATTCAGATCAATGAAAACAGTGTAGATTCTTGACCAAGACTTGGTTAATTTGCATGCAGTAATAGATGACTCTCACAACTATGGTGGTGATATGCCTGACATTTGATAAACCTTTTTTGCATTGCAAGATTAGTGACTTTACATTTTTAAAATTCGTGTCAGGGGACAAAGATACCAGGGAAATAGTCAAGTCCAAATAGCCCCTTGCTTTTCAACAACTGTCAGGAGACTTTGTAAGAACTAGTGATCTGGAAAATTATGATACGGTAATGGGCATCTCTGCCGTCTAGGGGCTTCAGTAAGCAAGGAATGCCCCACATCACTGAGCATGTTTATTGCACAAGATCCAGACACAGGATAGCTATACTTTAAAGAGCAGCTTCCTGGTTACATTGGACGCAGAGCCCGTGAACCAGCCCAATCCTGTTTGATTGCATTGTGCCTAGCCTCAGGCAGCTTGACTTCTGGGTCTCTTGAGTATTATGCCAGAGTGGGGCCAGTGGAGACCCAAGAGCTTCCTTTAATAAGGGAGGCTTTATCTTTAATAGGGAGGCCAGAGAGAGTGGCCTGTGCCAAAAGGAGCATGTGAAACTTCAGGCTCCAAGAAAGAACTAAAAAAAGAATGCAATTGCTATGACTGAGAGAACACTAGGTGCCCCAAAGCAGAAGAGAATGTTGAGGGTACAGAAAGGATTGGAGGATCTCCAAGTCAGAGGAAAGAGCCCACCTGCTCAAGCCAGTGAATTGCCTGAGATCTTTATGAGCAAGATTCTACCGGTCCTGCCACAAAACAGAGAAGGTTCTTCCAAAATGAAAATGGGGAAATAAAACATAGTGAGCTATTTTCAGCTCTAGAAAAAAAGCCAAGGGGTAGGAAAGAAGACGGCAAAAACCCAAATCAGTACCAGATTCTGCGTGAAGCCCAAGTTCAGATGGAAACTAGAGCTGATGTTATGGGTTTTCAGGATCCTGAAGTTCTAGGAGCACATGCAAGTCCTAAGGCTGATCCTTGGAAAGAAACAGGGTCTTCTTAGGCAGAAATTTCCAGTATTCGAGGGAAGTCTGAACAAGGAGGAACTCCAGTTCCAGGCACAGTTTTTAGATGAGAAATACTGTGTCTACAAGGCCCCCTCCTGCCCAGATCAAAGGAAAGGGACAAATGCCATATGATACTACCATCAAGCAGGCTGTAAGGATGAGAGTAGTCCTAGCAGGGACAGGATGATGAAAACCCTCAGAGTCATCCTTACAGAACTGTCAGATTCCAACCATCAGGCATTTTATGTGGTTAATCCCCCTTCCACACCCACCCCAGTCTCCGTCCTCACTGCAGGGAGACTCCACCTCAAACTGGGATACTCAAGCATGGACCAAGGTCACTTTCCCAACTAAGACAGGCTTTATTCGGGGGGACGTTTTTCATCAAGCAAGTCAGAAATTAATCCTCTGTTCTTTCTGAGGAGGAAAGTCTCTGGAAGCAATGTTTGTATACATACTGAGACAAAGATCTAATAGCCCTGATGCTAGCAGCCCTCTGGAGAGGATGGTCTCTGTTTATCATGAGCAAGGATTTTTACTCTTCCCTAATTGTTTCTTCTTTTTTTTTTTTTTTAAAGATTTTATTTATTTATTTGACAGAGAGAGACACAAGCAGGGGGAGGGGAGAAGGAGAAGCAGGCTTCCCGCGGAGCAGGGAGCCCGATGTGGGGCTCGATCCCAGGACCCTGAGATCATGACCTGAGCCGAAGGCAGACGCTTAACGACTGAGCCACCCAGGCGCCCCTGATTGTTTCTTCTTAATAACAATATTTTGTTGTCAATGCTCTGTGGGGGTATATGTCAGGGTATCCCAGGACTTTGGGCTTAGGAAATGGAAGGGGTCAACTTTAATTCTTACTGGAGGCCTGCTTTGGATTCTCAGAGGTGACCAGGGGCAGAGAAGGAGGCTGATAGTAGCATTCCACACCCACCCCATTCTAAGTTTCTTTTTAAAAATATTTTATTTATTTATTTATTTGAGAGAGAGAGAGCTCACAAGCGGGGTGGGGAGGGGGGCTGCAGAGGGAGAGTGAGAAGCAGGCTCCCCGCTGAGCAGGGAGCCCAATGTGGGACTCTATCCCAGGACTCTGAGATCATGACCTGAGCCAAAGGCAGATACTTAACCAACTGAGCCACCCAGGCGCCTCTAAGTTTCTTAATTACACCTACTCAAAGGTCCCATTACTCAAGTATTTCTCTTCTTGTTTTCATAATACATTTATTTTAAGAAAAAATATGAAAAAATTTCAATAAAACATTCAGGAGCTTTTAATAGTGGAAAAACAATAAAATTGGGGTGATCAGAACTGTCAAAGGGCAAAGATGATTGGGGGAGGAGCCTAGGACTTCAAGGGTCAGTCCTTCAGGCCAACATGAAATGTTAATATTCCAAGTAGAAAGTAAATCTTGCCTAATGGATTATTGTGCAGTTTAACAAAAAGTGATGTATTATCTAACCCTACACAGAGACAACTTGTGTACTCGAGGGATTCTTTTTTTTTTTTTTAAAGATTTTATTTATTTATTTGACAGAGACAGGCACAGCGAGAGAGGGAACACAAGCAGGGGGAGTGGGAGAGGGAGAAGCAGGCTTCCCACTGAGCAGGGAGCCCGATGCAGGGCTCGATCCCAGGACCCTGAGATCATGACCTGAGCCGAAGGCAGACGCTTAACGACTGAGCCACCCAGGCACCCCCCCTTTTTTTTTTTTAAATTTATTTGAGAGAGAGAATGAGAGAGAGAGAGCACATGAGAGGGGGGAGGGTCAGAGGGAGAAGCAGACTCCCTGCTGAGCAGGGAGCCCGATGCGGGACTCGATCCTGGGACTCCAGGATCATGACCTGAGCCAAAGGCAGTCACTTAACCAACTGAGCCACCCAGGCGCCCTACTTGAGGGATTCTGATGGGGAATTGTGAGGTGTTGGGGGTAGAATAGATAACTCTGGTGTCTACTGAAAAGGTAATGGGGTACCAACTGGCTGGGATTATTTTTTCACTGAGCATATTCAAGGGTATTTGGGCATAACTAGGAGCAGTTTCCAGGGAGAGAGTATTTATTGAAACTACTGTAATTGTAGTTTGTTTGTCTTTAAATTGGGGCTAATTTTAATCCAGCATCCCTTTTCTTTGCAATACCTGCAGCCATGATTATTAAAGATGGTCAAGGATGTCCCTGAGGCCTTGGGTCACAAAGATAGCCTCCTACATCAATTTCTATTATCTTTAGGAATTTACTTTTCACATTTAGTCTTTAATATATTTGTGGTCCACCTTCAACTATCATGTTAGGAAGGAATGCAGTTTTACTTTTCCCCATTTGGTGATCCAGTTTTCCCAAAACTGTCCATAAAAAAGTTTGTCTTTTCCCTGTTTCCAGGAGTTAATAGGTCTCAAATATATATGGGTCTATCTCTGAACTCTATACTCCGTCCCTGTGTCTACTTATCTCTGTTCTTGTACTCTACTCTTCCTTATTTCCATGGCTTTGTAGTGTGTCTTAATGCCTCTTCCTCCCCATTTGGCTCTTCCTTTACAACTGAAAAAGTTAGATAACCACGGACTTTTGTTCTTTCAGATAACTTTTGACTGTTGAGTTTCCAAACCAAAGGAAACCAAACAGAACAAAAAAACACAGCTGCAATTTGGGTTGAGATTGCATGGAATTTATGGATTAATTTGGGGAGAATAGATGTCTTTATAGTAATGTTCTCTCATTCAACATAACAAAATGTCTTTCCATTTATTAAAATATTTCCCTATGTCTTTTAATAGAGTTTAAAAATATATTTCATAGAAAATCTCTCTATTATTTGGTAAGTTAAATTCTTAGATACTTATATTTGTTGTTTAAATTATATTTTCTGGTTGATTGTTACTCATAAGAGAAATGTTATTGATTTGTATCAACTCATCTTATATCTGGTGCTCTTTGTGAATACTCTCATTCATGCTGATAGTTGGGTTGTTGATTCCAAGTTTTCTATATAGATGATCATATCGTCTGGAAATAGTGACAGCTTTATCTTCTTTCCTCCAATTCTAACATCTCTTATTTCTTTTTCTTTTCTTCTACAGCTTATATGGTCCTGCAGAACCATGTAAAATACTACCAATGAATGTGAACAACCTTGTGTTTTCTTGATCTTAAAGTGAATACATCTAATTCTTTTTTCCATTGATTAAAAAGTTTGCTCTAAGTTTTAGGCATTAAACCTTTGTCAAGATAAGGGAGTTTCCTTTTATTTTTTGTTTGTTAAAGGTTTTTTAAAAATCTTTGCATAGGGGCGCCTGGGTGGCTTAGTCAGTTGGGCCTCTGACTCTTGGTCTTGGCTCAGGTCTTGATCTCAGGGTTGTGAGTTCAAGCCCCCATGTTGGGCTCCACGCTGGCTGTGGAGCCTACTTTTAAAATAATTAAATAGGGGCACCTGGGTATCTACATTTGGCTCAGGTCATGATCCGAAGGTCCTGGGATCGAGCCCCACATTGAACCCCAAGTCTGGCTTCCTGCTCAGTGGAGATTCTGCTTCTCCCTCTCCCTCTCCCTCTACCCCTCCCCCACCCACTTGTGCTTCTCTCTCTCTGTCTCAAATAAATAAATAAAATCTTAAAAAAATAAAAATAAATAAATAAAATTAAAAATTAAAAATCTTTGCATAAATGGTAATCATTATAAAAGTCTTACGAGTTTATCATATGATGTTCTCTAGAATGTTAGGAATTCTATTGCTAGACTTCTCTGATATGGATTATGCTCACTTCTTGGGATAAACTTGATTATAATGAACTTTTTTTACTACACTATTGGACTCAGTTCCCTAATATAGGTGCTTCCTGCCTAATGTCATTACCACTTTTTGAAAATGAGATGTTGTAAGTCATTAAATTAAAAATTATAATGTTTTTCAGATCAATCCAAAACTCCAAATACATTTCCCAAAACATAGGACAACTCATTAAAAAGCCTATAAATAGCAAATAGTACTGTAAAAATATAAAATGCTTCAAACATCACTTCCTGATAACCTTAAGTTAAATGGAGGTTGATAGGTAGGACTTTGAAAAACTCAGCTGAGGTTCAGTCTTGGCCCTCTGTCTTTCCTTGTGTTTCTAACCTGGAACGCAGGTATGATGGCTGAGCTTTCATGCAGCCACTTTGTGATGTTGATGGTGGAAACTTCATGCTAAGAATGGTGGAGAAGAAAGCCTGCCTTCTTTATAGCTTCGTGCAGCTGGTTTATTAGCCCTTTTTGCCTATTTCCCTGGACTTCCATTATGTGGGAAAATTTGCCCTTATGTATCACTACAGATGTGTTTCTGTTACTAGCAGCAACTACTTACCTGACCCAGGTATCTTGTTATTCAGGCCTATGAGCTCATATTCCCCTAAGGTATCAGTTAACTGGTCTGACCTTATATATTGAAGGAGAGGCCAAAGCCCTGCCCTAGTTTGTATTCTTCCTAGTGAGTTTAAGGTGAGCTGTAGGGAAGGGAGGAAATGGGGATAAAACCCCAGGGCAGAAGGTCCCTGGCTGTTGACCACTCCCTTTTTCTGCCAGTTCTTCACACAACTCTTCAGAGACTCTTTTCCATCTTTAAAAGCAACAGCACAGTAAGAAGATGACTTCCTTACACTGTAAAACCCTAGTTCTGAGGATTAGAAAGGGAGAGGATGAGCTTGCAGCCTAATGTTGTAAAAGATGCCAGGCATGGCCACATTCCCTTAGCTCATTCTCAGCACCATCAGCACTATTGCTGGCAGTGGCCATATTGAAAATTTGGCTGGAACATCCTTGGAAAATAGCTTGTTTCATGTAATGTCACAGAGACAGCAAAATCTCTCAGCCTGCAGATATCTGGTAGGTAGTTTCAGGCACCCGCTTCATATTCTATTTCCTATTTTTATATCCTGTCAACTATTTTGCCAACTCTCTTTGAGGTCATTACTCAAATGTTACTTTCTCACTGAAACTTTCCCTGAGTATCCAATTTAAAATCACACAATTTTCTGGGGTGCCTGGGTGGCTCAGTTAAGCATCTGCCTTTGGCTCAGGTCATGATCTCACAGTCCTGGGATTGAGTCCTGCATCGGGCTCCCTGCTGAGCCTGCTTCTCCCTCTCCCTCTAATAAATAAATAAAATCTTAAAAAAATAAATAAAATAAAACTTCATACTTTCCATCTCCCCCATCTCTCTTCCCTGCTTTATTCTTCCTTCATAACATTTAACGTACAGTATATATTTTATTTACTCTGTTCATCATCTGTCTCCTCCACCTGCATAAAAGTCCACTAGCATGGGGGTGCTTGTCTGTTTTCTTCACTGCTGTATTTCCAGTACCTGGCACATAGCATATGCTCAATAATAATTTATTGAATTTATGATAATTTATAATAATTTATTTATTTATTTATTTATTTATTTATTTATTTATTTTTTAAGATTTTATTTATTTGCGAGAGAGAGAATGAGAGACAGAGAGCATGAGAGGGAGGAGGGTCAGAGGGAGAAGCAGACTCCCCGCTGAGCAGGGAGCCCGATGCGGGACTCGATCCCGGGACTCCAGGACCATGACCCCAGCCGAAAGCAGTCGCTTAACCAACTGAGCCACCCAGGCGCCCCGATAATTTATAATAATTTATGAATTCCAAGGTGTTATAAGGGTTGCTGCATTCCTTTAAATCAAAAATTAAATTATATTATTCAGAAGCACCTCCCAGGGCGCCTGGGTGGCTCAATTGGTTAAGCGACTGCCTTCGGCTCAGGTCATGATCCTGGAGTCCCTGGATCGAGTCCCACATCGGGCTCCCTGCTCTGCAGGGAGTCTGCTTCTCCCTCCGACCCTCCCCCCTCTCATGTGCTCTCTCTCATTCTCTCTCTCTCTCAAATAAAAAAATAAAATCTTAAAAAAAAAAAAATTTTTTAAAAATTTAAAAAAAGAAGCACCTCCCAATGCCCTAAGCCGCCCCTGAGCTCCTCAGGCTCATAAGGAATTCCCTTGGTGGTGGATCCATTCCTTAGTTTGAGTGACGTATCAATCAGGAGACAAGCAAGAAATGGAAGGCACTCCTAGAAGGGGTATTTGAGGATTGCTTAATAAAGAGGCTATTTACAAAAGTATGGACAGGTTGAAAAGAATCCTTGAGGGAAGGTGAAATACCCACCCTGGGCTACAAACTGTGAGGAGCTATTATTCCTCCCTGCCCTGAAGAGACAAGGAGAAGGCCAGTTACTAGCACCTAGGGACAGTAGTTGTAATTGTAGCAGATGTCCCACAGTGCGCCTGCAGGAAGGGAGCTCGAAGAATAATGCCTTGCCCTCACTCTCTTCCTTCCTTATGCCTTCCTGCTAGTGCCTCCCATTGGCCAAGCCCAACAGGAACCTCAGGGATATGGAAACTTATTGATGGTCAATTTTAATATCCTAGAGTAGAGAGAAGGGAGGAAAGCAGTGGAGAGAGGATTTAACACAAGTGGTAATGATACACCAGTCAATTACGCAGTCAGTAGCTTTTCTTTCTATAAAACTCTTTCCTGCCATCGCTCAAGCCCCAAATAGATTCCAGGGGGCCAACGGTGTGTGACCCTGATCATTTTCATTGGTGTATCTGCCACCCATCAGCATGTCTATCTGGATCTCCTACACTTCAGCACATTCAGTACCTCCATCTACAATCTATGGGATCCACCTGTTCTCAGCAGTAACTGCAGGTAACATGCCCTTTTGATTAAGAACATATTTTAACCACAGTCCATCCATTCACTGAGTACATGGGTACCTAATGTACTTTTTCCCTTCACTCCTACATCAGCAGATACTGATGGCCAATTGCAGAGTTAATAATATTCTTTATTCTTTTCTTAGCTTGGTGAAGCTCTCTAATATCTTTTTCTAATGGAACTAAAGCATCATCTTTTTTTTTTCAGTATACAATTTATTTTTTGCTAACCTTAGAGTTGCATAACCAGCACCATGATCTAATTTTAGAATATTTTCGATATTCCCCAAAAGGAAGCTCTAACCCATTAGCAGTCATTCCCCATTCCCATCCCCAATCCCAGACAACCACTAATCTCCTTACTGTCTTTTGGATTTGTCTTTTCTATTTCTTTTTTATTTTATCTTATTTTATTATGTTATGTTAATCACCATACATTACATCATTAGTTTTTGATGTAGTGTTCCATGATTCATTGTTTGCGTATAACACCCAGTGCTCCATTCAATACGTCAAAGCATCATCTTTTAATGTTGAATTAGATTGCTATTGTATAGTTGGGGAATTTTATAGAAATTAGGTATTCCCCCAGATTAGGTAATCAATGTTTCTCCCTCACCCACCTGCTCCTGCAGGTTATCATTATTTCAGATGGTTCCAACTGCTACTTAGGGTGATCTTGCCATCTTAGGTGTTTAGGTTTATGGTCACAAACTAGGAATATCCACATCAAGTAGCTCATTGTGCCCTGGATCATTAAAATACAGTCCTGGGGCACCCGGATGGCTCAGTTGGTTGAGCGTCTGCCTTCGACTCAGGTCATGTTGTCAGGCTCCCTGCTCAGCAGAGAGCCTGCTTCTCCCTCTCCCTCTGCCCCTCCACTTGCTTGTGCTCGCTCTCCCTCTCTCAAATAAATAAATAAAATCTTAAAAAAAAATACAGTCCCTTTGCTCAGATCACAAATTCAAACCCCTGCCCTGCCAAGGCATCAGATTAAAATAGGCCCCTCTCCCTACTTTACATCTCTGTCTCTTGTGGTCGTTGCCCTCAAATCCAAGTATGATAGAAACTTGGTTCACAAATCTTCCGTAGTAAGTATGACCATATTGGTATCTTGGTACCTTCCAACTGCATGACCACACATAACCAGCTTTCCTAGAATTTCATAGGTATGTGTGGTAGACCAAAAACTGCTCCCCCTAAGGGACCCCCGAAAGTCCATATCCTAAATCCTAGAACCTGTGAATATATTACCTTACATAGCAAAAGGGACTCTGCATATGATTAAGGATCTTCAGATGGAAAAATTGTCCTGTATTATCCAGATGGGTGCAATGTAATCACAGGGGTTCCTGTAAGAGAGATCCAGGAGGGTCAGAATCACAAATGGAGATGTCACAACAGAAGCATGGGTATGCAAGAGAAAAGGAGAGAGGAAAATGAAAAGATGTTTTCCTGCTAACTTTAAAGACAGAAAAAGTGACCACGAGCCAAGGAATGTGGATGGCCTTTAGAAGCTGGAAAAGACAAGGAAACGGATTGTTCCATAGAGCCTCCATAGCTCTGCTAAAACCTTGACTTTAGTTCATAAGACCCATCTTTGAGGGCGCCTGGGTGGCTCAGTTGGTTAAGCAACTGCCTTCGGCTCAGGTCATGATCCTGGAGTCCCGGGATCGAGTCCCGCATCAGGCTCCCTGCTCGGCAGGGAGCCTGCTTCTCCCTCTGACCCTCCCCCCTCGCATGTGCTCTCTGTCTCTCTCATTCTCTCTGTCTCAAATAAATAAATAAAATCTTTAAAAAAAAAAAAAGACCCATCTTTGACTTTGTATCTCTAGAACTTTAAGATAATAAATTTATCTTGTTTTAAGTCACTGAATTCGTGGTAATTGTGTTACATCAGCAATAGGTGATGAGTGATGGAATGACAACAGTTCCAAGGACAACAGAATGAATAATAGGTGAGTACCGGTCTGGTGGTCTCTCATTCTCTCTCTCTCTTTTTCTGGAGACAGGGCAGAGGGGCAGAGGGAGATTGAGAGAGTATCTTAAGCAGGCTCCACACCCAGCACGAGCCTGGACTCGGGACTCCATCTCACGACCCTGAGATCATCACCCAGCCGAAATCAAGAGTCGGGTGCTTCACTGACTGAGCCACCCAGGTACTCTCATCCTCTCTTTTAACTAAACTTTTTATTTGGAATAATTGTAGATTTACAGAAAAATTGTAAAGATAGTACAGAGAATTTCAGTATACCCGCCCTGCTCCCATGCAGTGGTGCCAGGGATGAGGGGGTGGGAAGACGGGATTGTCTAAAACAGGGCATGTGGGTAGTTTGGGGAGAAATGTTATATGATTGTAGTGATGGCTAGAGAACTGTACACATTTGTCAAAAGTAATTGAAATGAACATTTAAGATTGGTTAATTTTTATATACAAATTCAATAAAATTCAATAAAATTGATTTAAAAATAAAAAGTGGTCAAAAAAGTACAAGATTTTATGTTTGCATTTATTTAATTCCTGATACGTGTATTGTTTTTAAAATTATGGTATTATTTGATTTTTATGCTCACCTCATTAATTAAAAAGAAACTGGGTAGTAAGAAATAATGTATGAGAAAAGCACAAGACAAAAGTGAGAAACCTTCCAGAAAGTAGATCAAAAAAGACAACATACTTCAAAAAATATACATATTATAATACTGATGAAACTTGAGGACATTATGCTAAGTGAAACAAGCCAGTCACAGAAAGACCAATACTATGTGATTGCACGTACACGACATATCTAAAGTAGTCAAATTTATTGAAACAGGAGGTCAAATAGTGGTTGCCAGCGGATAGAGGGAGGGGAAATGCAGAGTTGTTATTTAATTGATATGGAGTTTCAGTTTTGCAAGATGAAAAGTTATGGAGATCTGTTGCACAACAATGTGAATATACTTAACACAACTGAACTGTAAGTAGTTAACTGTAATGTAAACTTAAAAATGGTTAGGATGATACATTTTATCTCATGTGTTTTTTTTACCACAGTTAAAAATATGTTTTTAAATTTAAAAAGGGGAATACCCTCTATTCCAACAATTCCATTAATAGCACTTTATCCTACAGACATGCTAAGAACCCAAAAGCATATGTGTATATGTCTATAAATATATAAATGCTTACATACACATGTGTGCATAATTATATATAAATAAACAAGGGAACACCCAAATGTCTATCAAGAGAAGAATGGTTAATTAAATGATACAGACACTCACTGAAATGTCACGTTGGTGAAAATGAGTTAATTATAACCATACAGACTAAGGTGGATAAGTCAGACATAGAACGTTGAGGAGACAAAGCAAGTCATAGATGTACGCATAGAGGACGATATCATTTTCATAAAACCACAAAACTAAACAATATATAAAAATACATATATATACACTTAATTCAATTTCAATTCAACAAATATTTTTTGAGTACCTACTACGTGCCAGGCAATGTTCTAGACACCAAAGATACAGGCAGCAGTAAACACAAAAGGTAAAAATGCCTGACCTCATTGTGCTTAATTTCTGGTGATGGAACAGACAACAAACAAGATAAGTAAGTTAAATATATGTGAGTGGGAAGTGTTAAAGAGACACGTGAAGGGAAGTGGCTAGAAAGTGGTAGGGAGAGTAGCAGGGTGACCAGGGAAGGCTCTCTGAGAAGGGATATGGGAGGGAGGATGTGAACCATGCAGATATCTGGGGAGAGAGCATTCCAGACAGGAGAAACCGCGAGTACAAAAGCCCCAAGGTCTGAGTGGTTTGGGTGGGTTCCAGGAACAGCAAATGTACCCGTTTGACTGGAGTACTCAGAGTGATAAACATAGTAGGACGCAGGTTCAGAAAAGCAAGGCAGAGTGGGACTGACCGTCTAGCATACTGCAGGGTTTTACTCTGAGAGCCACTGACAGGTGATTTTGTGCAAAGGTCTGCCATGCTCTGACTTACGTTTAAACAGAATTACTGGGGTCACTGTAATGAAATGGGAGCGAAACAGAGAATCAAGTTAGGAGGCTACGTTGAGGTTTCAGGTGAGCTGTGGTGCCTTGGAGAAGAATGTTGCTGTGGTGGTGAATTCTGGATATATTTCTTTTAGGGCAGAGCCAACAGGATTTGTTAACAGACTGGATATGGGGGGTGGGAATAGTAAGAAATCAAAGATGACTCCAAGACTTTTGGCTTCAGCAACTGAGATATATATGTGCTAAGACAAATGACAACAAGGGAGGGATGAAAACCACAAACTTCAGTACAGTATTCTTCTCTGGGGGTTGGCAGGGGTTGAGATTAGAGAGGAACCCACAGGCAGCTTCAAATATTGATAGTTAAGTTCTGAGATTGGTTGAAGGGCGCCGTGGTGTTTATTTTATTCTTCTTCAGACTTACACATTCATTACATAAATATTCTTCTACAAATATAAAACATTACGTTTTTTTCTAAAAAGAACAATAAAATCCCAATAGTAGAGAGAGTAAAACTATAAAAGCTAATCCCATGTAGGACTTTTTCCTAAAATAATTAGCAATGTGCACAAAAATTGATATACAAGGAGATTCATTCTTCTTCAGTAGAATGATAATACATGAAAAATAGAGAAATGGTTAAACTGAGACACAGTAGAATATTATATGGCTGTTAAAAAAAACATAGTTTCAAAGATATTTATGTGGGCACTGCTCACCTTACAATGCTAAGTGATAAAGCTATGTGGTTTTTGACACTTTTTGTATTACATACACATAAGGAAAAGACACTGGACTTTTGAATGTAATTGTACTAGATATAGATCTCACCTAGTCTGTTAGTATGAATTAAGTGTGGCTCTGAGTTACAGAAATGCAAAACACAATGGCTTTAATAAGGTTGAAGCTTATTTTGCCTTCATGTAAACATAAAAATTCAGCTGGGACAGCCATTCCAAGGTAATCCTTCAATGTTATCATTCTGCCACCTTCAGCTTGCATTATTTTTAAACATTTAAAATAAAATACTTATGATTAAGAAGAAATTAAATAACAGAAACAAGGAAATTGAGGGGTATTCTTCTCTATACCAGATCTGTTTGTTTTAAGGAATATTTAGAAAGCACACATGAAGCCTATAGAAAGCCTGCAACAAGTGATAGAGAATAATTTGTATGTTGTGTAGGAACTCAAAACATCTTAATATTAAACAAAGGGATAAAAGGTAAGGTCCCTGGAAACATACAAGAAACCCAACTTTTTAACATAGTTGAGCTGGATCTGACTTCTGGGAATGCATGGCCCTCTATTGTAACTGTTGTGAGTGCAGAAAGCCGAGAGTTCAGAGAACAAAGGGGATATCCTTGGCTTAGCCCCTCAGTGTCAGCTGGATGTATTCTCTTAATGTCCACAGTCCCTGAAGGGTGTGATGCATAAGTCTGGTCAGTCTAAGATAACTTTCACTCTAGCCTTTCCAAATGTCTTAAGCAGACAAGTTAAATAAGCCCGAGGTTGCCCAGTGGGTGAGGCCTGATATCTTGAGAGTATATGTATTTCCCTCCATTCCTGTCTCCAGTTGAGATTATCTGCTGAATGTGAAGGTAGAAGACTTTGTTCCTTGGAGGTCTAAGGAGAGAACAAATCTTTGTGGGAAATCAAAAATTGAGAGTCATAATCAATAGAAACTTCTTCCAATTTACCACTTTTAACATGACAATACCAAAAGCCATTTTTGCTATGTACCAATGGTATAGCCTAAAAATGAAAAGATCTGACACATCAAATTAGAAGCACTTCTTATTTAATATAGGTCTCGAAAAGAGCAGAAAAATGGCAATGACACATACAGCTGAACACTCCTGCCCCCTGCTGGCTAGAATTGACTACAACCGACCATCTTAGTTTAAAGAACAGTAATAACTGAAACCTGTCTACTTTTCTAGCAGAAGATAGCCAGTTCTTCCTGTACTTTGAGCAGGAAATTTCTTAGTTTATTTTCTTCAAGAGGAATACACACACACAGAGAAAGAGATGGACAGAGACAGAGGGAGACAGAAAGAGAAACTTAGGAACAGTATAAACACAGAATAACTTGCATCCTGCATTTCCCCCCACCTCTCTCCACCTCATGGCATTGTAATAACCTGCTCTAGCACTGATGTGATTCATTATATTGTAAGAAGACAAGAAAAATGCTTTTTTAATTCAAACTATAATCACCGGCCTAAATAGCACCTGGCACACAGAGGGTATTCAGTAAATATTTGTTGAGTGAATGAGAGGCAGCCAAAGAGAAAATAGGAGAGGGATTGAGAGAGAAGAGGTAGAGAGACAAGACCTATTCTTTCAAGGACTCCTCCCAGCTCTATCTGAGAGAGATTTATTTCAGGAATACTAATATCACACTTAGTATGTTCCAGGCATAGGAAATAGGAACCCAATTAAGTTGGCACACAAAGGCATTGACCTAAGCATTTTACAAATATTATTACATATTTCTTATAATAATCCTATCAAATAAATGCTATTATATCCATTTTACAGGTGAGGAGACTCAAGCAGGAAGAGGTTAAGTTAAATTTCCCAAGGTTAAATAGTTACTAAATGGTGGGGCTGGGAATAGAGGAAGCTCGGCCGCACAGTTCACACTTTTAACTAGCAGAATGGTGCCTCTCCAAAGGATGTGAAGAGGGGAGAGCAGAGGCAGAGGAGAAAAGTAGCTTCAGGAGTACTGTACCAAATCTTTCATGTAAGTCATCTGCCTGCTGGAATGTAATTATATTAGAGATGACATCACTCTAGCAGAGAACCAACTTCATCAACCCAGTGCTTCTCCCACTTGGTCACTTAATGGGGAAAATAGCAGAGGTGGGTGAATTATAAATGGAGTGGTTTAGAGGACCTGAGACAGACTCAGGAGAGAAATTTCTTAGTAGTTTTCTATTATAATTTAAAAATTCATTAAATCTTTCCACTTTCAACAGTAGGTAGATAGATCAGCCAGCCAGAAAATCAATAAGGAAAAATTGGACTTAAAACTACACGTTAGAAAAAAACAAAATGAAACTACATGTTAGATCAGACAGACCTAAAAGACATTTACAGCACTTTCTGTCCAACAGTAGCAGAATACACATTCTTCTCAAGCACACATGAAATATTTTCCAGGATATATCATCTATTAGGCCACAAAACGAGTCTTAATAGATTTAAGAAGATTGAAATCCTATCAAATATCTTTTCTGACCATGATGGTATAGAACTAAAAATTAATTGTAAGTGGAAAACTGGAAAATGTACAAATATGTGGAGATTAAATAACATGCACCTGAATAACCAATGGGACAAAGAAGACATCAAAGAGGAAATAAAAAAGTATCTTGAGACAAATGAAAATAGAAACACAAGGGTGCCTGAGTGGCTCAGTTGGTTAAGCGACTGCCTTCGGCTCAGGTCATGATCCCGGAGTTCTGGGATCGAGTCCCGCATAGGGCTCCCTGCTCAGCGAGGAGCCTGCTTCTCCCTCTGACCCTACCCCCTCTTGTGCTCTCTCTCTCTCAATCTCTGAGCCACCCAGGCGCCCGCAAAAGCAGTTCTAAGAGGAAAGTTGATAGTAATAAATACTTTCATTATGAAAAAAGAAAGATCTCAAATAAACAACCTAACTTTACACCTCCAAGAACTAAAAAAAAAAAAAAGAACTAAGCCCAAGGTTAATAGAAGAAACAAAATAACAGAGTGGTAATACATAAAACAGGGACTAAAATGACAATAGAAAAGATCAATGAAACTAAAAGCTGGTTCTTTGAAAAAATAAACAAAATTGACAAACCTTTAGCTAGACTGACCAAGAAAAAAGAGAACTCAAAAATATCAGAAATGAAAGAAGAGACATTACAACTAATACCACAGAAATACTAAAAATCGTAAGACATTACTACGATCAATTATATGCCAACATATTAGAAAAAAATGAATAAATTACTGGACACATACAACCTATCAAGACTAAATTATGAAGATACAGAAAATCTAAAGATCAATTACTAGTAAGTAGATTGAATTAGTATATATCAGAATGACAGAAGTTAAGTCCTTTCTTATCAGTACTAATTTTACATTTAAATGGATTAAACCCTTCAATCAAAAGGACAGAGATTGGCAGAATGGGTAAAACACAAGATCCAACTACATGCTGTCTGCAAGAAAGATTCACTGGAAATCCAAAAACACCAACAGGTTGAATGTGAAAGACTGGAAAAAGGTATTTGATGCAAACAGTAACCAAAAGAGAGCAGAGTTGGCTACACTATCAGACTTAAATTTTTAAGAAGGCTACAAGAGACAAAGGAGGGCATTATATATTAATAAAGGTTCAATACAGCAAGAAGATATAATGATTATTAATATTTACATGTCTAATGACAGACCATAAAAATATATGAAGCATATTGTTCTGTAACAGATTTCTAGAACTTTTTCATTTTGCAAAACAGAAACTCTATATCCAATGAGCAATGACTCATTGATTTTTTAACTAACCTTGAATTTCTGGGATAAACCCCACTTGGTCATGGATGTACTATGCTTTTATAGATTGCTGGATTCTTACGCTAACTTTTGTATGTGTCTGTGAGGATTTCTGCATCTATGTTTTTTATTTTTAAAAGATTTTCTTTATTTGACAGAGAGAGAGCACAAGCAGGGAGAGTGGGACAGGGAGAAGCAGGTTCCCCGAGGAGCAGGGAGCCTGATGTGGGGTTCGATCCCAGGACCCTGGGATCATGACCTGAGCCGAAGGCAGATGCTTAACTGAACTGAGCCACCCAGGCACCCCTGCATCTATGTTTATTGAATCTGATAGGTTTTAGTATCAAGTTTATGTTGGCCTCATGAAATGAATTGAGGAGTGTTCCCTTCTTTATTTTCTGGAAGAGTTTGTGTAAGATTAGTAGTATTTCTTCCTTAAGTGTATGATACATAGGCAGAAATCAGTAGTGAAACTTCAAGGCTTTTTTTTTTTTTGGTCAGATTTTTTTTTTTTTTAATTTAGAGTAAAATTAACAGTTTTTAGGGGAAAAATTAACATTTTTTGGTGTACTGTACTATGAGATCTATCATTTATGAATAAAATAAGTTTTCATTTCTCCCAGGTAAATACCTAGAAGTGGGATTGCTGGGTTATATAGTTAGTGTATATTTAACTGTATAAAAAACTGCCAGACTGTTATCCAGAGTGGCTATATTATTTTGCATTCCCACTATTAATGGATGAGAGTTCTAGTTGCTGTACATCCTTACTAAAACTGGGTATTGTCAGTAATTTTTATTTTAGCCATTCCAAAAGATCAATAGTGGTATAACACTGTGGTTTTAATTTGCATAAATCATCATAATGGCTTATGTTAAGCATCTTTTCATTTGTTTATATGCCATCTATATATGTATCTATAGATGCATCTTTTCATTTGTATATATGCCATTTTCTTTGGTGAAATGCCTGCTCAAATCTCTTGTGTGATGTCTTTATCTCACGTTTATTATGATGGTTATTTTTGCTGGACATAGAATCTTGGGTTGACAGTTTTCTTTTAGCACTTTGAAGATGTTCTTCCATTGTCATTTGGATTTCATGGCTTCAGATGAGAAATCCAAGCTTATCTAAATCATTGTTTTTCCATATGCAATGTTTCATTTTTGTCTAGTTCTATTAAGATTAAAAAAACCATTTTTTTAAGTAGTTTTCAGTGGTTTTATTATAATGTGTCTAAATGTATTTTCCTTGAATTTATCTTGTTTGGGTTTCATCAAGCTTCCTTTATCTGTAAATTTATGTCTTATTAAGTTTGGGATGTGTGGGGGCATTATTTCTTCAAATAATTTTCCTGGCTCCAATCTTAACCTTTCCTTTTGGGAACTCAATGGAAAATATGTTAGATTTTAAAAATATTGTCCCACAGGTCCTCGATGCTCTGTTCTTTTTCTTTCAAAAATCTTCCCCCGACCATGTTCTTCAGACTGTATAATTTCTGTTTATTTCTCTTCAGGTTCAAAGACTCGTTTCTCTTATATCACCATTATGCATTTGAAACCATCCAGTAATTAGGTACTTAACTTTTAAAACCTCTCATCTTGTAATAGAGAATCACTAAAAGTTGCCAAGATAGTACAGAGAGAGGCACAATGTATCTTTCATCCTGTTTACCCCAATGGTTATATCTTATATCAAAACCAAGAAATGACATTGGTACAATATGTATATATAGTTCTATGTCATTTAATCATATGTGTAGATTTGTGTAATGACCACTGCAATCAAAATACCCCAAACTATTCCATCATCACCAAGACCTCTCTTGTGCTGCTCTTTTATAGTTATACTACATCTTATCTCCACCACCTAACCTCTGGAAACCACTAATCTGCTTTCCATTTCTACAATATTGTTATTTTGAGAATTTTATATATATGGAATCATACAGTATGTGACCTTTTTAAATTGATTTTCATTCAGCACAATGCCCCTGAGATCCAATGAAATTGTTATATATTAGCTTTTTCCTTTTATTGATGAGAATTCCATAATATGGATATATCAGTTTGTTTAACCATTTACCTACTGAGAGACATTTTGGTTGTTTCCAGTTTTGGGTTATTACAAATAAAGCTATGAACAATCATGTTCAGGTTTTTACAAAGACCTATGTTTTCATTTCTCTAGAATAAATGTCAAGAGTGATTCTGGATTGTATGATGATTGTAGGTTTAGTTTTTAAAGAAAATGTCAAATTACTTGCCAGAATGGCTGTACTAGTCTATATTTCCATCAGCAATGAATGAGATCCAGTTTTTCTGTATTCTTCTTACCAGCATTTGGAATTGTCACTATGTTGATTCTTCTTTTAGTTTTATAGCTTTATGTTTTGCATTTAAATCTAAGATTCACTTTGAGTTGTTTTTTTTATTATGTTATGTTACTCACTGTACATTACATCATTAGTTCTTGATGTAGTGTTCCATGATTCATTGTTTGCCCATAACACCCAGTGCTCCATGCAGTATGTGCCCTCTTTAATACCCATCACCAGGCTAACCCATCCCCCCACCCCCCTCCCCTCTAGAACCCTCAGTTTGTTTCTCAGAGTCCATAGTCTCTCATGGTTTGTCTCCCCCTCCAGTTTCCCCCTCTTCATTTCTTCCCTTCCTTTTTTTTTTTTTTTTTTTTTTTAACATACAATGTATTATTTGTTTCAGAGGTACAGGTCTGTGATTTTTGCATGAGGTGTGAGTTTTAGGCTTATTCTTTGGCTTACGGATATCCAATTGCTCCAGTGTCATTGTTGAAAAGACTATCCTCTCTCCATTGAATTGCTTTTGCAACTTGTCAAAGATTGATTGGCTGTAATTGAGTGACGTTATTTTGGGGCTCTCTCTTCTGTTACATTGATCTCTGAGTTTATCTCTCTGCCGATACTACAGTCTTATTACTATAGTTATATGTCTTGAAATCCGTTAGTTGTCTTTCCCTGTGTGAATTGGTCACATTTTCCTCATTCTTTGTATGCCAAGTAATTTTGGATTCTACCCTGGAAATTGTGACTGTGATGCTATGCAGACTGTGGGTTTTCTTATAAACCTATGGAGGATGTTAATTTTTTTTTAAGGATTTTATTTATTTGACAGAGAGAGAGAGAGCACAGAGGGAGAAGCAGGCAGAGGGAGAGGGAGAAGCAGGCTCCCCATAGAGCAGGGAGCCTGATATGGGGCTCAATCCCAGGACCCTGAGAAAATGACCCGAGCTGAAGGCAGACACTTAACGGACTGAGCCATCCAGGCGCCCCAATTTTTTCCTTCTTCTTAACCAATCAACCTAGTTTAAGCTCAGACCAAAAGTTCTGTCTTGCTTTCTTATAGGCAGTGCTTCCAAACTCAGTGCTGTTTTCAAAGTCTTTTCTATTTTCCTTTCAGACTTTCCCACACCTCCAACACTCAGGTTTAGTCTGAGATTTGGGCCATGGTTTAAATCTTAGTTCAAGCCACAGAGGTTCTGCTATGTTGTTTTGGGTCTATCCTGCACATGTGTTTCTCAGGGGTTAGTATGAAACTTGAGCAATGGTCTAAATATTAAAGGTTATGTTTTAGATTCATCCTGTCCATGAACAAATCAGAGGTGAGTGTTAAGTGTCATGCTGAGTTAAATAATCACCTTCCATAAATCTCTCCTTTCCAGAATTCCAGTTACATTTTCCAGCCTGCAAGTTTCCCCTTTCATGGTTCCTTTAGACAGGAAAACAAGGTTCTATTTGAGGTTAGCCATCTACATAATTTATATTTCTACAACTGGGCCTGCCCTTAGAAGAATAGCCATGAAACAAAAGAAACTCAGGAAACTCACCCCTTTATGGATTGCTTTTCCAACTTCTGACTTCCTTCCACAATCCACTTGTTTTTATGTACTTTTCAGAACCTTCAGATAGTTGCTTTATTAATATTCTCAAGATTTTAGTTGTAGTTCACAAAACAGAGAAGCTGTAGTGGGCTTTAGTGTCTCGATGGAACAAAACCTTCCTTTTACCTTTTACCTTCCTTTTAGTTACAAATACACTTCATTTAAGATATAGAGCTTTTCAGAATTCTATTTCTTCTGTGTCAATTGTGATATATTCTATTTTTGTTAGGTTGTACTCTTTAAGGAAATTGTCCATTTCATCTAAGTTATTGACTTTATTGTCAAAGTTGTTCAAAATATTATCCCTTTAATCTACATATCTACAGTGATATCCTTGCTTTCATCCCTGATAATGATAATTTATTCTATCAATGTTATAGGCTGAACTGTGTTCCCTCAAAATTCATATAACGAAGCCCTAACTCCCAGTACCTCAAAATTGACTCTACTTGGAGTAAGGAATTTTGAAGAGGTGATTAAGTTAAAATGAGGCCATCAGGGTGGGCCTTAATCTAATATGACTGGTGTCCTTATTAGGACATTAGAACACACAGAAAGACACCAGAGGTACACAGAGTGGCAATGAGAAACAGCCAGATGGTGGCCATCTGCAAACCAATGAGAGAGGACCTCAGAGGAAACCATCCCTGCCAGGATGTTGACTTTGTACTTTTAGTCTCCAGAACTGTGAGAAAATGATTTTCTGTTGTTTGGTATTTGTTGGTATTTTGTTATGGAATACCAGCAAACTAATACAGTCTTGCTAATTTACTACTTTTATTAGACTTTTCAAAAACCAGCGTTTGTTTTGATTTTCTCCATTTCCTATTTCACTTATTCCTTATTTCCTTTGCATTAAATTTGCTCTTCTTTTATGAGCTTAAGGAGAATGCTTAAACAATTTATTTTAAGACTCCTTCTTTCCTAAAATAAGTATCTTTAGTCATAAATCTCCTTTGAAGATGTTTTAGCTTCACCCCACAAATTTTCATGTAGTTTTCTTCTTTGACCCATGTTAATTTTCTAGATATCTTATTTATTTCTAACATAATCATCTGGTGGTGAGACAGTATATATATATATATACATATATATATTTTAAGATTTTATTTGACAGAGAGAGAGAGAGCACAAGTAGGCACAGTGGCAGGCAGAGGGAGAGGGAGAAGCAGGCTCTCTGCTGAGCAGGGAGCCCGACGTGGGGCTTGATCCCAGGACCCTGGGATCATGACCTGAGCTGAAGGCAGATGCTTAATTCACTGAGCCACGCAGGTGCCCCAGAAACAGCATGTTTTGTATGACTTCCGTCCTTTGCAATTTACTGACTTAATTATGGGCCAGCATTTGGTCTATGTAGAGACTATTCCCCATGCATTTTTTATATGGAGTGTTCTCAAAGTATCATTCATCTTATATTAATATAGCCACACTAAATTTCTTATTTTGGTGCATCATTTTCCATTGTTTTACTTAAAATTTTTCTTTATGTTTAAAGGGAAAAGCATATACTTGGATTCTTCTTTTTTTGCCCTGTCTTACAATCTCTGCCTTAGAGAGTTTAGTCCATTATATTTTTTATAGATGTGGTTGGGTTGAAATCTACCATCTTCCTTTGTTTTCTATTTGTTCTTTCTGTTCTTTGTTCCTTTCTTTTTCTGGGCATGGAGGGGTGACAACAGTATTACTTTTCCCATTTTATCTCTTATGTTGGCTTTTAGTTATGCCTCTTTTGTTCTTTGCGTATGTGTGACTCTAGGATTTGTAATATACATTATTAATATATCATGATCTTTTTGCATTAATATAATTCACACATAATGTAAGAAATTTATAACAGTGTAATTTCACATACACTCTCATCCTTTGTCTATTGTTACCTATTTTATTCTCCCATTACAAATCTCACAGTACATTATCATTCGTTTTGCTTTGAACAACTATTTCAGTTTTTCTAAAGAATAAAATTATTCTGTATTTACCCACATACTCTACTCACCATTTTCAGAGCTCTCATTCCTTCCTATATGTAGATCTGAATTTCCATCTGGAAATTCCTCCAGCATTTCCTTTAGTGTGCAGTAAGTGGACACACTGTTTTTATCTGAAAATGTTTAATTTGCTTTCAATTTTGAAAGATATTTTCCTGTGTATCAATCCTAAATTTGACAGTCCCCCCCACCTGCTACACCTATTAGCATCTTAAAGATGTTATCCCATTTATTCCTGGCATTCGTTGTTTCTTTTTTTTTTTTCCTCCTAAAGATTTTATTTATTTATTTGAGACAGAGAGAATGAGAGACAGCATGAGAGAGAGGAGGGTCAGAGGGAGAAGCAGACTCCCTGCTGAGCAGGGAGCCCGATGCGGGACTCGATCCCGGGACTCCAGGATCATGACCTGAGTCGAAGGCAGTCGCTTAACCAACTGAGCCACCCAGGCGCCTGGCATTCGTTGTTTCTAATGAAATGGTTAGCTGTCACATCATTTCCTAATAATGTGACTTTCCCCTATGTTTGCTTTTAAGAATTTATTTTTATCTTGGAATTTTATCAGTTTGACTATTAAGGGTATGCATGTGGTTTTCTTTTCATTTATCCTGCTTGGGGTATGCTTGATTTCTGGATGGATTTTTTCTTTTTTTAATCAAATTTGGAAAAACTTCAGCCATCTTTAATTACATTTTTCTGCTCCATTTTCTCTCTCTCCTGTTTGGTTCTGTCTCACAGGTTTTTGAGACTCTGTTAAGAAAAAAAAAATTTTTTTTTTTTTTTAAAGATTTTATTTATTTGACAGAGAGAGCGAGTCAGAGAGCACAAGTGGGGTAATGGCAGAGAGAGGAGAAGCAGGCTCCCCGCTGAGTAGGGAGCCTGTGCAGGCTGATTCCAGGATCCTGGGATCATGCCCTGAGCTGAAGGCAGACGCTTAACCGACCGAGCCACCTAGGAGCCCCGAAAAAAAACCTTTTATTTTGGATAGATTTTTGACTTATTTTTAATTCTTCTGTTTTGCATCAATCCCATCCAATATTTTTGACTTCGGTTATTATATTCTTTAGTTTTAATATTTCTATTTGGTTATTTTTTATAATTTTCATATAGTTCCTGAAATTCCCTATTTCTTATTTATTCTAAACTTTTCCTATAGATTCTTTTATTTATTTATTATAAAGTCCTTGTTTGCCACTTCTAACACGTGGGTTATCTTTGAATCTGATTCCATTGACCATGGGTTATGTTTACCTGTTTATATTTCTAGTTACTGTGAATGATAGGTTATTTTCTATTTAACAACATATGGAGGCAATGTAGTAATGTCAATGCCTCATCAAAGCAAGTGAAATGAACATTTTCATGTATATCCTTGGAGTATTTCCCCATTTTTTTTATGATAAAGTAATTTTCATGGAGTGATTTTGATCCTGACGTTTTCCAAGAACTTGGTTTTTCTGTATTTGAAATTACATTAACAACAACAATGTGACAGTTATGGAAATACAGCCACAAATGATTTGCTACACTCTGAAGTTAACAGTATAGTTAGTTATAGGTAATGTAGTCAATATAGTTTTCTTATGCATTATGGGCAGCTTTAGAAGAAGGCAGATCAAGGGAGTCCAAGAAGAGAAGACCTACAAAGACAGAGAAGATGAAACAGTAACTTAAGAGTTTTAGGGGTAAATCCCAACACCACATTTTGACAAACCAAGCCAAAAGTGCAGAATACGAGCAAGCATCAGAGTCTGGACAGATAAACCATGCCCTTGGAGAGCCAATGTAGTTGTAGACAGACAAGGGTTATAGAAGGATGACTAGGTCAAAATTTAAGTTTACAGAGATACCAGCCAAGTATAAGGGTAGAGACAAACAGGCATAAAAGTTTTCAGTGAATAGAAGTGTCTCAGAATCTGTGAAGAGTAAGTGGGCCCTTTGACAGGAGAGGGAGAATATGGTTATCATTTAAGGCAAGGAGCTGTCTTCTCTCCGCCTTGGTTTTAGGCTGTCTCACTTTGAGGGCAAAAAGGTCTGGTAGGACTATACTAAATTCTGAAGCTAAATTTTGTATTAGTTAATAATTTTAGTATGAAAGCAATTTCCAGAGTTCCAACAATATTACTAGCACTAAAGAAAACTGGTCTTAGCATCTTTCATTTCCTTGTGAGCCTCATATTAAAATAACAAACATTTCTGTATTACTTATTTCTAGAATATACATCAGTTAGATCGTTTGCCATGTACTTCAAAAAGCATATTCTGAATAGGTTAAGCAATTTAGTTGTCCTTCTGGGTCTAGTTATTTAGGGATTGAAGGTCTTTTTTTTTTTTTAGATTTATTTATCTGAGAGAGAACAAGAACAAGAGAGAAAGAGAGCGACAGAGAGCATGAGCAGGGGGGAGAGGCAGAGGGAGAAGCAGGCTCCCCGCTGAGCAGGGAGACCGATGCTGGACTCAATCGCAGGACCCTAGGATCATGACCTGAGCCAAAGGCAGACGCTAACCAACTGAGCCATCCAGGCACCCCCAAAGGTCTTGTTAATAAATTATGTATACAAGTAATTCTGGTTGGGCTATTTTATGTTTACACAAATTACAATTGGTATCATTAAACAGCTCATCTTTCACAGGAAAATGCAAGATGTTTTAAATTTACCTAGTTATTTAAAGGGAATTTGGGGGAATCTTTCCACGAAAATATTTTTATAGTTCTCACCCGTGAAATAAGAAAAATCACGTAAAATCTCTCCTTTCCAACCAAACTTGACTATCTTTTCCTTTCTCAACATTTGGTTTCTTTTGTTTTCAAAATTAACTTACTCTGTTGGGAAACGAGCCTTGACAATGGTCATCAATGACTCTTTTTGCCTCAAAAGTGAGGTCTTTTTGGGGTTCCTGGGAGGCTCAGTCGTTATGCGTCCGCCTTCAGCTCAGGTCGTGATCCCAGGGTCCTAGGATCGAGCCCCGCATTGGGCTCCCTGCTCAGCGGGAAGCCTGCTTCTCCCTCTCCCACTTCCCCTGCTTGTGTTCCCTCTCTCGCTGTCTCTTTCTCGCTGTCAAATAAATAAAATCTTTAAAAAAAAAAAAGTGAGGTATTTTTAACATGGAAATTCAAGTCTGAAAACTATGGACTATCTCTCCCCAAATTAGTAATCTGCACACCTATTGTTGTATATTCCAACCAAATAGTCAGTATTTTTACTATTTCAGTATGCTTTGGTGGGGGTGGTGACTGGGGACTTCTATATAGTGATAGCAGTAACAACTCAGGCTGATTCATAGTATACAATTTGTGCACTCTCATGGAGTTGGGGTCTCAAGGGAGTGTTTGTTTAAACACAGTACCCCATCTCAGGTTGCCTGGAAGCAATTACTAGGGAAATTCTCACTAGCATTTAAGAACTCTACCTTCTAAGAAGGTGGAGGAAGACAGACTTGTTGACAATACTTTCAGTCAATGAAGAGGCATAAAGTGTCTACATCTTACTTTTGGTAGTTGTTTATTCTCTTGGAAAACCTTGGACTCTCTTCAAGTAAAATGGATAATCTTAAGGGAAAGACTTCAGATATGATACTGGGCAAAAGGAGACTAGTAACCTACTCACAGTATACTTTACTTTGCCATGGAAACCAGGTAAGATCTGTGTTGGAAGACATAATTCTTTACAATAAAAATGTATGTACATACGTATGTATGTATTTTAAGCAGGCTCCACACCCAGTGTGGAGCCCAATGAGGGGCTTGAACTCAACTACTGTGAGAGCAAGACCTGAGCTGAGATCAAGAGTCATCTGCTTAACCCACTGAGCCACCCATGTGCCTAATAAAAACATCTTTAAAAAATATAAACTATAGCTATTCTTTACATTTAATTTTGAATATTCCAAATTTCTTAAATGATACTGAATTTAGACTGTCACTGTATTTTAATTTTTTGTCTATTTTTTCGTGTACATTTGTAAGGCACATTTACTTTTAAAGATTGTAAAATATGTACTTAGTAATATGTCAGGGATAAAACAAAATCACAATACAGTGACGCTTGAAATATTGAGCAAATTTCTTCATTTAATAATTACCACATTTAGGAACACTGAACAAAATTCTTCTATTAGATAATTCAGTTAAGAAAATTATGTGAATTATAGCCCAAGATGGCAACTGTTGCGTCAGGAAGACCAAGCAAGTACATGCTGGGATAAGTCTTGAAGAATGTGTATAGGAATTTGCCAGGTAGAATATAAGGCAAGCCAATGCAAACTAGAATAGTATGTGGAAAGCCCAGAGTTATCAAATTGTACGATGTATTTGTGGGAAGGTGAGGAGTTAAATAAGGGCCATATCTCAAACTTTTCCCTCAAGCATCAATTTTGGGTGGACCAATTGTTACCCTACACTTGCTAAAGAAAGCATAGTGTCCTTGAGAATGAATGATAGAGAACAATCATTCCCACATGTGGGTACTTTATTAGTAACAATACTGCTACATTCTTCATTAAGATCAAGATAGTTTAAACCTCACAGTTCTGAAAGGTAGGTAATACAGTGTCAGGAGTGGATGGCTCAGGTGGATGGGGAGTTTGGTTTCCTCACAATTATTAATAGCTCTCCACCATAAGTAAACTGTGCATTCTGAGAAAAATTATGTGCTTGCTAAGCAAATATGCAGTTTAAGAGTCTCACACTTCCTTTTAATCAGACCCCAAGCCCTCCTAGATGGAAATTCTACAGCTGTTCTGGTTTATAAACTAAGGAAATTAGAGTCAGAGGGGCGACATGACTTGTAAGAAAGTGGTCGGCCCAGAATTCAAGTGGTTTAACTCCTGAGTCTATGCTCCAAACTATTCTTTTCCTAATGGAGGGGACAGAGGAGAACTTTGAGTTGGAGAGAGGAATAGAATCTGACTTTTTTTTTTTTTTTTTAAAGTGACTTTTTTTTTTAAAGGGTGATCACTCCGGCAGAACTGGAGTAAGAGACTGGTGGCTGGGAGACAAAATCCTGGTGAGTGGATCTGAACGTACATTTATATTTTCCAAAATGGAATGCTACATTTTAGTTGGCCATGACATGCAGAGTTATTTAATACTGGTTAAATTCAAATATTTATAATTGTTACTAAATATCCAAACATAATAAAAGCCATAACCTCTGGAGTTTGAACTATTATCTTTGACTCAAATGATTATAGACAATGATTAATGAATTAGGGGGAAAAAACCAACATAATCCAGGTCGAGAAAAAGTTCTAAATGTATAAGCTATATGGGGTGCATGGGTGGCTCAGCCAGTTAAGCGTCTTGACTTTTGATTTCTGCTCAGGTCATGATCTCAGGGTTGTGAGACCGAGCCCCATGTTGGGCTCTGCACTGGGCCTGGAGCCTGCTTAAGACTTTTTCCCTCTGCCTCTCCCTCCTCTAAAAAAATAAAAAGTTAATGTAAAAGCTATGAAGTTATATTCACAAATAGCTTTAAAAATCGTTATTTGTTAGTATGTATTCTAGTATCCATGATAAAATTTTAATTTTCAAGCTTACCATCACACTAATACTTCTGCTCTGTCTTACAGGAGCTAGGAGAAAGATCTAAAACAAATGAAAAAAACCACAAATTTTAATTTGGCCTATCCTACTGGTTATTCTTTAGCTAAAAATATATACTTCAACAATAATTTCAAAAGCTGAAGTGAGCCTTCCATTTAAGAAGTCTTTCATGAGCGATGATACAACATTCTACTTGTCCATGGTAAAAAATACTGTCCTATTTTGTAAAACCTGAAAGTTCACACCTACACGTCCACTACCTCCTTGCAAGAAACTGATATCATTTTATGGTTGAGAAAACTGAAAATCAGAAGCTAATGACTGGGGTGCCTGGGTGGCTCAGTCGTTAAGCATCTGCCTTCGGCTCGGGTCATGATCCCAGGGTCCTGGGATCGAGGCCCGCATTGGGCTCCCTGCTTGGCAGGAAGCCTGCTTCTCCCTCTCCCACTCCCCCTGCTTGTGTTCCCTCTCTCGCTGTGTCTCTCTGTTAAATAAATAAAATCTTAAAAAAAAAAAGCAGCTAATGACTTTAGAGACTTTAGACTTTATTTAGAAAATAGTTCTAAATATAGAATGTTCCTTACCATATCTCACTGTCTCACAACAAATATACGACCCGAGTATCTGTAACTACTGATGCTTACTGTTTCAATATGCAGTATTATCTCAACTCATACATAGATACATGGCTCAAAATTGAACATAATACTGAGCTTTTTAAACTGAAGAGTTTATCTTATTAAAGTCACTCAATATTTAAAAGTTGTACAGGAATCCTTTCTCAAATTAAAAAAAATGTACTATAATTTTTCTATATTTACAATTTATTTTTTCATTTTTCACAACTGAGGGCAATTCTAAAATAATTCTTATTTGTTTCAGGACACTGATAATTCACCACTTCATATAATGGAAGATGGTTATCACTATAAAGAAAATGAAATACTTGCACTTGCTTATCGGGAGAATTCAAGGTCAGAAGAAAGCAGGCTAGAAGAAACAGTGAAGGCACACATGGAAGGCCAGACATATGTGAGGTACTTTAGTAAATTATTTGAATCATATCTAAGAATCAATGAAGCTCCAATGTTCCTTTACAAAGTTTAAAAGAAAAGCAAATACTGTAATAAAAGTTTTAATAAGAGAGTTGTTTGAGATGTTACAAAGTTTAAGAATCCTGAGAGATTTTAACTAAGAATGAAAAAAAAGTGATACTTAAGCTTTTAAACAAATTTGGGAAATTTATAAGAATTTGTCATTATTGAGAAAAAGGTAAGAATACACATAATGGGAAAAGACTGTTGGGATGGTTCCATATTTATTGTTTTATTTTTATGTATGTAGATTTAACTCCAGCTAGCAATGGACTTGGAAGGTCACAGCAAATGAAACTATTTTTTGTTTCACCAAACTATATAGAACAAGCTACAAGTTCCTGATATGAGGAAATTTTGAGCAAAATGAGCACCATCATCAACCATGATTTTATACAGTAGAACATAGTTAATTACCAAAAGTATAAACATTTAAAATATTTGATTTTGTGTATACTGGAAGATACTGAAAATATTTCTTTTTACAGGATTTCCATTTAAAAGAACAATTACCAAAGAGATAGCTGTATTTTTAGCTGCTTTGTACAATCATGAATTCAACAGACATTTCTAGAAAAAAAGACATCAAAATCTATTTGATTTTCTCCCTGTCCTTTGAGACTCTAGTCCAAAATATTATGTTAACTCTTGATTTTCGTAAATGGTTTATCTACTTTCTAGATTCCCTTAATAACCTAGAGTCTTTTCCTTTCATTACCCTTGCAATTTCCAGGCTCTCAAAAGGCAGAGTTGGAATATAATTAGATTATGGTATGATGTGGGGTAAGTATGTTTCCCAATGCATATATTTGCCAAAAATAATTTTTGTACTCCCTATGTTACCCATTAAAAAATTCTTTACCCCATCTTACTGCAAATAAGTCTTGATCAATGTATGAATTTTACCATGTACATTTTAACTTCATACATAGATACATGGCTCAAAATTGAACGTAATTCTGAGCTGATATTTAAAAACCTACTTTACACAGCTTATAAAAATTTGAGTTTATTTTTTAAATGAAAGTTTTATTGTCTGAGCTGTTTGGAATTTTTTTGCTTTATAGTAAATATGAATTAAACATATGAAAAACATACATATCTAACTGAAATGTTCCACAATCTAAAATGCTTATAAGAAAGTTACATATATTTCTCATTGCAAAAATCTGATAACAAAACAATATAGTACAGCTCTGCAACTTCATATGTAAGTCAGCAAGGATATCCATATATTTGCCTTTCCCCCCTCTCTTTTGGCATTTTTAAGTGCCATTAAAAGAATTATTTGGGAATTATCAACGTAATCATATTTTCAAGAGAAGCGATTTTAAAGAAAAACAAATTTTATCGTAGAGTAAAAAATACAAAGAAAGATTTTCACTATTCTTGGCTCCAGAAATGAAATTATTTTCTGAGATTTTACAGGATTTCTAGTTCTTTCCCCTCGTAATCAAGAATTTTCTACTTTTGAATCTTAAAAACTAACTTAAAGAGAATGTGCTAATCTATACTTCACAAGCAAAGATCAGAAGCATACCAAGAAGGGAGGGTGGGAAGAAGGCAGTTATGAAATGCATTGTCTATAAAGAACATAAACATAGGGGCGCCTGGGTGGTTCCGTCAGTTGAGCAGCTGACTCTTGATTTTGGCTCAGGTCATGATCTCAGGGTTGTGAGATGGAGCCCCTGTTGGGCTCCAGACTCAGCGGGGAGTCTGCTTTGGGATTCTCTCTCCCTCTGCCCTTCTCCCCACTTTTTCTAAAATAAATTAAAAAAAAAAAAAAGGACATAAACAAAAAACTGACTAAAAGTTGGCCTGGTTTTTATTTTCACCATGCACCAGTGATAGTGTCAATTCCTCTGGGGTGGAAGGTTCTAACCTGCAGATGCCCCACCTCCTGCCCCTTTGGTAAGCCAATGAAAGAGACTCACCTCATCTTTTCTTATAGTCTCTTGGCTTATTTCTTATAAAATGTCCTTACCTCAATGAGATTAGTTGATGAGAAAGTGCTGTCCTTATACAGAATCAATCAATAGTTACTCATTTTCTTCATGCCCAAATCAATGGTTTGTGTGGTTTTATAGTGAGTTGCCAGGAAAGCAAGGATACATATAGGACTGCTAGAAAGAACAGACTATAAGAGAAAGCAAGATCTTTAAACAAAGTATTAAGCTGTAGCTTTTGCACAGAGATTAATTAAAACTAAATTATAGGTGAAGAAAAAAGTCCTGAAAATTAGGGTTGCATTTGGGGAAATGTAAACAAGGGCATACTTGAGTTTGATAAACAAGGAAAAAAATGCTGTATTAAATTTAAAATCAGTAATGAGTATACCACATAGTTTACAAAGCACCTTTCCATAAAATACATTATCTCACTTGAGATCTCAACAATCCTGTGAGGCAGACACTATAACAAAGTAGGAGGTAGTATACAGAACTGAGGATAGAATATTGGCTCCACCACATAGTAATTATGTGAACTTGGGAACAGTAACTGCTTTGTACCTTGGTTTCTCCAAATGAAAATCAGTGATGATGAAGGTCTCTCTACCTCATAGCTACTATGGGATTAAATGAGATACTACATACAGCAGTTTAATACACTACCTGGTCCATTTTAAGTGCTCAATAGTGCTATTATTGTTATAATTTTACAGGTGTAGAAACATACTGGGGGAGATTAAATTCCAAGTCATATGACTACTAAGTAGAAAAGCTAACAGTAGAATTCTAGACTGGCTACATTCCTACCACCCTTATTACATGAATATCTAAGTATGGATTAGCCTTATCACTATTTTTAGGTGTTTTTTTTTTTTGCAGCTGACAATGTCATTTGAGTTTGACAAATTCAACAGCATTATTAACATCATTTTCTATTTTAAAACACTTTGTTTAGTGGGAATAAAAGTTAATTGCAGGCATTAAAAAGAAATGGGTCTCTATGGACAACTGCGGTGGAGACTACAATCCAGGGCTGGAAGAAGTTAATTTTGGTTTTTCTTTAAACCTCAGAAAAATGGAAAGTCTATTAGTAGGTAGACAGCAGAAAGACTGCAAGCTGTGAGTGGAGGGATGCTTGTTTACAGCTCTATCTCAAGACTACAGAGGAGTGATTAGTAGGTGCACAAATGTTTAATGAATATTTAAATTAAAAAATGAACTTTGAAACACATCCTTAAGAGGATTTGCTTTACTTTGACATGCTTTCCTATCTTTAATTATACGATAACTAAAAAGTCTACCATATAGTCACCTACCCACAAAATAGGGGGGTTTTATCAAAAGATTCAGAGTAAGAAATAAAAGACTAAATAAGGCCTTAAATAGCTTTATTGAAATCTGTATAAATAAACATGCACATTTCAAATGTAAACTCAAGTGAACTCAAGTGCAGACAAAATTTTAACCTCTGTCATGCAAGAGGTTAGTTTACATTAAAAAAAAAAAAGAAGAAAAGAAAGAAAAGAAAAAGAAAGAAAAGAAAGGAAAAAAAAAAAACAAAAAACTAAAGCAGCTTTTAAAATACCAGGATGAAAAAACCAGCTTTAATATCAAGGTATAAAGCAAAGCCATGATCAACATACCTCATTTATCCTGGTCAAATGCATTTTTTTCTTTTTACTTTTAAATGCTAACATAAATAAATAATTTACCAAAATGTGCACTCACAGAGTGAACTTTTATTTACAATACACAATTTATAATCTATTGTATTTGATTAGTTCAAGTGAAGAACATTATACTTTTTGCTTTAATAACAGTGGGACACAAAGCAATTTCTCAGGTAGTCGATATGTGAAATGTGCCCCAGCATTTAGATTTTCTATTAAAGGCAGTATTGTATGCCAATCGACAATACATTCTTTCAACTAGATTAAAGGGAAAAAGCAGCAAATGAAAAATGTTTCAAATGTTCACACATATTTTTGGCATCCTGGATCCTTGAATGTGGTGAATTAAAATCAAATTCAAGGTTTGTATGCTTTATATACTATACAGGTTCTGACTCTAGAACATGCAAATGCCAATTTTCTTATAACAAGTTACCTTCTGAGAAAAGCTGTAAGGCTATGGTGAATTCCATCAGGAACACACAAAGAAAGTTAACAGACCTACCTTTAAAGCCAATTGTCCATTAATGATTTAAAGGCCAGTATATGAAAAAAATTTCTCATTTAAGCTTGATGTAATTATTACTATGGATACAGAATACTATTAAGTCTGTCCTTATATTACAATAATTGGAAGAGCTAAAAGTTGCCAAATTACCAAAAAATGGGGTAGAGAAAAACAGACAGCAAAAATTTTAATTTTGGACCAACACCAGATCAAAGATATGCATTTTTAAAGCAAGTCAAAAAATTTTTTAATATCTAAGGAATAGATCCCAATAGCAGTAAAAAATACTTACATTCAACTGAAAAATGATTTTAGATGGAGTGTGATATCTAGAACCTGTTTCCACAGCAGAAGATGAACATAATATTCTGGACTTTTAATGATACTACAAAAGAAAATAACTTTTCCAAGATTGTTTCTTATATCATGATTTGGTTTTTTAATAGGCCCATGTTGATTACCAGGAATAGATTTTAAAATTTGGTTTTCCAAGAATACTCCTGCAGTATTTATGCCACATTGATACCGCAGCTAAATATCATAGTAATACATGTGGCAGCCTAATGCACATGAACTAGATAATCCAAAAACTAAGTTCAGCCATAGTTTTCTTGCAGTATTATTAGAGCAAAATAAATGACCAACATCCACAAATTTAACATTTGTCATCAATTAACTCACATCCAAAAAATTAAAGAAAACATAATTCATCAAAACAGCAGCAAACTTAAAAGGGGTTTATTTGTGATTTCCTATATATATTTAGCTTGTAATTACAAGACTGCAAATGTATTAAGAGACAATTTCTGTTAAAGTTTTCATTGTGTTTCACTTCAAGTACTGCACAAGTTAAAATCTGATAAAGGATTTACATTCGGTTATCTGAAACTCCCCATCTCAGACTTTTGTTTAATGTGGTGGGTCACTTCATCATTTCAATAGATACCACCAGCAGGAAAGTCTCTCTTTTATGGCTTCTAGGACTTTCATTAGTTAGTGTGCATACAGTTTTCATTTTCTATATCATTGTCATTATCATTGCTATCTTCATCACTTTCTAACGGGATGCCTGTGGCAGCTGAAGCACCTTTAGTTTCTCGGTCAAGAGGAAAAAAGCCAGTTCCACTGAAAGTGTCCTGTCTCTGGTAGAAGAGTACATATGCCGCTTTGGACTGTTGAAATAAACAAAGCATGTTAAAATGGTCATGATTCTCAAAGATCACATTAAGCATACTATGAACTTTTCAGCTATGCAACTGATTTTGGTGACAGGGCATAAATTAAATAGAAAAACCACACATGGTCAAATGGAAGTTACTAAAATTGGTTTAAATATAAGATGACTTCTATATATAAAGGAAGAATAGTCACTAGAATTAACATTTTTATTCTCTATTACGTTGAACAGGTAAGTAAATGCAACTATATCATAGTTTAACCTAGTTACTCTAACATGAAACAATTCTATGCCTTCTTCCCTCCCATCTCTAAGGAAAAGGTAAGCTTGTTTCTAATACTAATCGCTTCACTCTAAGTTTGCTTTAGAGTCCAGCTTTTCCTACTGTCTTAAGGATATTGCTCCATTCATCATCACCATGTATCTTTAGTAAGTTCTTATCTACTGGACTTCTTGGCCTAATAAATACTCAAGTCTTTTCCCATCCTAAATCCCTCCTCATTCTACCGCCTTCCTCTAGCTGCCAGGCTGGCAGTCGTCGAATATTCGTTTTTCACTCTCATGCACACTCCTCAATTCAGTATGATCTGCTGCTCCAATCATTCTAATGAAATCCCTTTCACTAGGGGCAATAACCTGCTACAGACAAATTAAATGGGTGCTTTTTAAAGTTCTTTTAGTCAATCTCTCTGTAGCATTTAATGCTTTACTCCTCCTCTTTCCTGCATCAAATAATTTTTGGCTTTTGTGACACTACTTTTCCTTAGATCTTCTATCTCCATGGTTGCTTCTGACTTTTCTGTGGGCTCATTAAATCCTAACCTTAAAAAAAAAAATCATGTTCTGTCCTCTGCCCACCACCTCTTTCTCTATCTGTATTTACTCACCAGGTGACTCATTCAAACCTATGGCTTCAACTGCTACCTAAGAATAATAATGCAAATTTATAACTTAAGCTAGTTCTCACTCCTGAACTCTAGTCCTGTTAGTCCCACTCCCTAGTGGAAATTTCCCCAGAGCTATCATATAGGTAGCTCAAATTTCAACAGCAAATTTTCTTCCTATATTTCCTACTGTGGTAAATGCTGAAGTAAGTCATCTTCAACTTCTCCCTCTTTGCATTTCTACGTCTTCATTTATATCCAATCTTGATCAAGTTCTATTAATTCTATCCAGGAAATATCTTATAAATCCATTTCCCCTTGTCTATACATTACTACCACAACTTTAAATTTAGAAGCTTGTATTGCAGAAATGACATGAGACTTCTTTCTGCTTCTTTTCTCAGTGCCTTCCAAATTTAATAATGTTCTATTGCTTAAAAATCACCAATGCTTCTCGTAGTCTTTAAGAAAAGCTCTAAACCGTGAAGAATGTTGATCTGATTGCCAAGTTTACCTTTAGCCTAATTTCTGCCCCTTATTCCTAACAATTATGTCCTTTCAGTAATACCAAATTATTTGCTCTTTTCCTAAATATCATGTTCTGTCATGCCTTCTTGCTTTTGTAGGTACTGTTTTCTCTGCTTAGAACACCTTTACTTCTTTTGTTTAATTTACTTCCATTTGTAAAGTTGCAGACTCAGGTCAAACACCACTTTCTCATGCAAACTTCCCTCACTGGTCCTATCTCCTTAAACCCTAAATCAGTGGAGAGATGGCTGTCCTGTTTCCATGTAGTCAAGATGTTTAATAGTATTTATGATATAACTGTTAATTTACTTCTCTGTCATCTTTGGGGTTAAGCCTTTTGAAGTCAGAGATAGCTGTCTTTTAATCCTGTTTAGAATTGAGTCCTATATAAAAGAAGGTACTCAAATACTTGTTGACTAAATCAAGTATCATCACTGTAGGCAATTTCAGGATGTTTTGGTTGGGAGATTTAGAGAGAAGAACAGAATTGAAAAGTGATGGCTGAGACTTGAAATTAGAAGTCTAACTATAAACTGGAAATGTAATTAACTTAGGTACATACATAATTTAAAAATATTAGCATTCAAGTCTCTTTGTTTTGTGTTATAGCTATAGGGAGCTAAGGAACAGTACATAATACATATACACCCGTAGATAAATATATAAAATATCTGTAGAGAAACAACTCAAAATTATTTCATATCTGTTCACCCAATGATGGATTAAAACGATGCCAATAATTGGGTTCAGAAGTTTATTAATTTATTAAACTGAACAATATAAGTTGAAGACTCTTAAGGCATTACAAACTAAAGAAAAAGCTAGTCTCTGTCCTCAAAGAATATAAAATTTAAATGGGAAATATTAGCTGCATGCTCACAGGAGCAAATACTACATTTCTCACTCTTTGTACTATTGTGATCAAACAGTAAAATTTTAGAAAGGCAAACTTTAATAGAAAAATAAACCCTTATTAAGCCAAGTCTTAGCTTTTTTCTTAGAATAAACTTGTCATCCTCTCACCAATCAATATTTGATAATAAAAATATGCTCTGCTGGGAAGCAAAACAAATGCCAATATTTTGGCTCCAGCTATGGCTGATAAACTATTCAGAAAATATCAAAGTAACAGATACTCAAGGTTAATTTTTTTTAAAAAATCCTCTAATTTGTTTAATCTAATCATGTAATTTTGAGTTTAAATGTTTAAGTGTCACAAAGGATAAGACTTTATTTTAAAAATCATAGGTATGGTAAGGAGGCCCTTAAAGAATTTTTTTTCTATTTTAGTACTCTAATTTTAAGTAGTCAATGTCCCAAAATGTCTGAACCTATCTTCCAAAGGAAAATTTTATTATTTTCATTAGAAAACTCCATTTTTCATGTTGAAAACTACCAGAAAAATTTTCATGATGCAATTTATGCTTCTGTTAGTGGGCAAGTCTGGAGACAAATTTCCACTTCGAGGACAACTTTACATTTCTTTAAATCAGGGAAAGTGTCTCTTAACTATTAGAAATTGCTAAAATATAGACTGTAGTGTTCCATGGGCGCTTTTAAAAAAGTGGATCCTGTGATTTTCAGGAAATAAAGACACACTTACCACAATCTGGTCTTCAGACGCAGTTGAGACACTACTGTCATCAAAGTAGTACCATTTTCCATCATCTTTATTTTTTGCGAAAGCAGTATCTAATGAAAAAATATAATCACTTCTGTGACTGAAAAGTCTATGGTTTCCTGGGGGGAACCCGTAAAACTTTACAATCATCTATATAAGGAATACATATTAAAATTACATGACAATCATATACATAAGGCCTATCTATTATACATTCAACTGATTCCATTGATTAAAGGTTTTAATGTATTTCCTACAATCTAAATGCCTAAGATAAATATGTCGAAATCTGACTTCTTCTTCCCAAGGACAAATAGAATAGATTTATTATTTTTCAGTTCACAGAATAATACTAATGACAATAAATGGGAATTAATATTTATGTAGTGCTTATTGTGGACCAGGTATAGTGCTATGTACTTTACATGTACTATCTCATAGAGAAGGTATTATTATGCCTCTAACTTTAGAAATGGGGAAACTGAGGCATCAAGAGAAGTTTAATATGTAACAGTAAAGCTGTTAAGTGGCTGAGTTAGCATTTAAACCCAGGTCTGTCTCTGACTCTAGAGTTTGACATTTTAATAATTTAAATTTTGTACAACAAATATTTTTTCAATAATACTATCCCATTAATTTGTAGTTTTTACACCAAAATTTTTTTCAGTGTTTAACAAAAGTATTGAGCAAGAGAAAAATAAAAAGTAATTTATCTGTACAATTTTTAAAGATTTGCTTTATCTTTAAAAGTTAAAAATGTCCCCTTTACACATTCCATGCTTCCTCTGAACTATCCAATAACTGAGGAAACAGAGTTGCAAAATGTCTGCAAAATAATTATCTGCTGTCATAGCTTCTAAATGTTCTACCTCTCACAAAACAAAATTATTGCTCTTCTGGGTGGAGCCTATTGTGGGTTTTAAGTTTGTCAGTTGAACTGAAGACCGCTGTACCCACAATTAAACATTGAATAAAAGGACAAGATCTAGCAATAAAACGGTTTATAAGAGACAAATCTAACAAAAAGGCACCCAGAGTTTGTGAACCAAGTGATACCAAAAGAAAAAATGTATCAAATACTGGTAAAAGGAATAATACGAGAAAGAAGAGCTACCATTTTAAATATAAATGCAATAATGCAAAACAACTAATAAAACTGTTAGTAGAAACAGATAATTCAACACTTTAATAAGAATCCTCAAAATTCTCAGAAATATAACAAAATATAAAATTAACTAGAGATAGCAAATAACTGAATATAACTGATAAGCTTCAAATATAAGAGAAAAATAGAATTCTATGTCTGGATGGGGACTATGTATGTTTTTCAAGCACGTAAACATTTAAGAAACAGACAATACATGGACACTTTAATAAACTAAGGATTAATATAATATAGGCAATATCTCCAACTGTTATGTAATAAAAGTAAAATTAAGACAAAAGGAGAGCTTTATTTTTTAAAAATTTTTAAAAGATTTTATCTATTTATTTGACAGAAAAGACACAGTGGGAGAGGGAACACAAGCAGGGTGAGTGGGAGAGGGAGAAGCAGGCTTCCTGCTGAGCAGGGAGCCCGATGTGGGGCTCGATTCCAGGACCCTGGGATCATGACCTGAGCCAAAGGCAGAGGCTTAACGACTGAGCCACCCAGGTGCCCCAAAGGAGAGCTTTAAAAAAAACATACGTTTGGAAAAGTATATGATTAAGTGCCCTGGACTAATTAGAAAATCATAAAGGAAATTAAAAACACATACAGAATTAAAAGTAGATGAAAATACTACATTAAAAAGTTTATGTAACTAAGATAAAGCAGTATTTAGAGGGAAATTTATAGCTTTAATTATAGCCTTCAACAGAAAGAAATGTAAAAATGTAAAGCAAAAGCTAATAAAGCATTCAAATCAAAAGTTAAATAGAGCAACAGAGCAACCTCAAAGTAACAAAAAGAAAAACATAACAAAGGGAAGAGAAGAAATCAATGAGAGAGAATACATATGTAATAACAAAAAGAAAAATTTAATAAAGTGGAACCTAATTCTTTGAACAGATTAGTAAGATAGACCTCTGGGAAAAGACTAAGAAGAAAACAGAAGAACAAAAAAGGGACAAAGATATAGCATAATGGTATTAAATGTAACTATTCTTAAAGTCGAAAACACAGATACATTTTTAGAAAAATAGAAAATGCCATAATGCATACATCTTGGGAAAAATAAAACTGAACAGATTTCAATAAGCATGAGATAAAGAGAAAAATTTGTGGGTGTGAAGCCCAGGTAATTTTACAAGTAAATTCTACTAGCCTTTCATGAATAGTTAATTCCTATACTATGCTACCTGCTTTAGGATACAGAAAAAGAATAAAGTATCCCAGCCTGTTTATTATTAGACTGTAATCTTGATTCCAAAGAAAGAACAATATAAAAAATTAGAAGATCATTTCACTTATGAATGAAATTTTAACCCTCACTAAAATTAACCAAATTCAACTGGGAATTAAAAAAGAATTTTTTTTTAATATACAAAATTATACATTAAAAAAAAAAAAACACCTTAAAAGGTAAGTTGGGTTTATCCCAGGAATGCAAAGATAGTTCAACAGAAAAATCTATCAGCTGGAGAGTGTAGACTGGTGTTAACTGTCCTGAAGAGCCATCTGGCAGTACTTACTCTATAACCCAGCAATCTCACTTCTGGGTATGTTGCTCAAAGAAATTCTCAGAGAGGGGACCATAAACAATGGTGTTTATCAGTCTTATGGTGGTAGAAAGTTAAAGGCAATTTGGATGTCCACCATGAAGTGAGTACAGAGCTAAAATATGGTAGATGTAAGTCCTGAGTGGTTAGAAGCAATGAACTAAACGGACACAAAGTAACATGGATAAGTCTTATGCGTTATGAGAAAAATGTAAGATCTATAACACAGTATACCTATTATGTAAAAATTAATAACGATGCATGATTTATAACAACACATACATCAAGTACTTTAGGAAGGGAAAGGGGAAGGAGAATGGAAAAGGACAGGAGTCCTGATGAGTGATGTCCCATGCATTAAACTGAGAAGTATGATCAAGTCAATTCTCTATTCCTGATGTTAAAAAAAAAAAAGGTTCAAAAGCTAATTCATTAATTAACACTTATTGATAATTACTATATGTAAAACACATTTCACATTTTCCCTTTTTCTTTTTTTAGTAGGCTCCACACCCAATGTGGGGCTCGAACTCACAACCCCAAGATCAAGAGTCACATGTTACCAACCGAGCCAGCCAGGCACCCTACATTTTCCCTTTAAGTAATAACTATCTTAAGGAAAAAGTCTACAGTTATCAAACATCATGATTTTAGCAAAATGGTAAACTGTCAACTTACAGTGTCCTCCTCCCATCCCTCCATAGTGGTTGGAAACAGCAATCAAATTATAGCGACAAGGACCTGCATTTGGATTAATTAGGAATTCCGACATATCCAGGTCACTGTTTAACAGAGAGATCAAGTTAGTTTTACCTTTTCCCTAAATGTCATGAATTCTACTATCTTCTGTCAATGTTGCTTGACTCTCATTTATATAAAAAATATCTCTCTCACTGAAGAAATCACTAAGAGTCAAATAACTGTAAAACATTTATATATAAAACATATATATACAAATAACTGTAAAACACACACATATAGATGTGATATATATATATACACACATGCACACACATGCACACGCACACAAACATACACACACACCTCTGAGATTTGAGTATTTTGGCAAAATTTTTCTTAGGGGTTGGAAATTTTAAAATTGTCTACTGACTGCTGTTTATTCAGATTAATGTTTTTATGTTAATACATTTAACTCTCAGTATATAGTAAAAGAGTCATCACCATTTGCCATTGGGACCCTTTTAATTTTTCATATTTTTGAAGTCGTTTTTAGTAATTATGCATTTAAGGAAGAATAAATGAAGGTGAAAAACAGCTTTCACAGAAATCTTATAATAAAGAGATATATCTAAACCCCAACATTTATTCTACATTTTCCTGGTTCTGACGATCTATATACCCCCAAGTGGGCAACATTCTTTGAAATGCAACCAAATGTTTGTAATCTGTCATGCATGAAACTGGAACATGACCATTTTCTAGCTTATCATTATTTGTTTTTTTTGGACTTGCACCATTAAAGAGCAATAATGATTCTAAATCTCAAATATATCTCTCACAGATTCCAGCTTATCATTACTTCTGGTTCTTCTTGTACTTAAACTGTCAAAATGTTAATATTCTTCCTCTTTTTTTTTAATGCTATATTCTTGAGAAAACTTTGATGGCTCATAATTTTGTTAAGGAGAAAATTACCATTTTTTTCTGGTAAAAAACTGCAAAATGTTTTTAATTTTGTAAACACTAATCAGAAATAAGAAATCCAAAGAATGTTTTCAATATTACATCCATTTCCTTCTAATCCCACACACCTGCCTATGGCAGTTGTCTACTTATTAAATGTATCAAACACTTCATACACAAATATAAAATATAAAAGAATACTATCAATGTTCTTTTAGCAAAATGGGAGAGTAGCAAGTTATTGTGCGATGCAAAATATTGTGTGATGAAGTCCTTCCTGGACCATGTGAACGAGAATATACAATTTCAATTCTGTCCTTACGAATTCTCAATTAAATTTAGTGAAAGTTTTTTTTTCTTTTAAAGATTTTATTTATTCATGAGAGACAGACAGAAAGAGAGAGAGAGGGGCAGAGGGAGAAGCAGGCTCCCCAAGGAGCAGGGAGCCCGATGCGGGACTTGATCCCAGGATCCCGGGATCATGACCTGAGCTGAAGGCAGATGCTTAACCATCTGAGCCACCCAGGCTCCCAAATTTAGTGAAAGCTTTATAAAAAAAAAAAAAAAAGACTACAAAGATGCTGTCTCCAGACTTTTTACAAAAATGATGTGGTACTCTGAACAATGCAATAAACCGAAGTATGACACAACAGGGATGACTGATTACTGTGTCATTCTTTTAAGCAATTACATTATTCTGTTTCATATAACTTCAGTCTTTTTTAAAAAGCATACTTAGGAATAATTGATGATTAATGATGAAATAATTCCTAGGAAAAATAAAATCACTATGATCCCACAGAATATCTAGATTTATAAACCGTGCCAGTGAACCCATATAATAATGTAATACAGAATTACTTTTATTCTGTTGTTTAAAAAGGTGTATCTTCTCATTGCTCTCTGAAAAATATCTAAAAAGGAATAAAAATTCTTACTGGTCCTTACAATTTTTTAGAACTACTCACAAATACACTCAAAAACTGAAGTTGGATCCAATGCTACCTGATGTTTATAAGAACCTACAGTTGCCCAATGTTTATAAAGCATAATCAAAACTTACTTTATGGGAAAATCAACTAAAGTATCCAGTTTGTCTCTCATGTATCGACTGTAAGAAAATCGCTTGAGATGTACCACAAGTACTGGAGGCAGGGACCATAAATCCAGTTTCTTTGTGGCTTGCTGATGTTCTTTACAATTTGGACAATACCTAAAAATAAAGGGAAATATTTAAAGCTTGCTAGAGGTAATGAAAATAATAGATAAAAAAATGCTTGGCAAGTTTTACATTTATTCAGTGGGCAATTACTATGTGCCTAATATATACCAGACATATATATAAATATCTCTCTTCAGTAAATCAAACTGATTTAGAATATTATAAATTAATATGTAAATACATATTCAAAGAAATGATGAAGGCTAGATTATTTACATTTTAGTAAGATAAAAGAACACAAAACTATGTTGAGATATAAGTATTAGAAAATCTCAAAACTTCTGGGCTCTAATGGAATTAATAACACCACAAAACATGATTTTCCTAAAAATGTTTCTATCAAAATGGCTGCACAGCAAAAAATTCTTGGGAAAAGTAACTAAAATTATCCATAGTAAAATGGCTACTATAGAGAATACAGTAATGAGATTAAAGCTTAACATTGTAATAATACTTTTAAACAATTTGAATCACTTTTCTTTTTAAAGATTTTATTTATTTCTTTGAGAGAGAGAGACAGAGATAGCAACAGAGATGAGAGCACAAGCAGGGAGCCTGATGCAGGGCTTGATCCCAAGACCCTGGGACTGTGTAGCTGGGCCAAAGGCAGACGCTTAACCCACTGACCACCCAGGTGCCCCGTGAATCACTTTTAACAGACTATTATCACTTAAAGAAATGCTTATTATTTAAAATATCAAAAGGAATTTAGTTACTGCTTTTTAAACTTGATGTATCACATACCTCAGTATAAATCCTTAAAAAATAATTAGAAGTAATTTTTTAACTTTGTCTCTTACCAGGGATCTTCAGCACCTAGCTTTTCTTTTGTGGTAAAAAGCTCAATGCAATCTTTTAATTTCACAAAGGGTTTTTTAGGAGGTTTATATTCCACACTTTCATGTTTTTCAAAATCCTAAAGAGAAGTATTTCTTGAGTTAAGAGAACAAATGAAACAAAACTCATTTTAGTGATACCATCTTACTATGAATAGTAATGAAAAACTCCTAAACTTTCTCAAAAGAATTATAAAGCTTATTTCAGCTGAGATTTACACCACACTTTAAAAAAACTTCTATATACACACCTACATGGATGACTAAAACTGTTAACAGAAAGCATGTTTGCAAACCAACAAGCCTTTTCTAGTACATAACCATTTTTTTACTAGCAAAATAAACATATTTGGTAGAGAAGCAAAAGAGTGTAACAAAATTGTGATCAACATGGGAAAGATACGGAATGAGTGATGACTTACCTCAGCAGCATTTTCATCAAAATATCTTTTTTTCAAATCAGGATCCCAATCCAAAGCAAGAAAAGATCTTTCTAAGATGGAAAACATATTTTTTCTTTAAAATTTAATATGCCTTCATTAAAATGAGTATATTTTAATGTTAAAATATATACTAGAATAAACAATCTTTTCTACTTGCACTAGGTAATCAGGGTAAATTGCTGTTTCCAAGCCATTAAAAATTTAAGGAGTTAAAAAAAAAGATAGTAACTTAAGCATAAGTCTAACCTCCATTTAATAAGCAGTGATGTGTTTTAGTATACTTAGAAATTAAGACTTTTCATTTAAGATATAAATATAGATTTTATATAGGTAAGTGAATGTTATTTTTCATGACTGCTGAATTTGTTTGTTTTGTTTTAAAGATTTTTTATTTATTTATTTGACAGAGAGAGACAGCGACAGAGGGAACACAAGCAGGGGGTAGTGGGAGAGGGAGAAGCAGGCTCCCGGCTGAGCATAGAGTCCAATGCAGGGCTCGATCCCAGGACCCTGGGACCATGACCTGAGCCGAAGGCAGACACTTAACGACCGAGCCACCCAGGCGCCCCTGAATTTCACAGTTTTCACCTAAAATAACAACATGCTTTGCTCAAGTTCAGTGTTCAAGCCAGTTTTCACACTTACCATCTAGCCTAAGCTGCCTCTCATCAAATCTTATATGCCTGGTATCATCTTTGATGTAGTTGATATCAGTATTGCCTAAATTGTTGAACTGGAATGTAAACAATCTTTTTTTGTGTCCCGTGAGTTGACCTTTACAAGTTTCTTCAGTACATAATCCATTTTCAGAATCATTATCTCCTCCAACCGAATCTTCAGACTGACTGTTTTCATTCTCGGAGGGAAGTTCTTGATCCTGGCTGGATTCATCATCTGGCTCATCTGTTTCCATTTCACCTAATTTTAGATATTAGAAGTCTTTTAAATAAACCCAATATTACATTTAAAAGTTATTAATATTAACATTATTTTTCCCAGGCTTGAAGAGATTTTTTAGTTCCTTAATCCCCATCTTCTTTTTTTTTTGAGGCAATAATCCAAGTGAAAGGCTTTATAATTTAAAAGGAAAGTCTTACTTGGTGAGCCTTCTTCATGTATGCCATTTGGGCCATTCCCATTAATATTTTGGTCCTTACAGCAGTGTAGGGATCCTTCAGTTTCTTCATTTTCAGTAGATATTTTGACATATCGGCTTAAATAAAATCAGAAATCAAACAAATTTAGTTCTATGAAGATAAAAACTTAAAAAAAAAAGTTTTCCATTCTTTCAGTAAAAAAAACTTTTTAATGGAGTAATAGTGGTCATTTAGTTGAAGGATAAATTAAACTCGAAATAGTACCATAAGTGCAAGTGACTAATCATTTCTGTTTTGGTTGTCTTTATAAAAAGAAAGAAGGTGATCTGTTACTTCTAGGGTTTTAACATCTTTCTATGTTAAAAGTTTGTGGCAAATAATTTGACTTAAAATTATTATATATTTTCATTTAGATGATATATGTATTATTACTAAGATCACTTATCACTGTATAATGGGATCTTTATGTATAGGCTATGGGACTATAATGATTAAAATACGTATGCAAGAAAGAATACTAAATATGTCAGTTACAAAGGATAAAATAAAAGGGATCAAATGGCAGTTCTGATTATATTATAATTCAAATCAAGGTTTTAGGATGACAAAAAAGGGGTTGGCTTAAAATACTATCAACCATGAAAGTTTATCCTTTTAAATAAAACCATTATAGGAGGAGTTCTTGAACTTGCTAGCAAGGTGTGTAAATAAATGAAGCACCTGAAATTTGTTGTAATTTCAGAGTGCATACATGACAAATTCCTATTTTCTTCCATTCGTAAACTTCTGGTTTAAAACAGCTAAAAGAATTCATGCGTTCTGGGTTTGCAATGACCTCAGTAATGTGTTTAACATGATCAAGAAAATGAATTAAACTATAATTTGATTTTGTAAATTGCTATCTGTTTAAACAAAGTTGAGATAATACAAGCTTATCATACTCTGATAGTATACTGCACATTTATTTTTATTAACTATTCTATCATTCCTTTTGTTAATGTAGAATTGTCTGACACTTACCACATTCTCAAAAGCAGGAGATTATAGAGTTTATCTTCAGTATTATTTCGTGGTACAGCCATAAGAAAAGGTTGACCAAAAAGTGAAGAACCAGTATGGTGGGTATAACTTGAGTGCCTAAATTTTTCTCTTAGGCAAACAGGAATAATCACATGCTCTGTATCTTCTGTCCTATTGATGTTAATTTCAAACCTGTAAGGACAAAACTGACCATAAACTCTGAAAACTTTTATGTTATTTCTTCTGAAATTTTTCCCAAGTATTATTTTGCACAATGAATTTTATACTTACACATAAATATCATCCCGTTCCATAATACTACTAAGGTTTTCATCCATAGCGAATATTCTGTGAAATCTATGATTGTATATATCAGTAACTATCATCTAAAAGGAAATAAATTTCTATTAAGCTGGTTTTCCATCACTGAAAAACTAAACTCCCAACTTACATACTTCAAACCCAGAAACACCTTACCTTATCTGCAGGTACTCCTGACAAAGCAGACAATGCTGTACAAAGATCAAGTATGTTTCCAATTTTGGGAACAACCACTTTGTACTAAAAAACAAAAAAATTATAATGCATTTATTACTTTGGAAAAAACACTCGGTAGATGAAACTGAACTCTTGGTTGCTTCCTCACATTCACTTGGTATTTGGTCTTTCTCCAATCCTACTATCATCCTGGCTGACAATGTCTATATGGATAATTTATCTCAGACTAATTGTTCTCTTTGATTCAAAGACCCACACTTACATTCAACTGTAGTTCACTTCTTGCACCTTGTCATAAACTTGCTCCACCTCTGATACCTTAAACTCTTATCAGGCTACTGACTAACCACTAATTACTTTTCTTGGGATCTCATTCTTTCCCATTCTTGGCTTACCTTTAGAGCTCTAGTCTTTTTAATTTTCAATTTTTTCGTGGTTTACCAACTTCCTACCGTCTTCATGGCCTTCCCTCCAGAACCCACATGATTCATCACTTCAACTACTGCACTGCAAAACCTTTAACTATTTTGTTATTCAATTTTATTCTTGCTATACTTTCTTAGAGCTGTTCAGATATGCTGGAGAAAACTGACCAACTTTAGAAAATGGTTTGCTACAAATTCACAATGCCCAAGTCTTAACCAATTGTTCAAAACTAGCCAGAAATTCTGTGCATCCCTTATTTGCTTCTTCCTTCATTTCTGTCTCAGTAACTATATAAAATCTTCACCATTCCTTAGGTTTCCTATTTCACCACCTCTCCCTTCACTATCCGCATAATACGGGGGGGGGGGGGGGGGG
>NC_138373.1:111425612-111463444 GCF_054177405.1 Leptonychotes weddellii | reverse complement strand
ATAAGCAATGGAATAATTTACAAGTCTCTCAAAAAAAAAAAAAAAAAGAAAAGAAACCAGTCCTTCATTGCTTTCCCTCTATCTCCCTTTCTCCTGCTTTATAAATAACCTTGTTAAAAGTAATGTCCACACTATCTTAACTTCCTCACTTCCCATTCACCCCTAGCTTTTGTCCTCATATCTTTATTTAACCAGTTACCAAGATTGTCAAATTCCTTTAGAATTTTACCCTTGACCTTTTCTTTCTTCCTTTCTTTTTTTTTTTTTAAGATTTTATTTATTTGTCAGAGAGAGAGAGAGCACAAGCAAGGGGAGCGGCAGACAGAGGGAAAAGCAGGCTCCTTGTTGAGCAAGGAGCCCAATGCGGGACTCGATCTCAGGACCCTGGGATCATGACCTGAACAGAAGGCAGATGATTAACGGCTTAACCGACTGAGCCACCCAGGTGCCACCCCCGCCAACCCCCCTTAGCCTGCCCTCCTCTTGATTGTATAGGCTCTCTTTACAGCAGGTGACAATATATGCCAGTTTGCTTTGGTCAGTCCTGGATGAGCCTGCAGTCCTGGTATAATGATTAATAATGGCCCCTTTTATTTTTAAAAGAGTTCTGGTTTAGATGATACATCACAGGGTCACCCTAGCCTTAGGGAATCTCATCCTTCTAAGACATTCACTATCATTTTAATAGAGCTCACCGCCCAATTTCTGTCTCAAGCACAGACATCATCTCTCCTCCAGTCTAGATACATAAACTCAACGCCTACTGATAGCTCTACCTAAATTTTCCTCATGCACCTCAACATGTCCAGTACGAAACACAGATTTAGGTCATGTTAGGTCAACATATCCAATATTAAAAAGGTTTCTTCTTAAACCTTTCTTCCTATATATCCCATTAAAACAAAGAGCACCTCCGTCTCCTCAGTTTTGCAACCCAATAAGCTTGGCATCATCTTTGAATATTCTTAAACATTTTTACTTCTTGTATTCAACTAGTTCTTCTAATTGCCATCCTGACACTAATCTTAAGAGTTCAAGCCCTTTTCATTTGTTATCTGATCACTACAAAACTCTCTTACATGGTCTTAGTACATCTGACCTAAGCTCTTCCAATCCAGTCTTTGCACTAGCCTGGGTCTTCTTTCTCGAATGCAAATCTGGTCACATAATCTCTCATTTAATAACCTTTAATAGCTCCTCTAATTTTTAGGATGAAGTCCAAACTTCCTATCATGGCAGCAAACTTCTTTATGAGCTCACTCCTGCTTACCATATTATCTACTTATAATTTCCAAAAGTGGGCCATGTCCTCTTTTGCCTTTAGCTCTTTGGATATGCCACTCTCTTGGTCTACAATGCCTTTATTTCCAGCTTTCACATGCTTAAAACCTAATCATCCTTCAGGATTCAACATGGGCATTATTGGCAGTTTGGGTATGTCACTCCTTCTGTATACTCCTATAGTGCCCTGTCACAGCATTTTTCACACTGTATGAAAAGCTTCTTGGGAACAAGAACCAGGAACACCTTTGTATTTCCAGCACTTTGCAGGGTATGAGAGTCCAATACATAATATGTGTTCAGTACAATTACTAATAAACTATGACCTAAATCAACTCCATTGATGGGGAAACTCATCAAGTAGGTTAACTCAGCTAATTTCCCTTTCCTCTCCAGCTGGTTAAAGCACACTGTTAATGAGTCTATTATTTTGTATTTGAATTGTTACTGCCTCCAAGTAGGAAAAAAATGCCCAATTCCTCTGTGCTGACCATGGCTCCAATCTCCACAAATTGGTAGTTTTGGCCACCAAGTGAGAAAAGAGGTATATATACTAATGAAATTGATATTACTGGAAAAACAATTTAAAACCCAAATTATGGGAGAACATTCAATACATGCCTTATAGGCTAATGTGAAATTTGAATGCAATCTGTCCCTATGTAATAAAGATTACTTTGTATTACTAGCATGGGAAAGTACTGTCTTTAACAAATGTACTGTAGAAAAACAGTGTATTTTTTTGTTGCGACAAATTTTTACTTATTGTTTTATGCTTCTCTCTCATTCCATTATATTCACTGGCATATATTTACAAACTTACAAACTAGACAGGTAAGAGTGTAGTTTAGCATTGCTATAGCTTCCCTCCATTGAAAAGAACGTTAACAAGTCTATGCTTATTAAAGGGTGTGATTTTAGAAATGTGAACATATATTCCCCAGCCAAAAATAAAAGCAGGCCTTTCCTGGCCCTGCTCAATATTCTTTTTTTAGTACTACTGAATGAAATACTGACATGAGGGTATCAAGTTCAATGAGTTCGTGAAGGAAACATATAAAGAAGGAGCAAAAGAAATAGGGAAAATCTGCATTACTAAGTGCATGACTAGTCTTTACTAGACTTTAATTACTTTGAATGAAAGGACTATACTTTTATTATGAACACTTCATTTATGGTGTCCTTGTTGACAGTAAACCCAGACACTTCCACTAAATTAATGTTAAGATTATCAAAAGCAGACCTTTCTTACAGATCTCATGATACTGCTATTGGTTGAATTGTGTCCCCTTAAAATTTATGTGTTGAAGCTCTAACCACCAATGTAATGGTATTTGGAGGGGGCTTTAGATGAGATCAAAAAAGTGGGGTCCTCAAGATGAGATTAGTGCCCTTATAAGGAGATGCCAGAGAGCTTATGTGCATACAGGTGCTCTCTCTCACTCTGCTTCTGTCTCTAAACACAGTGAGGACAAGGTTGTCTGTAAACCAGGAAGAGAGTCTGCACTAGATACCAACCATCCTGGTGCTCTTGATCTTAGACTTCCAGCCTCCAGAATTGTGATAAAATAAATTTCTGTTGTTTAAAGCCACTCAGTTTATGGCATTTTGTTATGCCAGGCCTGAGCGGACTAATATAACTACTATGCTCTAAGAAACTGCACTATCTGGCTGGAACTCTAAGCTAAAGATCTTCAGTAAACAGTGCTCTAAAGCAGGAACCATGTCTGCTCTGTTTGCCAAACAGCTTTATACTCTCACGAGGTGCCCAACACATATTTCAATGAATATAATTTTTGAATATTTCTGCATTAGTAGTACTACAAGTCATGGGGGTTGGAAATACAAAGATTTACAAAGTCCCTATCCTCAAAGAACTCATGGTCTAGTGGAGAGAAGGTAAGTAAACCAAAGGTCATAATAAAATTTAATAAATGCGATAACAGAATTGAACTGAAGGTAGAAGAGGAAGAACTACTTTTATTAGGGTGGTTCAAGTGTCAGAAAAGGATTAACTGACAAATGAAGGGAGAAAATACAGTGCTTTGCTTAGAACATTAGTGAACTAAATTTCTATTTCTCTTCCAAGTTCTTAAGATGCCTAAAAATTATAGGTATTTAAGTATACCATTATCAAATCATGAATCAAAATGTATGGTATTAGTTTTCCTTCCATCAGCCACTAGAAAAATTATAATTAACATTAAAGTTCAAGTTGGAAAATAGGAAAAATAATGTTATTAATTTTTGTTAAGCTGATATTTATCCTAACATTGTAAAATTGAACAACCTCTCATTTTTCTTTCATAAGAAAAAGCCTTTGAGAATTTTGTTTTTACAAATAATGATACTTTACACATCCCTCACCTTTTCAAGACCCTAAAAATTTGTACTAATTTCCAAAGTATTTAGCTTATAAAATCTCCTACACAAATAAACTTACTACTGAATTGTGCTTGCGACACAAGGTCTCAATACTAAGTTTTTATAAAAGAAACAAATGCAAAGAAAATAATCATGACCTACCTGCATAGGTTTGGTAAGTGGATCCATTCTAACTAAATACACTTCCAAGGTGCGTTCTTTTTTCATGGGCAATGGAAGTGTCAAGTAACAAAAAGGATCAAATGTTACAGAAATCTTAGCACATTCAGGACAAACTAAAGTTGATTTGAAAAGGCCGTGAAATATATCTACTATGATAGAATCATTTCTTTTTAAATGGTTTTCCCAGGCTTCTTCAGCAACTATCTGTAAGAAAAACAGACACATATTACACAGAGATATCACATTATTGTAACAGTGGTAACAATAATATCATTAAATTTACCTTATCTGGCCTTCCATCCGCATCTTTTAATTGTATATATGGTTTTTTCCTAATTCTATTCAAATCCTCATGTAATCCATCTAACAGGAAAGCTAATAGCTCTTGACAGTCCTGCTGCTGGTATCCAGAGAACTGAGGTGCAAAACGTCCTACTTGTGTCTGTAAGGAAAGCAAAACTATAAAATCAGTTATAGGGACAAGACTGATTAAAAAAAAAATTGATTCTCATTATTCACGGATTTCATATTTTGTGAATTCACCAACTGCTAACATTTATTTGTAACCCCCAAATCAACTTGTGGCACTTCTGCAGTCATTTGCAGATACGGTAATTACATATACATAAATACAAATAGATAATTACATATCTAAAAACATTTTTTAAATAACTGATCTGTAATACAGAAAAGACCTGAGGAAAGAACAAGGAGAAAATATGGTAAAGTTTTGTACAAAGGATTTGGAAATATAAAATTCAATAATACTTCTGGGTCACTAGAAAAAATTACAAAGCTCTCATTTAGTTTCTGTGTGTAAAAAGAAGATAAATCTCAGAGATAACAGGAATGTTTGTGTTCATATATAATTTTCCTAATCTTTGCAGTACTATTTATTTTTTATAAAACTGAAAAGAAATGTGAAAGAAAAAGTCAGATATCAAGAGCCTGTTTACATATAATCTTAATATAGTATCTAGTAAAATAAAACTAACTGGAATCATGGGTAAGGGTTGAGAAATAGTTTGTCTAAATTAGCTTGTCCAAAGCTTAGAAACTTAAAGAAGATAAATGCAGTAGTGTTTTGATTTGTTTTTTATTTAAGAACTAGTATATAGTTAATAAAATGTTGCCTAGATGTCCTATATGAGTATCATTTAAGTTGTCTGTGTTAAAAAATAGCTGAAAACTGCTTTTCTTTAAAACAGAACTCACCTGTAATAAATAGGAAAACTTTATCCCCCTGTTCTCTCTCAGTGTCAAATAAATAAAAATCTTTTAAAAAAATAGGAAAACTTTTTTAACTATATAAAACTAAATTTCAGCTCAATTCTTATTTGAATGACAAACTAAATTACTTGAGGTTTTATTGGTCCTAAGAGGTAACCATATAAGAATAAGAATAAACAAATAAGTTTATTCACAATAATAGAATAGTAAGAATAAAAATAAACTTAAAAGCTTAAGGATTATATTGAAAATAATTAATATGTAGTGCTGGTTTTGCAGACTAGTTTCATTTCAATAACTTTTCAAACTTACAACGACTCTCAAAATAAACTGAGTTTCTTAGACTTCAATGACATGCCCAAATTTAGCCTTTACATTTTTTTTTTTTTAAAGATTTTATTTATTTATTTGACAGAAAGACAGCGAGAGAAGGAACACAAGCAGGGAGAGTGGGAGAGGGAGAAGCAGGCTTCCCACCGAGCAGAGAGCCCGATGCGGGGCTCGATCCCAGGACCCTGGGATTACGACCGGAGCCGAAGTCAGACGCTTAACGACTGAGCCACCCAGGCGCCCCAGCCTCTACATTTGTAATAAAAATTTATGTAGGTTTCTCAGATATGTACTGTATTCTAAAGCAACCTGCATATGCTCTGCTATCTCTTGTCATTTGTACCATATCAGTGTTTTCCAATATTTCATTATTTCCCTCCCCATCCCCCAGAACCTTTTTGGACATTTTAAAGTAATTATCTGTCCCATCCCCCACCCAGGAAATTTAACAGCACAGTACTGTGCATCTATTTGTGTTGAGTCCCTATGGAGGGCCACAAATCAATTTAACAGCTATGATTTTTTTCACTCCTTCCCCAAAGAACCTACTTTTGTCCTCTTGGGGATGATATAGCCCTTATTGAAAATGTACTTACTGTACTAACCTTAAAGGCTCTTGGCGTGACATAGCTAAATTTTCCAGACCACATTTGTTTGATCAATTCAGCATAAGATTTAGCTATTTCACCTCTCATTCCTAAGGGATTGTCAAAATTCAGTTCTTCTTGATACTTATCATTGAGGAAATATTCAGTAAGTGGAGGTGTGTTGCTCAAACACTGCAAAGAATAAAACACATTTTCAAGTAAAAGTAACCACACATTAAACATGTTAAAATGAAGAGAGAAACAAACTGACTTGCCATAATATACAGAGAAAAATTTAAATGATGGGCTCTTGAACTAATAAATAACTGGTCAAATAAACACTCAAATGATGCACTCAACTATTCATTTCCCAAATTTCAAATCAATTACTTATAATAAATGAAAATGCTAATATTTGTTGCTGTAAAATCTGCATTAATTTTAACCACAGCAAACTACCTGTTAACTGGGAGAGAAGCTCAGAGTTTTCTTTCCTTCTTTTACTTGATTGGTAGAAATTATGGATTGTCTACTCATCCCAGGCACCTGCAAATTAGCCTGAGTAGGTAAAAACTGAGATAGAGTGCAAGCAAGAAATTAACTTTAAAGAGGTATTTACTGCTTCCATTGTCAATTCCTTATCATGAAAGAGCAGCCTTTACGTTTTCCATTTGGTCAACCATTTTTAGAAGGGACAGTACAGATTAGCTGAGCCTGAGGAAACCAACTTTTGTTATGTGAACTCTGGTAAGTGTGTTCTTAAATCAAGTTTTCAATACCATAACAATCCAATTTTCCTTTATGGCAAGATTAAAACTATGAATAAGTTCACTGTCCATCTCTTTTTCCATTTAGAATTAAATAATTTAGGATTTAAAATAAAATAGATGGCAGAAATATAGTTTTTCCACAATATTTTATCTCAAGATGAATAATTTTAAGTTGATAATACCATACAATTTGACTTAATTATAAATCCAGCATTACTTTATCAATTAGATGTCTAGAATTGTCAAATAGAATATGTAATGACTGACAGACATATGGTCATATAGGTCACTTTCTTTTGCTGCAGGAAGATGGTTGTCTTGGGAGTCAACTGGCAAAGTACTTAAATGAAGGTAGTTGCTTGCATGTAAAGGATTCAAAACTCATTCTTATGAGAGCTCGGATTTATATGAATGGAAATCAAGGTTTTTCAAAGCTTGCTTACCACTCATTTGGATTAATAGTCTGGGATTAAAGTCTTGGTAGCTATGAAAAGTTCAGCCTGCTGGGTTCATGCCACTAAGTTGGGTACCATAAACTATGTCTATATACCATGTACTGTTTGGCTAAAATTTCAAAATTAGGCATGTTCGATTTTTTGAAATAAATTATAAAGTTCTATTTTGTGGTTTCAAATATGTTATGTTTACTCAAGTAACTATAATATCTATTTTGATATTTTCAATGGAATAAAAATAATACAGCTCATATTGGTAATCTGGCCCCAATCATAAGGCAAAAAGGGAGAACTATTTATAATATCATGGAATTTGTTATTATATAATTCTTAGGCAAAGAAAACAATATAAAAACAGCTAAAAGTGTTTGGTTAGACTACATAGACCTTAGTGTAATTTTCAAGCCATTTTCAGCAGTAACAAATTTTACGTGAGCAAGAAGACAGAGGTAAGTTACAGTGTAGGAGGCAATTTGGGAAAGGATACTTTCCTACTTCGGAACTTCTTTTATACCTCAACCTTTCATAATCTTATACACCTTTTGAGATTCATTCTCTTTTCCTTTTGCATTATATGTTCTTTTAGTTTATAAATGCAGGACTAGAGGTAGGGCCAGGCAACCCAGAACACACCATAGCTACATTAAATGCCATCACTTAGCAGTATCATCTGATTTAGTACAAATAGGGTCAACACTATATAGTCAATGAGGCAAAGAGGAGGCAGTCTGACAGCATTTCCAAAGATTAGTTTTCAAATCCTTGTATTTTTTTTTCAAATCCCTGTATTTGATCAGTTCAGGGTTATACTAAGAATATGATATTCCACTACTGTCTGTAACAGCATTATACAAAGAACCTAATTTATGGTTTTACCAAACTAAGAACGAAGTTGTACAAACACAAATAATTTTTGAAAGTTTTCACTTAATTGTTTACATGTATCCTTATCTTGCAAAGAGCTTCCAAATATAACTGAAAATCCTTTTCCAGTAGCATCCAGAGTGATTTTTGTAAAATTTTTATCTAATTATGTCACTTCCTTGCTATAAATCCTTTAATAGCAATTTCAGATTAAAATCTCAAATTTTTGAAAGAATCTGTCTTTTGCTACCTAGGTAGCCTATGTTTTGCTAATACCTTTATTTGACTCCATCCTAGCCTCATTTAATTACTTGTGGTTCCTTGACCTCCATGCAATCTCTCACTCTGTAAATTTTCAGTATCACTCCATCTATGTGAAACATACCTTCTTTGTCCTACTAACTTCTACTAAACCATCAAGATTCAGGATTCCTAGATTTCCTTATAGTGTTTCCTCCTGTATGTTTCCATATTGCATAATGCTCACTTTTATTACAGCACTTATTTTATAATATAGTATTAACTTTAATTTTAGTTTGTCTGTCTTGCTAAATGGACTGAGACTTTCATGAGAGCAGGAACCATAAAATCAATTATATATATATTTTCAGCACTCAGCATGTATGCATGATTAATAAAACATGTTTTGGCCTATATTAACAAATGTTTTTATCCTCTTGGTTTTTTTACTCTGATCCTTCAAATGTTTGGCACAGAGTACTTAAGTTTTTCTTGAATGAATTATTACTAAATGAGGCAAAAATATATTAGCTGGTAATGAATAATCTCAAAAGTTTCTTCAAGCACTTTTACTTGAATACTAAGCCAAAGAAGGACAGAACCTATTAAAAACTTTCCCATGCTTTTGTGCAACTCTTAATCTCAGAGTCCTGAGTTGGAGTCCCACATTGGGTGTAGAGTTTGCTTAAAATCAATAAGTAACTTAAAAAAAAAACCCACAACCTTCCCATGCTTTTGTTTAACTTTCATTCAATCCACTACCTGCTTTGTAGTGTGTCTCTGCTTGGATTTGTTTTAAGTCCTTGACACAGAGACCATTAATTATTTTCAAAGTGACACATGTGATTTTCAAGTTGACTATAATTCAACATTACAAACTAAATAACAAAAATACACAAATAGTTTTAATGATAAGTGCTTATATTACGAGTCAAGGTATCATAACCAATATATTTTGAGATAACCCTTATATTTAAATTTAAACCACTGAGTCCTAAATGGCCCAAAAAAGCATTCTATTTGTTAAACACAATTTTTTAAAAACGTAAGTATAGTTGACATACAATGTTACATTAGTTTCAGGTGTACACCAGAACATAATGTTTTAAGAAACTCAGAAGCTGCATTTTTTAAAAAATTTATACAAACACATATAAATACAGAAATTCAATAGACAGTTTAAGTGTTCTACTAATGCACGTATCATAAGAGTTTAAAAACTGACACTGATGTCAGAGTTTTCTTTCTCATATTGAAAATATCTTTTCTCCCTGACCTTGAAAATATTATTCTTGAAATACTATAAAGACCACTTAAAATAATAAAAGTTTTCTTATAATTTTTAGTACAAATTTCAAGGTATAATTAGAATACAGGTCAAACAACCAAAATATTTCCATGCCTCAAGTGTTATCAGTATTCAATGCCATCACTGTGGCAGAAGGATTTCTTAAAATTGGTCATAATGCAGTTTGAGTTATAATATATGCAACTCATTCTATCTTTTAACATGAGGCTATCTTAGAAACATGAACATCTTTGACAACTACAAGAAAACTGGGCACTTGGACTGGTTGCCATTAAGTACAATGTTTTAAAGAACAAATATTTTGACTGGTTCAATAATAAAAACAACCATAACCATAGTTCTGAAACATCTCTCTCAAAGATTCCTCTACTATAACAAACATCACTTTTCTATCTGATTGGGGCTGTCCCAAAACAATTCTTTTCTTAAGACATATATATATTAAAAGCCTTACATATGTAGACATAGGGAATTTCCTTTTCAGCCTGTAAGATACTTTACTACGGAGTGACATAATATGGACCTGAAATCACACAACATGTGTTGTGTCCCTACGTGGATGTATTTCTCACTCTCAATGATTCTTGAACTGTAAAACAGAACAAAACTCATCCTAACATACATGGCTTTTCCTAGTAAAATCTGAGAACATAGATATAAGCCTATCAGAAAAACAAAAGGGATTATATAAACAGTATTAGTATGTTATTTCTGTGGCTACTTATGAGTTTTGTGACATTCTACCAGTCACATGCCATTTTGAGCTTCACCTTTGTTAATTCAGATTTTAACCCCCTGCCATCGACAAACACCAACACTTCAGTATTTCAAGGAGAACTACCTCTTACAACTATCACCAAAAAAAAAAAATGAAGTCCAAATATGAGGTAATGTGACTGATCATAAGATATGCACCACGTATCTTAAGCCACATTTTGTTTATATCATAATGGTGCCTATAGTTGTTCCTAAAATTGGATAGAATTTTGTGAAATACCATGTTAAAAGTAAAGCAATAATCAGAATGAAGAAAAGGATTCTGTACCAGTAGTTTCAGTTCTTAATGTAAAAGAGAGTAAGTAAAAATATATAATAATGAACAAGCAAAAATGCACTTGTTAACGAGGCTAAATATTTCTATACTTAAATATTTTTTATGATTCCTAGGCAAGTTAATAATGTGTGAAACTGACAAGAGCAATTGAAGATCTAAGGATTAAAATACTAAATTTCATATTTAGTATATATTAGTTTTGGCATTCATTAGTTTATTAGCCTTTGTGATAAAACGACCAGTTGGTTAACTGGAAGGTTCAGGATATAAGCAAGTATGAAAAATTGTTGATCCATGAGGAATGAGAATGCCTGGGTATGTGCAAGTTAATTATTTTGTAAGCAGACGTGACTGCTAAGCATCTGTTCCTGAAAGTGGCTCTGTGGTTCTCTACTTGTGCTTACATATGCATTTAAAATGGAAACTCCAAATAATAAAGAATATTCTTGAATGTGAATTTGAATTAGGAGTCTTAAGACATATTTAGCCCTTAGTTTAAGGTATTAAGATTGAACCTTAGCATGTACTCCTTTCTCCCTTTCTTAGAATATTCTTCCCCTCTAAGAAATTCCTACTCATTCTTTAACACTCATCTCAGCATCTCTTACAAACACCATCTCTTACATCTCCCTCAGCACCTCAAGGAAGAATAATATTCCTTCCTCTGAGCTAATTCTATACCTTGAACTCACTTATACTGCACTTATCTTGAGAGCAGTGTCCATGTCTAATTCACTTTTGTACCTCAGGGTCTATAGCACAATGCCTGACACATACCTTAATAAAGGTGTGTTGAATGAATGAAAACTTATATGGCAGAAAGACCAGAAGCAGTCCTTAGAGAAATTGAGAGCAGTAGGAAAACACTAAAGAGATCTGAATTGCACCCTGTTAGAGAACTATAACCTATCTGAAAGTTCTATAAGTTCAAAAATAAAAGTCCAAATAATGCCTAGGCAAGCTTTCCTGATGAAGGAAAACAGCTATTGTGAATGCCCCAAACTATCAAGATAAATCCTTATAAGTAAAAGATATGTAGAGAAAAAATATTTGGAAATAGATTTTTATAAAGACTCTTCCCCAAATCTTCAACCTAGAGCCAGACATAAAAATTCCAAAGAGAATTCTTCTAAATAATCAAATGTCTTGAGTGGACATTCTGCTATTTGGGTCGATGTATATAGAACTTTAACCACTGCCTCCATGAAGAACTATTTTTAAAAAGAATGCATATACCATTCAACTATTTTATAAAGTAATAATTCTCTATGAAAAATTCTCTAGTTGTAAATTTCCATACATCTAAAATTGTACTATTATGTGAGGTTATGATTTTCTTTCATTATTTAATTAGCTGGAAAAGCTACAATGCTCTGCACATAACTTTTCCTTATATACACGTACAGATCCTATTGCTCTTACATTATTTTCAAAAAGTTCTACCATTAAATGTTGTGATCAGTAAGAGTGATGTTTCTAGAGTTCTCTGAAAAAATATGTGACCCATGTAAGAGTCTCAATTTTGTATTTCACTATAAATTTCTACATCATTTTTTTAATTGATGAAGTGAAATAAAGTTCTACTGTATAACCAAATCTCGTCTGTAATCAACATATTTTAGGAAATGAATAATTAATAGCCATCCCAATAACTTGTAATGAATCTGGAATTTCCCCAGTACCTGGAAAATAGCCAAAGTAATCCCCTTCAAAAAGAGAAAGTTGTCTTTTGTAATGCTGAATATGAACCACTCCCTTTCTGTTCAGGTGCTCCAGAAGCCCAATTTTCAAGTGATCATGTATGCTCACTATTTTAGTAAACCGGTAACTAGAATAGGAAAGAAAACAAACTTAATTTTTGATTACCTAAAGCTTTGAGTTGTGTAACTCATTCTGTAACTGATCAAAATGTAATGCCACTCACAACCCTTTAAAAAAAGTAGCTAAACCTTCAAACTAACCAATACTAAAAATAAAAACCCAATCTAAAATGAGGAAACCATTTTATTTTCTTATGATTTAAAAATAAAACCTGAAGTAATCCATGGTTAAAGTAACCTTAGAATAACCCAATATTCTTTTTTCCTGGATTTTAAGATTAGATGGAATAAGAATTTTCAGATTTGCCACACTATTGTTTTTCAGTTTGTCATGACAACAGTATAAACATTCTGAAAAGGTACTGTATAATTCTGAAGATTTCTGTTAATACTGGGATACTGGCTCTAGTTCTGTAAAAAACAGTGGATGAGAAAGGAAAAGTGTGATGTAGACTTTTACAATGAAGAAGTATAAATATAAGGCCGCCCTTCATCAAGTAAATTTTAAAAATGAGATATTTTTAAGACATTCGGTATTTTGTTTTTGTTACTTTTTCCCCTAGGAAAGGCAAATCTCATTACATGTGAGAGATCAATTCTAAAGCTTCTCCACATATTTTGGGAAAGCAAATACAATTGTTCTATTTTGCTTTTCATTTCCAATCTCTTTTCAAGCTTTCTTTAAAAAATAAATTTAGGTAAGTAAAATATAAGTGGATATAACTTTGCGGAGCCTGGGTGGCTCAGTCGTTAAGTGTCTGCCTTCGGCTTGGGTCATGATCCCAGGATCCTGGGACCGAGATCCACATCGGGCTCCTTGTTCGGCGGAAAGCCTGCTTCTCCCTCTCCCACTCCCCCTGCTTGTGTTCCCTCTCTCGCTGTGTCTCTATCAGATAAATAAATAAAATCTTAAAAAACAAAAATAATGAAAATAAGTGGATATAACTTTAATTCATTTATTCTTAAAAAACTTTTAACTGTTTTTTTCCCCTTTCAACTAGTCAGAGAAGAGATCACTGGCATACACTCAACTTAAAATATTGGAATTTTACATAAAATAGTTTCAAAGGCAGCAGTTTTTGTTTTTTGTTTTGTTTTTTTTTATTTGACAGAGACATAGCAAGAGAGGGAACACAAGCAAGGGGAGTGGGAGAGGGAAAAGCAGGCTTCCCGCCCAGCAGGGAGCCCGTTGCGGGGCTTGATCCCAGGACCCTGGGATCATGACCCAAGCGGAAGGCAGATGCTTAATGACTGAGCCACCCAGGCGCCCCTAAAGGCAGCAGTTTTGAATTGGACAAGGATATTGTTCTAACATTTGAATGTCTGTCATTAATCTGGGCACTACGCTTAAGACCTAAATAAAATTAAATTTCATTTAAAGTTCCTGCTGTTACCCTTTCCTTCAAATTCTATGATATTTCATCATACACTACTTAAATTCAATGAAGAATTATGAAAGCTCTGGGAAGGACGAGAACTAATGGGAAACATTTTGTTGGCTAGGAAAGAAATATGCTTTTATTTTTCTCTCTCATCTATTGGACTGAGGGAGAATTCTAAATTTCTCAAAAAGACTACCCTGTTACTGACAGTGAGTAAATCTTACAATGTTAAAAAAGCTATGATTATGTAAAGACCATTAATTTTCATATTAAATGTTACAAGTAGAAATTAGAAGATCTACTTGCAATATAAATAAATTTGAAAGCTTCTGTGATAATGATTACACCAACAACAATACTATAACTTTCAGGCAGATGTATTTGAGGTTTTCAAACTACTAGAATATAACAGCAATTGTATAAAAATTTTTTTTTTTTTTTTAGTAACAGGCTATTTAATAAGTGATTTTATGTTCAATATTCAGTTTATAGGAAGGAAACTAAAAACAAATGGTTCTAATAACAATAAACTTTAATGTAAGTTATATTTATTTTAAAGAACTAAAGTGTACGAATTCAATTTTAATATTTAGTATTGTATCTGCTCTACCCCTTAATAATACAAAACTGGCTCACAATGAAATGAATGCCACTATTTTAGTCAATCAAGACAAAGGATTTAAGAAAAAACAGTGGTTCTTTAAAATTTTATGTGTGGTTTAGTACCTTGCACATAATATTCCGTAAAGAAACATTTTTTAATAAATGGGTATTACAAATTGTGTGATTCATTGATCTTTTAGTTCTCCTGTGAAGGCATACAGGAAAGGATAGCAGAAAATTTCTAAAAAGTTTAACTGTTTTTTTACATTCTTTAAGGGAAACCACCATGTCATATACTTCTCTGCATCATTTCATTACATTAGGCCCATAACGGACAATAAATACTTCAGGTGAGTTGAAACAGAAGTTTAAATACCATGTAACAGCATGAATTATATTTTCTGATTATTTTCATAATCAAAAAGAACCTTAAATTTATCTAATCACTCACCAAATATTTATTAAGAAGATAATTATTTCAAGAGTCTCTAGAAGCATAAAAATAATGTTCTAAAAGGCCTTTTTCCTATCATTCACCATGAAATCATTCAAGGAAACTATTTGCATGGTACTAGGGGTTTCTCTGCCGAGCTGTGATTAACATGGCAGCCCATTCCGAGAGCTATCAGATTGGTTACACTGCTGGAACATAAAGCTACAGTATTTCTTGGACTTTATTATATATATTGGTAGGTTTCTGACTCTTCAGTTTCAAGAAGTAAAGACAGATACTATGTGCTATAATTCTTTTTAAAATTAATGTGCTCTTTTGGAGTTTAGACAGTTTCAGAAATATCAATCTGTGACAGGTCAAGTTCTAAACATTTCTGGTATCTTTTCTAATGCAGTTCTTCTCTAACCATTTGTGTGAAAGAACTAAATTTTTTTTTTTTTAATTTCCAAATCATCACAGACTGATACTTTCATAAAATACAAAAATGAACCACTAGAAAAATGAAATAAAAAATGACATATAAAAAACAAAGCCCCATTTTTTTATTATGAGATTTAATATATATAAAATTACTCTGACAAACAGCTAGAAAAGTTTTAGATCACTTATGCTTAATTTCTATGCTTATTTTATTGCTGACCATGCTATCTCATCCACAGACACACTGTGAGAAACACTGTTCTAATGTATTATTATCTGGCATTATATTAAACATTGGGGATATAAAAGAAAACCAAACACAATCTCTACTTTCATGATTCTCACTGTGTAACAGGTATTTATCCAGAAGAAAGAGACAGAGGAAAGGAGAGAGAGGTGGAGGTGTGGGAAAAGCAACCAGGGAAGAGAAAACAGTATACACAAAGAAGTTTGAAACTTATAACAAATTCCAAGAACCTCTAGTTTTGGCTAAAGAGGTAGGTAGGGTCCCATTTGGGTTTTATCCTCAGGTGACAGGAAGCAAGTTTTAAGCAAAGAGATAACATAATTATATTTTCATTTTAAAACAATGACTCTGGAATTAGTGTACTAAATGGAGTGGAAGAGGATAAACAAAGGAAAAAAGATATGAGTTAGAGATATATTTCAATAGTTCATATAAAAGATGCTCAAGTATTGAAATAGTGTACTGACAGTAGAAGAGAAGATGGATATAAGTGACATTAAGAGGTAGTGGAATGAGGATTTGGGGTAGTAAGTCTCAAGTTTTTGACTTGGGTTAGTGGGTGGATAGTTGCAACTATAAGGGAGTATAAGAGAAAAGGATCAGGTTTCTTGGGGGAATATGTTTGGTCTTAGTAGACACATTTAGTTTAAGTGTAGTATTATCTAGGCAGAAATGTCCATCTAATAGTTACATACTGAAGGGAAACTCAGGAGGGAAAATTATGGTTGAGACAGGCTGGGATTTGTCAATTAAAGTGGGTGTCAATTTCTCAAAGGTAAAGAGGCTACAAAGAACCCTGCAAACAAGAATGACCTTTTCAAAAGCAATTTCTATGGGGTGGTATGATGGTCACAGCAATGATGTAACAGCAGTTGATACTGACATATTGCTTTCTAGTTACCAAGCACTTCTTAAGCAATTTATCTTCATTTAACTGATGAAGAAACTAAGAAGTTTCTTATCCAAGATCATACAACTAAGTAGCAGAACTAGGATTTGAATCCAAGCAGTCAGGTTCCAAAATCCATACTTGTAACTACTATTGCTATGATTCAGAGGACTACTGAATGCGAGATGAAAAAATAGGGAGAAAGCACAGACCATTATTTTCAATTTTCAAGGTTGAGTCCTCTTCACTCTATTCCTTCCCACCCCCCCAATTAAAGAAAAAAAGACTTGACCATGTATATATGCTTAAAGAAACACAGTGAAGAGGTAGATTTAAAAGTCTGTAACAATGATATGATGATTAATGGAACAAGTCTCAGAGAAGACAGCAGAGGTTCCCAGGAAGATGGTGGTATAATCGTGATGACAGAGACACTTTAGGTATGGTACTCAGTGAGTGTAAGAGGACTCTTTTTTTTTTTTTTAAAGATTTTATTTATTTGACAGAGAGACAGTGAGAGAGGGAACACAAGAAGGGGGAGTGGGAGAGGGAGAAGCAGGCTTCCCACTGAGCAGGGAGCCCGATGCGGGGCTCGATCCCAGGACCCTGGGATCATGACCTGAGCCGAAGGCAGACGCTTAACGACTGAGCCACCCAGGCGCCCCAGTATAAGAGGACTCTTAAGGTACGTTATATCTTACTATTAAGAAATTCCTTATAAACAATTAGTAACATTTTGGTAAAAAATTTGTAATTTCTTTTAAAAACAGTTACTGAAGGGCACCTGGGTGGCTCAGTTGGTTAAGCGACTGCCTTTGGCTCAGGTCATGATCCTGGAGTCCCTGGATCGAGTCCCGCATCGGGCTCCCTGCTCGGCAGGGAGTCTGCTTCTCCCTCTGACCCTAACCCTTCTCATGTGCTCTCTCTCATTCTCTCTCTCTCAAATAAATAAATAAAATCTTTAAAAATAAAAAAAAACAAAACAAACAAACAAAAAAAGTTACTGAAAGCTTTTTCTGTCAAAGTATTTAATACTTAGAATGGCCTTGGGCAATTATTGAAGAATCATTAATACCTCAATTATATAACAAATCTGTAAAAAAAAAATACATTCATATATAATGAATATACACATGTGTATGTATATTAATATATATGTGTCAATGATTCAGTTTATATTCAAAGCAAAATCTCTCTAAATGAAGGCCACAGAGTTTTTATTTTTAATTATCCATGACATGGTTATAAAGCTGTGATTTTCTAGTAAACCCTTCAAATTCAAATGAACATCATCTTTGATGTAATTACTTTAGAAGGCTGTATGTTTATTCTCTTGATATTGTCATTATCAAAATATTTTAGGTACTTCTCTTTAGAGCTGGCATACATGTGAAAAAAGCATCAATATATAGCATACAAGGGGTGCCAATATGTGTTTATGTATAAACAATGTATTTTTTGCTATGGTAAAATAGATTTCGAATGTAGGGATTTCTGTGGTGGAAAAATATGGAATAAGTATGAGCTATGATGGTATATTTGTACCTCTGGTAATTCATTGCTATTTTAATGACCAAATGAACAAAACATAAGCCATTACCAATAACATACTCTACCAAACAAAATCAAGGCCTGACTCAGAAGTCACCTCCTTGGTGAAGCCTCACTTATTTCCCAAGGGCCCTCTTTTCTTTGCTTCCACAACATTTGGCTGATCATGCTTTCTATCCTATCACATAGTGTATCATATTTATTTATGTCTTTTTTCATTCACTACACCATGAACTTCTAAAGTATGGGCACTGTCTTTTTCAACTCTATTACTAATGGCTAGAACAACGCTTGGCACACAGTGGAGACTCAATGGTTGCTTGTTGGATTAGCTAAATAAATTAGCCCAATGAAAACAAGAAAATTTAGTTTAGTAGCTCTTAATTCCTTCGCCCTTTTCTCTCTCCAAACCTAAATGAACCCAATTACTTACTATATGAACCCAGTCATCTATTCTATGCACTACGTAGCTGAACACTGCTAGAGAAAATTTCAAGTGAATACATATCCACCATTCTGAATTGATGATCTTCAGCCTCAAATGAGATCTCAGTACTGCCAAGCAATCTTACTCTTTAATTCTTAGCAAGTAACCTGGTCTTGTATTTTTAGGATAATAGAAGTCATTACAAAATCTAGAAACTACTTGCAAACAATCTTGTTTTCTCCCATTGCAACAGTAGCGTCTTTCCTCCACTTGAACGCTGTACTGTAAGGCTTAGTCCTGGGACCTATTTTTCAAAGATGCCCTAATTTAGATGCAATCATCCCTGATTTTAAGTATCATCTACAAGCAACCATATTTCTATTACTAACCTAAGCCTCTGGTCTGAATTCTATATCAGAATATCATCTGCCTATGATGTATCTAACTTGGATGTTTCATGGGCATCACAAACTGAACATGCCTAAAATTAACTCATATTCTTTTCCCTACCCCAAGTCTACTCCTGCAACTGTGCCCCTCCTACCATCACTCCAGTTTCATTAAATGGTTATAACTATGATGCACAAGCCAGACAGTAGAGACAAACGTGATTTCCCTTACTTTTCATTAATTTGAGTGCCTTCTACACGTCAAACACTGTTTTAGGTAATAGGGCTAGAGCAGTGACTAAAACAAAGCCCCTATGCTCACAGAGCATGTGTGAGTGTGAGCATGTGTGAGAGAGGTGGGGGGGGGGCAGACAGATAAATGGGGATATAGCAGTGACTAAAACAAAGGCCTTGAGCTCATGGAATGTGTGTGTGTGTGAGCATGTGTCTGTGGGTGCATTTGGAGTAGGCAAAGGCAGACAGACAAAAAACCCCAAATACAGGGCAACCCTCTCGGGTCCCCTTCCTCTTTGGGACCTTTCTACTGTTACTTTACTGTCGTTCAATAAACTTTGCTTTGCTGCCCACCAAACAACAACAACAACAGCAAAAACCTAAATATATAGAGAGAGCATGTGAGGTGGTTATGATTCATGTATGGAATGTGGGAGGGCAGTTACTACTGTATATAGAGTAGGCAAGGTTCTGACTGATTTTATATCACTCCCTTTCAAATGTTATTACACAGGTTCCTCACCTTTTGGTTCCTCAAACTTGCCTGTCCTAGAGGCATTGCACATGTTGCTGCTCCATCTAGCTTCAACTCCCACCTGCCTAACTCATACCCATTCTTTGGTCAGAGTTCAAATGTTACTTCTGGAGAGTATGACACCCAGTATAAAGTAGGTACTCTCCAAGTTCTTGTTATTTAGTCATGGCACCCCATTTTTCCTCTTCATGATGCTTATCATAATTCATGATTTAATGTTCATCTTCTCTACTAGACTGTGCTCCATGGAAACAGATACTGTTTTGCTCACAATGGTGTAATTAGTGCTTATGAGAGTGAAAGGAACTTAGCAGGCCCTCAATAACTATGTGCTGAGTAAATGAATGGATGACTTCATAAGTATATTTGATTAAAAAAAATTACCCAGCTTGACCGGCCTATAATATTCTGAGGACGATGCTCTGAATAACTTCAGGTTTTTGAAAATCAATTTCATCATCAAAGCTAAGAAAAGGGAACGTAATTCCAAAAGGAGTTCTTAAAATGTTTTGAACACTCTTACTATCAAATGAGTAAGTATGTATATAACCTCCTAGGAAACTGTTTTGATATATACAACAGTTACATTACTTCATGGGAGCATCTTGTATTAAGGGGGCCATATATTTGACATAAACATAAAAACACTGTTAATGGTTGTACAATCTGCATATACTTAATGCCACTGAATTGTACACTTAAAAATGATTAAAATAGTAAATTTTGTTAAGTATATTTGACCACAATAAAATAAAACATTTTTATGCATTTCTTACAAGTTGATTAGTGTCATTTTGAAAGACACATCTCAGAATGCTTTTGAATAATAACTCAATTTTAATTCACTTATTAACTTGTCCTAGTGAATGACAAGTCACTTAAACTTTCCTTGCCTCAATTTTCTCATCAGTGAAGTAAGGATACCTTATGCCTTAAATGACAGACCTCTGTGAAGAGGAAATTAAGAAAGTGACAATGATATGAAAAACTTGCACTATGCAAAGAAGGGTACTGTTGTTCTCAGAGGCTGCAGGTTCGTTACTGGGCTGTTAATTTTTTAATATGAGTTTATGAGAATCAGTAATTTATTTTAAATATTATTATTAATTAAGCAATGGTTTTCAGTACCAACTCACTGACCCTCTCCCTACCCAGTATAGCATAGTTTACAATCACTCTAAAGGGCTGATTGGTAATACTTAGCAACTGGATTCCATAAGTACGGTATTAAAAGAATATTGAACTAAGCAATTATTTGCAAAGTGACAACATTAATGAAGCTGTTCATGAGCAATAAGCATAATCACAAACTATTTCTACTCACAAACTAAAATAGAAAGGTGATTTTAAGATAAATGATATTAAAAGAAAAAAAGTCCAGGGGCGCCTGGGTGGCTCAGTCATTAAGCGTCTGCCTTTGGCTCAGGTCATGATCCCAGGGTCCTGGGATCGAGCCCCGCATCGGGCTCCCTGCTCAGTGGGAAGCCTGCTTCTCCCTCTCCCACTCCCCCTGCTTGTGTTCCCTCTCTCGCTATATCTCTCTCTGTCAAATAGATAAATAAAATCTTAAAAAAAAAAAGAAAAGAAAAAAAGTCCAGTAGATTAGGGACTTTTTAGTAATAAATACAGCACAGCCTCAGTTGACCAGAATTTAAATGTATACATTAAAACAAACAGACAAAAAGACAACAAAACAAGCCCGTCAGAGGGATTTAGCATGCCTTTCCTTTTCTTAAGGCTCTATCAGTCCAATATCCTCTATTTCCTAGTGACACTATTCAGTAATAGCAATTTATAATTTAGAATATTAGCATGATACATTTTAGAATCTTCTAATTATAAAGTATTGAATGATATTAGTGTATATTTAATAAAGGAGAAAATAGATCTTAGAAAGCATTTTGACCTCAAGAAAATAAATTGTTTGATTTTTGGGTGATAGAAGTAAATGTGGAACCACATTCCCTTTGTTTTTTTTGGAGGTGAGCAATTTGTAGTTATCATTATAAATTACAGACTGACATTTCTTACATTTTCCTTTAACTACAAATAAATATCCTTTCAACAGTTATTAAAATCAATTCAAGAGGGGCTCCTGGCTGGCTCAGTCAGTAAAGCATGCGACTCTTGATTTCAGGGCTGTGAGTTTGAGCTCCATGTTGGGTGTAGAGATTACTTAAAAATTAAAAAAAAAAAATCTTAAATCAATACAAGATACTTCAGTCTGATTATGTTAACTGCTGTCGTAAGATGTAATCCTATCTAGTGAGTATATGTAAGTAATCCTGTCTAGTGAGTATATGTAAATTGGTGTTGATCTGCCAGAGTAATGTAAATCTGTATTAGAATCAGGTGTAATTATTTATAACTCCTTGAAATCCCTGTATTTTTCTCTAATCTATACTTATGTCATTCCCTAATACAGAATTAGGGGCAGATAAAACATTTAAGTCTATACTAATTCAGAAATAGAGGCATTAATCCTAGAGATATTTGTATGTTAATTCAGAAAATGTGAAGAATGCCAAAATAAGATTCCCTTCAGTATCTGATGTTAAGAAAGGCATGTTTTCATGACAAGAAATCACAATTAGCCAAGTTACATAGGTGCAAAAGTCATGCTTTTAGAGATACCATGTCTCCCCCGGTTATGAAAACCATATTCTTAGAGAACTATGCTGTATATACTCTTCCCCAAAATAATATGCCTGAGAATTCAGGTTCTCCTTTCCCAGCCCCCTTTCTCTTTCTAAAAGAAGGAATACATCTCTCTTACCCTAGTTCAAACAAAGGGAAAAGAAAAAAATTGGTATCTGTGTTGAGAAAGTGAATGGTTCTAATACAAGAAAGGTCGTTTCTATTTCTTTACTTTTATCAAAATGGAAAGAAGACCCAACTGAGTTGTCATTTGATAGATGATTAAACACATTTTTGATGATAGTGCCATGTAATTTTTGGCAAATATAGGAACTGAAATAAGTGAGTTTAATTTCCTGGATTAGTGTCAAGTACAGCACAGGGAATATAGTTAATAATTTTGTAATAACTTTGTATGGTGACAGATGGTGACTACACCTATCATGGTTATCATTCTGTAATGTATAAAAATATCAAATCACTATGTGGTATATATGAAACTAATATCATATTGTATGTCATTTATAATTTTTAAAAAGTCTGCCCTAGGAAGAAGTATTTGAATTTTTAGCTATAATACTCAGTTTATCAGAAGAAATCATTTTCTTCAAGATCCTAAACTATTTTTTAAAATTCTTATGTCTCAGGTCAAATGATTCTTTTTCTGATGAAAACGATTTTCATTTATTAACTATAAATTTGGTTATTTGAATAAAATTAGAAAGCTTCATGTTAATCTGGAATTGGTGTTCCAATAAATGCAAAAAGAATGTCTCAGGGTGACAGCAGAACAGCATTATTTTAATCATATGCAAAGCTATAAAGTACTACAACATAGAAATAATAGCTTCAGTAATGACTTTTCCACTGTTTTACAATATAAGAATCTAGTTTCTTAAAAAAAGTTATTTCTGCGTAGTATTAGTCATTCTTTTTAAGTTTTTTTTTTTTAAGATTTTATTTATTTCTTTGAGAGAGAGAGAGAGTGAGAGAGAGAGCGCAAGAGGGGGTAGGGTTAGAGGGAGAAGCAGACTCCCCGCCGAGCAGGGAGCCCGATGCGGGACTCGATCCCGGGACTCCAGGATCATGACCTGAGCCGAAGGCAGTCGCTTAACCAACTGAGCCACCCAGGCGCCCTATCTTTAAGTTTTTTAAAAAAGCTTTAACCTTTAGCATTCTTCTGAATTTACTGAATAGATTGAATAGATTTTTTCCTAACCCAACAGATCATTAAAAAAAAAGCTGACTTTAAAAATGCTTGGAATCCCAACTGATTGTACAATGTATGACAGGAATAATGAACAGATTCTTGATTATTATCATTTTTTTCAACGACTTCCTAGAGTAAGAAGCCCTATTACTTCCAAATAAAGAGTTTGAAAACAACCATCTTACGCCATGCTGCTTTCCAGTGGAAAAGACCATATCACTCCCCTGCTTCAAATCCATCTGCAGAGTTGCTTCTTCCAGGAAGCCAATCATGAGCCTCCTAGGCCTTGACAATGAAAAAGACAAGGGTTGGAGTGCTCCTCAATCTACTCAACTGATGCTAATTAAAATTACCTCCAATAATGCAAAATTTTAAAACTAGACATTCTCTCAAAGATTTAGGGCATTAGAAAACTATTTTGTTAACTTATTTGTACCACTGGGACATGGTGTATGCCTGCAATCATTGAGGCCAGGGATAACCTGAAATCATAAATTCTGAGTTCTCTCAAGACTGAATATGCACAAACACTTGCCTACTAGTTTGCCTAGGGAGAGTTAAACTAACACTGTTCAAAAATGGAGATGATAAATACCATTATTGCAATAATACTAAGTGAAAAAGAATTAAAAATACAATTAATTCTTTCTTCATTCACTAGGTGAAATGAGACTTGTAGGAAAGGAGAACAAATAGAGGGGTTATCAAAAGTAGACTTTTTCCAGTTACTCTGCTTAGCTTGTTGAATTGAAATAAAACAAGACAAAATACCAACCTACTCCCTATTCATTTATGATGTGTTAGTTACTATCCTAAGAGCTTTATAGTCTTCAACTCATTTAATCCCCAATAAATTCCTAAGATATGGGTCCTAATATTTTCCTCATCTGGTGACAAAAATGAATTGTGGAAATAACTTATATAGGGTAACACAGATAATAAATAAGAGAGACATGTTTTCAATCCAAGCAGTGTAACTCCATAACCAGTGCTCCTAATCTGTATTATTAATTTTTAATGTGTTCTTTTCTTTTTTCTTCCTATACTATAGTTTTTAGACTGTTCCTTAGAGTCCTGGGATCCCATGAGAATGCTTCTGGGGCCATTAAGGAAAAGTAAGAGAAAGCAGATGGGACTCTACACCCTTTACCCAACCAAAGCCACTTCACTACATCTGTTTAAATATTGAGGATAAAATTAAACTTTTCATAGTAATAATTAAAAAAAAAAATTCTCATACTAAAAGGCAAAAAGTGTGAAAATCAGTTATCTAGACTATAATCTTCATGAGGTCAGGATCTATGTCCAAAAGTTTCTCATATGTTTCATATTCAATAAATATTAAATTAATAAATTAAATCTATATGGCAGTACCATTCTCATAAAAAAATTAATATTCATTCATACCATTACATCAGAGAGAACCTTGAATACAAATATAATTAATAACACTAATAATATTAAAATCACACTCAGATTGGTGCCACTTAGTTTTTAACCATAAGCAATCAAAAGATTTCATTACCTCAAGGCTACTGATGGGTTAATAAGCATAAAAGCATAATCCATTCTCCCATACAAAAAGTAGGTATGCCTCCCACACATATTTTTTTAGATATATCAATAATCATACTGCCCGAGGTACTAAAATGTCTATGTATTTTTTTAGGATTATTGAATACAAGAAATTACACTGAAATTCAAGTTATCAGTAGAAATATTTTCTGAAGCTCATGAATTGTCTTCAGTTTCACAGAAGTTACAAGGAAACTTAAAAAAAAAAAGGATAATTGAGGAAACTATCTAAAAAAATTATTTTGAAAAAATCTACTCTATTAGTTATCTTTAACCCCTTTGATCTGTGGGCCTAATAACTTACATACATGTTCATGAAACAGGGATAAAGGCTACCCACATCATTTTGTATTCCCTTTAATGGTGAGTTTTTAGCTTCAGAGTGAACATCTAAATCAATCAAAAAGCATAGAAGCTTTAAGAAAATAAAACTGAAGTATTAGCTTTTTTAATCGTGGATTTGAAATAAAAGTCAAAAGTAGCAAAAATAAAAACTCAGTTTTCTTCTCTTGCTCAAAGTGATTGTAGATTTTAGCGAAAGTACAGTTTCCAGCCAAGACACAGACATGAAATAATATTCACTGCTTAAAAAACCCCTAAAGTTTTCAACTAAAATTTTTCTTACTTTATGATTACTACCAGAAAGTAACAAACTATCACCCTCCTGGCTAACAAACCTCACTCTTAGGCTTTAATTTCAGTTGAAATGGAACATGTGAAGGCGATATATATTAAGAGAGGGTCAGCATTAGATTTACAAATTTATTGTAATAAAACTGTTTTGAAGTGAGGCAATAACTAATAGAATGAAGTTTCTGATACCTTAAACATATACAAGAAAGTTCAACAAATGCCAAATCTAGCTCAACAGAAGTGATTAGAAGATTTAATTTTAATACTCATTTTTAAGAAATTATAGTTAACCATCTGGAGACAAAACACTAAATAAGACTGTATTAAAGGCACAGGAAACTAGAACGTAATAATCCCTTAGAAGGAATTCAGTTTGAATGAAAGCCAGAGCCGCTTCTGAATGATTAGCATGAACATTAACTCTTGTTCTCTTCTGACCCGCTCAAATTTTTAACGCCTAGGCTGTTAAAGTATTTTCTCAATCCTTGTAAGAAAGCACCAAGATTGATTTTAGATTAAAAACAAAACAGAACAGAACAAAACAAAACCTCTCAAGCTTTATCAAGTGTCTAGAACCAAAATAACTTTGGCAGTGCCAGGATAGGAGTTACCCAAAAATTAGTATGACTTGGTGATATAAGAAGAGTTTTCTGGTACTGATGTAACCACCACTATATAAAACATTTTCCAGAGATGGTACTACAGATGATTTTCAGTGGTCAGGCAGAAGAGTCCCACAGACATCCAAATAAAATTACAATCTGTATGGACTGTTCCTATCTCTGAAAGCTCAGCACCCACACACTTTACTTTGATACCTAAATAGCTGCCAGAATCATAGTATAAGTTTTGGCTTGCTCTTCTCAGATGAGTTCCTTTTCTCCTCTCCCAGAAAAATAAAGATAAAAATTTTTAAAAATTGTTTATTTAACTAGCACTAGGATCCTAGAAAAATAATTTTGAATAAAGCAATTCACATTAAAGCATGAATAATATTAATCATCAAAGGTTTAAAGGAAGAGTTTATTAACCCTACACAGTATCTGCTTGAGCAGAAAGGCTATTTTCTGAGTGGATCAACTCTAAACCAAGAAATCAGAAATTAAGTAATTATATCCCCTATGCATTTCTAAAAGATTGCCAATAGACAATTTTGACAATTAAATTCTAATTTTCCAAGAATACTGTAAAGACAATGGTTAATTTAGGAGACAAATGTATTAATGCCAATGTACAAAAGGCATTATTTAGAATTTTGGATTTTGGATGGTTAAAGAGTCCTATACTATTCTCAGATAGTGAAAAAGAGTTGCAATAATGTTCTTAATTAATCTATACTCTGTATTTAATCTATTATCTTTGGAGGATGCCTCCTGGGCATCAGAGATTCAGTATTAAAATATGAATTGAGAAAAGAAAATTACAGATTTAAAAATAAAATTTCAGAATTTGCAAAAAACCCAACCCCCCCAAAAAAGGACACCACCCCAAAAGGTTAAAATTGAAATATCAAAAATAGTATACCATTATTTGGGGCTTTTTGAAATGCAGAATTTTATTTGTAAAAGGGAAATGAAATAACCATCTCTAATTTTATAATTAGTGACAGCGATATTAAAAAAACATATAGATCTCATTATTTCAAAGTCGATCAAAGACATAAATATTCAACAAGCTTCAAGAGGGTATAGATAGAGCAGGAAGAAAAGGGAGCTCCATGGAGAGACAAAAGGAAAAAAGGGGCAGTGATCAATTATCCCCAAATTAAAAAGATCTTTAAGGGAAAGTGATTTGTTAAAATATGTAAGCAAAAGGAAGTTCATACAATTTTCTCATTAAAAAAAATCTTAATTTCACATTAAGGTTAAAAAAAACTAAGATCAAGTGTAAAAATAAATTTATTTAGAGTTACAGAACTGGTGACCATAAAAGATTTATTCTCTAACATTCCCACCAATGTCCAAAAAACCATGACAGTTCTACTGAAAATATAAAGGAGTGATCTCACTTGGTTTCTTTTTCTTTTCAGAGAGCCTAGGTTTTCTGTTTGAGATTATATTTTTGCATAAAGTGATAGTTAATCTTCTACCATGTGGTAATCAATCATATGCCACCTAATTGAGGAACTTGATAATGATATTCTACTAGCACTAGAATGAATGACTCAAACATGCATGTTTAAATCTTCCATGAAAACAGAAACTCTCAAAACATATATAATACTCATGTTCTAATATGTAAAACTCTACTCTTCTTTTATTGCTAATTTCCATGAAACATATGAGTTTCACTTTGGAAAGACCTACCTGAATAGCTGAGTTCATGAAACACGTATTTCCCAAGTTACTTAGGCCACAGAGGCCTGGCTGTTCATTGTTTCTGCCAGGTTCTGAATAATCATAGTTCTTATAAGCAGTATATGATGGGAGACAATAATTTGAGTTTTTCACACTGGAAGAAAACAAAGAATATATTTCATAATGCAGCCGATTATTACAATGTAGTTATATGAGCAGAGTACTTCAAACCGATTTGAGATAGGTGGTCAGTCATTAAATTTTTTTATTAAAAAAATTAACATGTACTTTTAAAGACATGAACCTAAATCAAAATAACCCCTTTAATTAAGATATTTCTCATCCAATCAACAAAATCACTGCATACATATGCCACACCAACCAATACAAAACCACTATTATATCTTTCTACCCTTGATTAGCTGGAGCAGCTCCACAGCTCGCTCCGTTCTTCATTGCTCCATCAAATTTAAAACATTCAGATTTTAAACACCACCCGCAGCAGTAAATCATCTCATTTATGTCCCTTTTACATCCTGCTACTGTAACAGAATGAGAACAGTAGAAACAGGAGGAGTTGTACTTTAGTTACAGGTGAGAGCAGAGACTTCCAAGGCCTCTGTGACATCACTGGTCTGATGCATTGAAGATTCTATTTATAGTTTCTATGCTAGACCAGCAAAATCTAGTATTCAAATGCAGAAAAAAGTCTGGGGTGATCAGGGCTGCAAAAATGAAATGATTCTAAGCAAGTATATTCCAGTATTTGCCTTATCTTTCTTCCAGTTTGTTAGAAAATGTAGTTTTTTTACCTAGATGATTATAACCTTAGGATAATCTGGACTACCAGCATTATAAATATTAATCTTTAAAAAAGCTATATAATTTTCAACTTTAGAGATCAGAGTAATTTTAGTCAATCAATAAGTTAAATTGTCCCTCTTTCTTTCTACATGTAATAAAAAAATAATTTTGTGGAAAAGGATCGATTCTCCCTTAATTTTTAATAGGTTATCTTATAAAATATTTACAATGGACACTTCAGATATAATTCAAAACCATATTTTCAATCATCATTTTTTTAATTCATGAGAACAAACCTGAATGAGAATCAAGGTCATGCTAAAAGCAAATCAGGATTCAAATAAAGGAATACAGTGTTACAAATAAACATGATTAATTAGTAACCCTGATAATCTCAATTGGCTACATTTATTCCTGGTATTCTTTTTTAAAAATATTTTTTACTTATAATTTCAAATACTTTCTATTGTATCTTCTATACTTTCATTTTATTATTTTAACAGTTTAAGAGAACTGTACTACTGCCAGTTATAACAAAGCCTTTAGTAAACACACACACACACACACACACCCCTCAACAAGCTACACAGATAAAACAAAACTACCATAATCCAAAACTACACATACAATGCTAACCTAATAATATTTTTACATTTTTAAGAACATACCCCCAACATAAACAAAAAGACCAGTACCCAGACTCAAAGAAGCAAAACCTCCTGATACTAAAAAAAAAAAAAAAAAAAGTATAAAACAAAAAATAGACTCAAGCATCTTTTGTTTTGTTTTGTTCTGATATGTAAAACTCTACTCTTCTTTTATTGCTGATTTCCATGAAACATGTGAGTTTCACTTTGGAAAGACCTACCTGAAGAGCTGAGTTCATGAAACACGTATTTCCCAAGTTACTTAGGCCACAGAGGCCTGGCTGTTCATTGTTTCTGCCAGGTTCTGAATAATCATAGTTCTTATAAGCAGTATATGATGTAGATCATTAACTTTATGATTCATATTTTATATTCCCAGTAACGACTAAAATGCAAGACACCTATTAGCAATTCAATATATGTTCACTCAGTGATTGATGACTGGATTTTTGAATCTAACTTTGAGGACATGTAACAAAAAGCTAAATCCTGTTTTTCTTTTATTCCTGTAAGTGCTAAAAATCAAAGTCTCTATATACAAAAATGAAAGGCCTGCATTTTCTACCTATTCTCCACAATAAAAAAAAACCCACACATACTCCAGATATAAAATTATAATAAAATTTGAAGAGAGTACACTATGTTCAAATGCATGCTCATGCCTAGACACACACACACACACAAAGTGAAAAGACTAAAAAAGCACATTTACATGCTTATTCCTTAAGTATATATTCAGATATCTGTCTCTGCCACAAGTAACACAAATGGATGCTGGAAGCTCTTCTCTTCTTAGTGGCAACAGGATGGAATTTGCTGGGATAGGGATTTTTATTTACTGAGAAATGAACAAAAACTTACTTGCAAAAGCAGTTTGTCTTTTAAAATTTGAATCTTAGAGGATATCTACATTTAGTTTAAGTGACAAAGTAAATATAAGCCTTGCCCAAAGATTGAGACAGTCTAGATGCTCAATGATAATAATAAAAACTGATAAATTTAAAATATTTTAATACTATATTGATTGGCCACTTGTAACTCAATGTGCTTCCTAATTCAAATATTAAAATAAGTAATGGAAAATACCAAAACCAGGAGTTCTTAAAACGCTTCAACAAGGTACATGGAAACCTAGGCCTATGACTATTTTTTCCCTAAAGATGGCAAGCTAGTCCTTATCCTCTATGGCTGTGCTATTTTGCAAAAATAAATTAGTATGCCTGTAACCTTAATGGGAATTTTAGTATTATACTACATTAATTCTGTATTATAAATCTATCACCCTAAATGAAGATACACTGAAAATCAAAGTAACTTTTTTTTTGGTAAATTTCAGATTGACTTTTCAATTAGCACTTATATTTGACATTATAAGTATTATAAATCTATAATTTAATCCTCATAACTATAATTATGCTCATTTCGCAGCTAATGAATGATGCTTTCAGCAAGTAACTTGCAAAGAGCCATATGGCTGGCTAGCTCTGTCAGTCTCCAAAATCAAATTCTTTTTCATAGTTTAATCTCTTACAGGGAGTCATTTCCATTTCAAATAGAAGAGCTTTAAATTAATTAACATAAAAATAGAAATGTGCTCTGATGTGGAATGCCAAGAGTTGCGACAACACATACATTAAAAAGATGTTTTAAAGGCAGTGTTATATCAAAGCAAATGTAGCAAGACAGAAAAATGCAGGGAACAAAAAGAGAAAGAAACTGGTGCATATTAAAAATGAACTTAAATTATAATTTGAGTCAAAAACAAATACTGTATAGACTAGCAGGTAAAATGACTACATCAGAGTAAACAACTGATTCTTCATAATATTAGTCTTTAATAAAAGCTTTATTAAATTTATATGAAATAATTCCAAGTATACTTTGTTATTATCTTTATGACTAATATCCTTATTTCTGCAAGTGAAAACTTTTTATCTTAGTAATGTATCAGTTTAATTCAAGTCTTGAATTTGTAGATAATTTCATATAAACCTGTAAGTCATAACTACTGATTTTAGTATATACTTTGGCACTTGTAGAATATTTCCATATACATGACGTTTCAAAAATGCACTTAATCTAAAAAAGGTCATTACCCATTTTACATACTTTTAAAGAAACTATGCTACTTCCACAATAAGTCTCAAACTCCTACTTATTTCTACAAGTTGAATGGAAAGAAATAAATTTTATGTGAAATAATTTCGATAATTATTATAATATTAATCCAAATATTAATTCAAATTCAGATTAATTCAAATTCAAAATAAAGTGTTAAGTCAAATTAAAATTAAAAAACTTCCCATTTTACAAATGTTTAAATTTTGTTCTTTACTAAGAAAGTTAAGCTTTACATTTATTTATTTATTTCTTTATTTACATTTAACCTAATTTTATTCATACTTGCCATGGGATGGGGAACAGATCATTCAGTAAAAACATACAGTAAAAACAAAATATGTCTTATCATGTACAACTTTTAAACTACAATAATGATGTACCTTAATTACTTCCATGCACACAAGTCTAACATTACAGGTTTTTTTTTTTTTAAATAAACACAGTTAAGACTTCTAGGAGCATTTTATAATAAAGTAAGCTTTACTTTTAAAGCTTTACTTTTAAGCATGGTGGTACTTCAGTAGCTATTTGCTATAAAAATTTCCTATTATGAAAGGACTATTTTAGTGCCTAAAATAAACAAATATAAATAGCTAAAAATATAATCTAGCCATAGAAGTAGAATCATTAAACATATTTCAAACTTAAGAAAATACTCCAATTCCTTTCCCAGTATCTTCTGCAGCCAGAGGTTTTAAGATCCGATTATACCATCATATTTTTACTATGGGAGGGAAATAAGACAAAAACAGAAACACACCAGACCAGATATAGTAGTATGACGACTCGAGTCAAAAGGTCCCAATATAGTCTATGTTCAATGCAGTCTACATACAATGTTAAAAATTTCTCCAAAGAATAACTATAAATATGTTATACATGGAACTGAATTCTTTTATAGTAAATGTGGGAGCATCTGCAATTGGTAGAAACACAAGAAGTATTTTATCTCCCATAAAAAAATTATTTTTCATGAATTTAATTAAAAGATACCATATAAAATACAAACCAGATTACAAGGGTATTTCCTTTCAGTTTTTTGCCTGTGGACATACATTTTTAAGTAGTAAAGAACATACTACATTGCAAGTTTGGATATTCATAGCATCTTCAATATTTCACTATTACACTATAATGTAATTACACTATGATACGTCTTTTTATAAATTACTAAAATAAGGGAATTAATGTTTTAAATCTTCTTGACACACACGGTAAATTCTTTTCTAAAAAGTTGGACTAATACTCCAACACTCAAACGAAATCCTTGCAAGAATAAGTATCATTACCAGTGAGACTGAAGTGCAGAGAAGTGGATGGAGTTTTTATGGTTTTAATTTACACATCTGTAGTTAGTTGTGAATTTTAGTATTTAAAATGTTTACATATTTTAATTATTTTGCTTTTATTGCCTGCTGTATCATTTGCCCATTTGTCTACTTGTCTTAGAAAATTTCTCACTGATCTTTATGACTTTGATATATTAGGAATATTTATCCTTTGTTATTTGTAGCAAGTATTTTTTTCCATTTATTTGCCTTTTCATTTTTATATGCCTAACAATTAAAAAGTCAATTTAATATAAAGTTTTAAAGAGAAATTCTCAATAGTAATCCAATTTCCCAACAAAAGTTCCTGGATAATCCGCTCATTCTCCATTAGTCTACAGTGTTTTCTGATTTTATGTATAAAGGGCTGTTTCTGGACTGTCTTTTCCATTTCACTGATCTGTAGGTGTATTCTTGGGTCACTACTATGCGGTTTGAATTCTTATTATCTTTACAACAGGTTGTGATATTTGGCAGGATTAATCCTTCTCATTTTCCTTTCCAAAATTATTTTGGCTGTTCTTACATATTTATAACCTAGATGTACATTAAAAATCATTTTGTCAAGCCCTCTCTCCACCCCAGAAATGAATTTTAAGGGAAAATTAATTAAACTTACAAATTCAATTAATGATGTTATTTTAAAAATTATTTCACAAATAGCCTTAGTCCAAATTTACTCTTTGGGAAATCAGATGCCACTTATGAACTGGACAAGTAGTGCAAATATTTAACTACATACAGTTAACCTAAAAAATAAACAACAATGTATCTATTCAAGAAATAATAAAAGGGTAATCGTCTCTAGATTAAAGTTCTTCCCCTAATTTGACTGGACTAATCACAAATAATAAAAGCTTTCTTTTTATCCTTTTCTATAAAAAAAAAAAACAAAAACCGTGACAAGGTAATGTACCTTCAAGGTAATATACCCATGTCAGACATTATAGTGAAGCCCAAGTGATTTTTAAACTTTTTTCTTATGGCAATACAGCATACACTTTCATGTAACTTTTATAAATTCTGAGATTCTGATTCATGATGGGGTAAGGGAATTGTTTCTCTAAACTTTTTAAAGAAAAAGTGAATGCGTTTTTGATAAACATAAAAATTTGTGTATGCTTTCCAGGTGAGAATCACTGATATATACTCTAAAAAAAAACCTACAGACTGTAGGTGATTATATATCTAGTTCTCAAATGACATCTGAAATTTACACTCTTACTAAAAAACTGAGTTCTAATAGACTTCTGTATATATTTTCAATAGTGTTTAAAAAGTAAAATTCTGAAAGTACTTTATTTTTCTTTTAGTGGATTATTGTAGTATATGTATTAAATCAAGAAGTTTATAACTGTGCTTTTTTTCTGGTAAAGTTACTCCTAGAAGAACTGATCAGTAATTTAAAAGAAAATTCAATTTTAATGCATTAAGACTTTTATCCTATGTTTTAGATACAAGAGATTTTTGAAACCACAATAGGGCGATCAATTAAACAAAGAGTTTTTAAGATTCAGTGCTTACTTTCTGTTGTTGATGTTGTTATAATTATTTGATAGAGATGAAGGAGAGATCTTTGGTAAAGCTGAAAAATTGGATGCACCTGGGGACCTTTAAAAATATGAAAATGTTAAATTAGATAAAAAATGCTGAATTTTGAAATTAATTATGAAATAAAGAAAAGAACAGATGACAATGTATGTAGTAAATGAATGCTGGAAAACAGATTCATGAGCAAAATCACTATATATCCTTTTTTTTCTATTTCCTATGTATTTTTTCATATAAAAAATAATGGTACAAAAGGGAACTATTTTCAAAAGAAATTTATCAAATTAAATATACAACTTGGTATTTATTATTCCTATAAATCTTCGGACTCAATACACCCATTTCTGAGTTCAGGTAACCATTTTCAATGTTTTACAAACAATAATTTCCTTAAATCGGTGGAATTAAAATATCAATTTTTTAAGAAAGCATGTAAAGGAAATCCAATTTGTATCTCAGTAGGTACCATCACATTCTACTTATACACAACACTGACACAGAGATCCGCGGATTTACCAATTCTTTAAAATGTAAAGCAATAGGGATACAATAGCATAAAAGAATTCAAACATAATCCCGAGAAGTAATTTTTGGCCAAATTATCGCTGCAAAAACTGAAAAGACATACATCTGACCATATATTACTCACCTCACTAATTCAGAATCTTTTTGGAGAAATTTCAATTACTAATGGCTTTTAATCAGTCAATATGCTTTATGTGCACGATTTATAATCAACAAACTCATTACATAGGAATGATTACTTTAAAATACTTATCAGCTCTCTTAAAGATTTAATTTTGTAAACAATTTTAATTTACTAGGCAATATCTAGCCCATGGGCTATAAAAAGCTGTCAGTCTAGTATCTCATTCATCATAAATTCTAAATTAGTGAGGCCCAAAGTGATTGGTTTTAAAAAATTATGTTATTTCCTTTAATCAGGTGCTAATGAACAGTGAAATAAATGGTCAATGGGCATGAAAGTATAATCTACAAAATCTGCTTGAAGTCTACAAATTTTAGGTGATTTAGATTTCACCATATCTATATACTTACAATGCATTACACAGAATACATGGTGGGCAATAACATTTCTTTTTTTTTTTTTTTTTAAAGATTTTATTTATTTATTTGAGACAGAGAGAATGAGAGACAGAGAGCATGAGAGGGAGGAGGGTCAGAGGGAGAAGCAGACACCCCGCCGAGCAGGGAGCCCGATGCGGGACTCGATCCCGGGACTCCAGGATCATGACCTGAGCCGAAGGCAGTCGCTTAACCAACTGAGCCACCCAGGCGCCCGGCAATAACATTTCTTACATATAAAAATTTTTACTTAACTTTTGAAAGTTTTATACATTATGAAATATTGGTAAAAAATTTTTTTTTAAGATTTTTTAAATTTTTATTTATTTGACAGAGAGAGGCACAGCGAGAGAGGAAACACAATCAGGGAGAGTGGAGGAGGGAGAAGTAGGCTTCCCACTGAGCAGGGAGCCCGATGTGGGGCTCGATCCCAGGACCCTGGGATAATGACCTGAGCCGAAGGCAGACGCTCAACTGACTGAGCCACCCAGGCGCCCCCCAATTTTTATTTTAAAGGAGTTTCTTTTTGTTGATACAGGTTGTATATAGGTAGATTACACTAAGTAAGATCTCTATTTAGATGCCTTTCTGATAGGAGACCTTATATTATTTTAGTGTACTAAGTTCAAAACATAAGACATAATCAACCAAGTTTTAATATAAAACAACGTAGAGGACACATTTAAAAGGTTATCTTAATATTTTAAAAGGTACTAGTTTTTAAATATTAATAGAAATACAGAAGTATCCTGGCATTTTTGCATTCATGTTAAGAATGCTAAATTATCAAAGGAAAAACCCCCAAATTTATTAGAGATGGAGTTATAATGAATTAAGGTTAATTTTTCAATGTAAACCACTTCAACTTTTCAGAAACAGAAATAAACTGAAATGTTCTCTTGAATCTTAATTACAGTCAAATTTATAGAAATAAAGATTGATTACTTTATCCAATAAAGTGGCTGAGGCACATATATACATATTTTTCCTTTTTCTGCCCATGTGTGGCCTTTTTACTATTCATTAGCAACTCTATCCAAGGATAGTATTAGAAGTTTCTATGAAATTCACTGAAATACTCAAACATTTATTAAATGACTACTATATGCCTTGCCCTTGGTACGTACTAGGAATACAAGGACAGACACAGTTCCTGACATCAAACAGCTCACAATCTAATGGGAGAAAATAAGACATAAGCAAAATAACTATAAAGCAGTGTAAGTCCTATAGAAATTTTAAAACTCTAACAAAATATAAAATTTTGTGGGTAGTAACATGAGGTGATTTAAAATGATGTGCAGAGTTGGAGGGATAGGTGGAAACTAAAAGTGAGGGTATTCCAGGTGGAAAGAACATGTGGCACATGCAAATGTATGGGACTGTAGAAACAATGATGTGTTTAGGGAATTATCAATAAATTGAGTTTGGCTTAAAGAGTAGAAGTATGTAGTGACAGGAACAGAAGTTAATAAGGTAGGCATGATAATAAAGAAGCTTTTATGTTCTATAAAGGAATTTATTAGATCTTATTCCATTGTGCTGGGCATGCTGAGTTTATTTTTTTTTAAAGATTTTATTTATTTATTTGACAGAGACACAGCGAGAGACACGGCAAGAGAGGGAACACAAGCAAGGGGAGTGGAGAGGGAGTAGCAGGTTTCCCACTGAGCAGGGAGCCCGATGCGGGCCCAACCCCAGGACCCTGTGATCATGACCTGAGCTGAAGGCAGACGCTTAATGACTGAGCCACGCAGGCACCCCGGCTGAAAGAGTTTAAAAGGGTATCTACATAATCAGATTTGTGTTCTAGAAAGGTAATTCTTGAGAAAGAGAAAGGAGACTGAGAGATCATTTAGGAGACCAGATTAATAAAATTAATAAAGGTTGGGGCAAAGACCACAGACAGGGTAGGCAAGGGCAACATGTCTTGGATGTTTAGGGAGTGGTTCTCAAGGAACAGTCAATGGACCCTGAGAGGGCCCCACGATTCTTTCAACATACCCATCTATGAGGTCAAAACCATTTTCATAATAATATAAAGGTGTTATTTAAGTGTTATTTGGCCTTTTTCACTGGGTGGATATCTGCAATGACATTGCAAAAACAATGGTGGGTAACAATGCGGACACCTTAGCATGGGTTAAAGCAGCAGCACCAAATTATATACTAGAGTCACTGTATTCTTCACTGCCTCCTTGCAGTGGAAAACAGTTTCACTTAAGAATATCCACGTTGATGGGCGCCTGGGTGGCTCAGTTGGTTAAGCGACTGCCTTCGGCTCAGGTCATGATCCTGGAGTCCCTGGATCGAGTCCCGCATCGG
>NC_138373.1:111394249-111425112 GCF_054177405.1 Leptonychotes weddellii | reverse complement strand
AGGCTCTCATGGTTCATCTCCCCCTCCAATTTCCCCCCCTTCATTCTTCCCTTCCTGCTATCTTCTTCTTCTTCTTCTTTTTTTTAACATATAATGTATTATTTGTTTTAGAGGTACAGGTCTGTGATTCAACAGTCTTACACAATTCACAGCACTGCTATTTTCTAAATGGGTTACTAATGGTATATAGCAGGAGTCAGAAATCTATGGCTCACAAGCTAATTCCAGTTTGCCATATTTTTTTGTAAATAAAGTTTTACTGGAACATAGTCACACCCATTTGGTGACATAATGTCATAGTTTGAAAGCAGCTATATTGGTAGAGTTTAGTTGAGTCAGGTACCATATGGCCCACAAGCTGAAAATATTATCTGGTTCTTTATAAAAAAGGCTGCTGACCTCTGGGTATAAAAACATATTAATTTTTTATAATATATATTAAAAAAAGAGAAGATATCAGGAAGGGAAAAATGAAGGGGGGAAATTGGAGCGGGAGACGAACCATGAGAGACTATGGACTCTGAGAAACAAACTGAGGGTTCTAGAGGGGAGGGGGTGGGGGGATGGGTTAGCCTGGTGATGGGTATTAAAGAGGGCACGTACTGAATGGAGCACTGGGTGTTATACGCAAACAATGAATCATGGAACACTACATCAAAAACTAATGATGTAATGTATGGTGATTAGCATAATTAAAAAAATGAGATTAAAAAAACATTAATTTTTATAATTTCTTAAAAGATTGTATTTGAGAGAGAGAGCATGCATGAGTGGGGGAAGGGGCAGACGGAGAAGCAGACTCCTCACTGAGCAGGGAGCTAGACATAGGGCTTGATCCCAGGACCCTGGGATCATGACCTGAGCCAAAGGCAGATGCTTAACCGACTGAGCCATCCAGGCGCCCCTAATTTAACAAATTTAGTCTTAGAGAATCTTGCTGAATTTTCTCAGGTTTAGTAGTCTGCTGATGGGTTTTGGGTTTTACGTAGATGACTGTATCATATGCAAGTAGTGAATTTTTTTTCTTTTTTTAACTTCCAATCCTACTTGGTTTGTGTTCAAAATTTCTCAATATAATGTTTGCTATAGACTTTGGGTATATGGACTTTATTGAGTTAGGAGAATTTCCTTTTATTCTTAGTTTCCAGAGAGTCTTTTCATACACCGATGCTAATTTAAAAAAAAAAAAAAAATTTTTTTTTTTGTATTCTAATAAACTATCACTGGGCAATTTATGACATTCTATTACATGGTATTAGGCACATTTTATAGTAAGTAGATACTTAACTTTTCATGCTTTGAAATTTGGGTTTCCTATTACTCTGGGTGATTCAGTGAAGAATGGAACTCTTTAGCACATTTCTAGCAGTGCTTTCATTCACCAACATTTATTGTGATATGTAATAAAAGAAAATAATGTTTTATCTTTCAAGTGAAAAATCAATAATCTTAGGTAGAAAAGATCTCTAAATCCTTAGAACTCAAGGTACTTATCAAGGCACAAGCAACTTTGAAATTTCAAAGTACTATATAACTATAACAAGTACTTAACAATCTAAAGATAAGCTAGAAAAAAAAAACAAGAGTCGTTCTAATCTAAAGACTAAAAGTAAATATTCACAAAGAAAACATTTCTAACTTCTAAAACTTCATCAGTCAAGAAATTTACATGATTCTACCATGTGCTTTCAATATCTTCTTAAACTAAGTTCTACCCTTAAATCCTAAGTGGAGTAATATAAAATGTAAGTAATATACTTAGTACAGACTCATAAAACATTTAAATGAAAAAACTTCACCTAAGATAAAAAGGATAGAGACCCACTCATTAAAGGTGAATTTTATTTTTTTGTTGTTTTTTTTCAAGTAACATTTAATAACAAGGTAGATAACATATACTTATCTAACTTGGTACTTTTATAACACTGAAGCTAAAGCAAAACATCCTGTTCATTGGGTAAAAACGGCCTACTTAATGTGTGTACACTGAAGTGCAATTTAAAAAAATACTGTAATTATAATTTCAGAACTTCAGAATTTTAGCATCAGTGTTCTCTTTTTTTCATATGGGAAAAGAAAATGCTTTTGAAAATCATTTGAAACTTGGACAAAAATTCCAGAGCTCTTCTTAGGACCACTCTGTAGAGTCTTCATGATTCAGATGACACAAGGGACGCTTCAATTCAGCCTTTTCAAGAAGACATTCTGGCTCTCATGATCTCATCAACCAGGAGAATGTTGGTGGCAATCACAATGCAGGACTGTGTAAAGCTATTCTTTACACAATAGTTATCCCATATGTCTACATCGGCTGCTACCACTGGCTCACCTGTATTCAAGTCCACACCCACAAACTGACCTGATTCTGAATGTTCTGCTTGAACTTGTGTTTCCTGAAGGTCAAAACCAGAGTTCTGAGCAAGAACCTTGGGAATGATGAGCAATGCATCAGCAAATGCTTGGATTCCAAGCTGGGCCCTGCCCTTTACAATGGGCTTATATTTAATCAAGGCTTTTGTTATTGTCACCTCCACTGCCCCAGCACCTAGAACTACAAAGCCATCATCAATAGCATTTTTAACAGCCCTCAAACCATCCCTTATTGCATCTTTGATTTGAGTGAGTGTGTGCTTATTTGGTCCTTTGACCAATAACATGATGGAGTGAGGATTGTTATTTTTATTTATTTTTTATTTTATTTTATTATTGTTATTGTTATTTTTCAATAAAGGTGAATTTCTCTTCTCCCAATGTATACTCACAGACAAGTCCTGCATGTCCAAAACAATCAGGATTTAGGTCATCAAAAGAATTTAGAGCTACTCCGCCACAAGCAAGAGTCAGCCTTTCCATATTTCTCCTTTTAACTCTATGCAAGAGCATCTGAAGAAAAGGGGTCAATTCCCTTTTGAATGAATCTTTTATCTGAATCACACAGACTTTCTTTTTCAGTTCTATTATTTTTTAACTCTAACTTCAAGGAATTTTCTTTCAGCTTTTACAAGTTCCTCTTCTTCTGAACTCTTATAAAAAAAGAATTCACTTCTGTTTTTTCATATTCTAATGACACAGTGCACGTGAGGATGTATGCATCTTCTTCTTCTTTTTTTTTCCCCCCTATCAGGATGTGTGTCCCATGGTCTAAACAAGACCTCTGATTAAGCTTGTATCAGTTTCAGATTTCTGTTTCATTTCCATGATCTCAAACATTAAAAGGTCAACAGGTTCACCTTGTTTTTTAATGACGAAAATGAAGTCCACTACAGCTTCTATTAAGGTATCAGGAAGTTCAGCATGTACTTTAGGAGGTAGAGATGTTCTGGCCACATTTGTAAGTGTTTCCCAGTCCATTTCTTTGCTTACTTTCACTTGTTCCAAAAACTGAAGTGCCTTTTCCTTTGCAGCTTCAAGTCCTTCTGTTATTATTCTGGGATGAAGACTTTCAGAAATGTAGAGATCCACCTGTTTCAGTAGCTCTCCAATGATTAAGACATTGGAAGTCGTACCATCACCAGTTATGTCATCCTAGGTTGTTGCCACTTTGGCTATTAAGGAGGCTGTTGGGTGTTGAATTTGCATTTCACGAAGCAGCATATTGCCATCTTCAGTAAGCTTGATGTCTCCAGCACCAGAAACAAGCATCTTCATGGTGCCCTTAGGCCCCAAGTTGGTGCTCAGCATGTCCTGCAGCCCCTGGGCCACACTGATGTTAATCTCCAGTTCCGCCTGGGCTTGGGCCACCTTGGCCTTGGGGTTCAGGGTCTTCAGGGCCTCCACAGCTAACCAGAACAGGAAGAAGAGGACACCTGGTGTGCAGAGTGCCCAAAGCTGGCTCAGCGTGGCCATGCATTTCAGTTTTAAAGATCAGTTTTCTTTTATTTGCTAGGTTAGCAATTAATAAAAAATTATTTTTAATTTATTCAAGAATCATTATTTTAAGGATTTCAAAATATAGGTTTACAATCCCTCATCAGAAAATCTGAAATTCCAAAAGCTCTGAAAATTTAAAAATTATTTTATAATTCACTTGAGGGCAATCTAGCCTAAACTGATACGAAACTATTTATAGTCCTTTAAACTACTTAGTGTGAGTATTTGCAGAATATTAATGTGTTTGATTAAGAGAGTCCCCCTGGAACACATAGATATATTAAAATAATAGGTGGCATATGCACCATATTACTTTTCAAAGGTTTGAAAAGTTTGAAATTGAAATACAACTAGCACTAAGTGTTTTTGATAATGGAGTGTAGATCTGATCATTCTAAAACCATTAAAAATATTTTCTCCCATTCTGTATGTTGTGTTTTCACTCTGTTTATTGTTTCTCTTACTGTGCATAAACTTTTTAGTTTGATGTAGTCCCATTTGTCTATTATTACTGCTTTCGTTGCTTGGGTTTTGGTGTCATATTCAAGAAATCATTGCCTGAGCAGACATGATGATGCTTTTTCACTAAGATGTCTTCTAAGAGTTATAGTTTCAGGTCTTATTTTTAAATCTTTAAGCTATGTATTTGATAAAGGTTTAATATCCAAAATATATAAGAAATTCCTACAATTCAATGGCAAAAAACCCAAATAACCAGATTAAAAAGTGGCATACAAATGGTCCACAGGTACAGATGCTCAACTTCAGTAATTATTGGGGAAATGCAAATCAATCCACAATGAGATATCACCTCATACCTGTTAGGCTGGCTATTATCAAAAGAAGAAAAGATAAGTGCTCTCAAGGATGTGCAGAAACTGGAACACTTACTTGTATACTGTTGGTAGAAATGTATAATGATGTGGCTTCTATGGAAAACAGTATGAGGGTTCCTCAAAAAATTAAAAATAGAAGTACCATACAATCCAGAAATCTCACTTCTGGGTATATATCCAAAGGAAATGGAATCATCTCAAAGAGATACTACATGCCCACGTTCACTGCAGTACAATTTACGATACCAAGATAGGGAAACAACCTAAATGTCCACTGATGGATGAATGGATAAAGAAAATGTATATACATGCAACGAAATATTATCTGGACTTTTTTTTTTTTTTTTTAAGGAAGTAGGTCTTTTTTAAGGAAGGAGATCTTGCCATATGTGATAACACGGATGAACCTGGGGGACATTATATTAGGTAAAATAAGCCAATCATAGAAAGACGAAAACTACCTGATTCCACTTATATGAGATATCCAAACTAGTCAAATACTCATAGAAAGAGAGACTACAATGATGGCTGCCAGGGGCTAGGGGAAGGGAGAAATGGGAAATTACTGAGCAATGGGAATAAAGTTTCAGTTACATAAGATGGATACATTCTAGAGATCTACTATACAACAATGTGCTTACAGTTAACAATACTGTATGGTGCACTTAAAAATTTGTTAAGAGGGTAGATCTCAAGTTAAGGGTTCTTACCATGTTAAAAAAAAAGTTAAAAGATTTCTAATTCTTTCATCCCTTGTTTACCATCAGAAGCAATTCTTACACTCCTCTATCTCTACTTGTGCTTTTATATTCTAAAACATTTAAATAAATAAAAATATTGTTTTCATATCAAATTCATTTTGATAGAGTATTCTTTAACAGATACTTTAAAAAAACACAAAAGGCTTGAAAAGTATTAAACAAAATGCTTAATAGTGATTTGACATATTAGACAATGCAACATAATATTTACAACATATGTACACTGTACCTTATTCTAAAAGAGATTTGATTTGGAAGGCTTTAAATTATAGCATATTAATTTAAATACAAATTCACATAACTTCTATACTGAGAATAAAATATTATAATATAAAGTAGGTATATATACTTGCAACATACAATTGGCTATCTTCTACCATTCTGGATTTTGTTATCTGAAATCAAAGCCTTCAAAACATGCAATCAACCATAAAAAGTGGGAGCACTTACTTAGGAGCAGAAGGACCCCTTGGCCATGTTCCATCTTCATTTTTCTGTTCTATCACTAACACCTGTAAGTATGACACAATAGAAGAGTGTTTTTCCTTAAAAAGTTAAAGTTAAAATAGCTTTAGAAGATTAGCTGGATACACTAAGAAACTAAAGTAAATCTGGAATTATTTAAAGGACAGAGTAGACTAGGTGAAGAGGTATTTGCATTTTGATGCCAAAGCTGGGCTACATAAATAGAATATAAATTCCTTGAGTTTAGGGAATATGTTTTCTACTTCTTTTCTATTTGCAGGCTGTAACATAGTACTATGCAAAAAACCTCAGATGTTCAATAAATGGTCACAGTTGTTAAAAATACTGATGTATAATCTTGGCTATTATTATGCAAATCCTGAAAAACAGTGACACAGATAATTCCAAATTACAGATTATACATAATTTATTTGGGGCTTTAAAATTTGCCTTTATTTACATTATTACTGTGTAAATTATAGAATCTTTTAATGTATAAATGATAGAGCCACATTTGTGAGAATCAGATTCAAGTTCCTTACTGCAGCATGGTTAAGGCAGAAAGCAAGTCTAATAAATGTAAAGTACAGGGCAAGGCAGAGCTATGCTTTATTCTAAAATATAACAGAATCCTTCCTCTTATCTTCTTGTTTAAAAAAGGCTTTTTTCCAGTTTTTGCTATGTGTGAGTCTGTGCAAACTAAGCAAAAATAACTAAATAAGCAAAAGAAATTATGTGATAATGTCAATAAGAAGTTAATAACCAAATTTCCATGGGAGAAGTATAACATAAGAACATGCCTTGAAATAAATTCAAGGCATTACAAATTTGAATACATTCTAGATATTCACTTTCAACTCTTTTTCTTAAAGTTTCAATTTTGTAACCTACTCGACATACTCTTGGTAAAATACTTTTGTGGACTGAATGTTTCAGGCCATTTATAAGTTGGCATTTGGATCCTAACCATGTAAAATATAAGACTGTTTCAGAATACATACAACAAATGATAAAGATCTGATCAACAGAAAAATTCATGGAACCAGCTTGTTCAAAGAGTACACTAATTAAAATATTAAAGTTATCAGAAAGGGAGACAAACCATAAGAGACTCTCAATCAAGGGACACAAACTGAGGATTGCTGGAGGGGAGGTGGGTGGAGGGATGGGGTAAGTGGGTGATGGACATTGGGGAGGGTGTGTGTTGTAATGAGCACTGGGTATTACATAGGACTGATGAATCACAGACCTGTACCCCTGAAACAAATAATACATTATTTGTTAATTAATTGAATTTAAATAAAAAAGGAAAAACAAATTACTATTTCCTACATTCAAAGAACATGTATGAAGTATACATAGCATATAAAGAATAAGAACACTGTGTACTTACTACCCTAATCCCTCCCTAATCATATTCCTCATCCCTATCACAATTAATCATTCTCCTCAATTTTCTGATATCATTCTGATATAATCATATATTTATGTATTTTTGTAAAATTGAATTTAGTAAGTGATTTTTAACTGCTGAAGAGTTTTCCATTACTGCAACTTATTAAGATACCTAGATATGAACTACATATATAGAGAGAGAAAACATGCCTTGAAGTACATTTAAAACATTACAAATTTGTGTGTGTGTATATACATACTTCATACTATGCATATATATGTGCATATATATAAACTTCATAGTCATTTGGAAGACAAATCAGTTACAAAATGAAAGACTTTAGTTACAAAGTATTTCAAAGTTATGCATTTAGTATCATTGTTTGTAGTGTGCTTTTTAATAGAAGGTCCTAAAACTGAAAAATCAAATAAATAAATAAAGTTGAACCATAACAATTTAATTCCTAATAGTATATATGTTAAAATTTCATGTTTTTACAATCACAGATATTAATATTGAAGGCCATCAGAAATGTTAATATTCACTCCTTTACTCAAATATTTTATTTTATTTATTTATTTATTTTTTAAGATTTTTATTTATTTATTTGACAGAGAGAGAGACAGCAAGAGAGGGAACACAAGCAGGGGGAGTGGGAGAGGGAGAAGCAGGCTCCCCTCTGAGCAGGGAGCCCGATGTGGGGCTCGATCCCAGGACCTTGAGATCATGACCTGAGCTGAAGGCAGTCGCTTAACCAACTGAGCCACCCAGGCGTCCAATATTTTATTTTCTGAATGAAGTTTTGCTCATGGTTAAAACTTCCAAGATGAGAATTTTCTTAGAAAGTTTTCAAAATTAAATTAAATGTGTGTGTGACACACACTTAAGGGAAGAGAAAGAGATAAAGACCACCATTTTGGGAGGGAAACTCTTCAATAACGTATCTTTGTTTTATTTTCTGATGTTTCATTTTACTTTAATTTCAGTAAAAATTTTAAAAAGTCCAGGACAGGGGCACCTGGGTAGCTCAGTTGGTTAAGAGTCTGACTTTTGACTGAGGCTCAAGTCATGATCTCAGGGTTGTGAGACTGAGCCTTGAGATGGGCTTTGCACTCAGTGTGGAGTCTGCTGGAGATTTTCTTTCTCTCCCTCTGGCCCTCCCCCTGCTCGCTCTTGCTCTCTCTCTAAAATAAATAAATAGATCTTTTTTTTTTTTTTAAAGATTTTATTTATTTATTTGACAGAGACACAGCGAGAGAGGGAACACGAGCAGGGGGAGTGGGAGAGGGAGAAGCAGGCTTCCTGCGGAGCAGGGAGCCCGACGCGGGGCTCGATCCCAGGACCCTGGGATCATGACCTGAGCCGAAGGCAGACGCTTAACCGGCTGAGCCACCCAGGCGCCCCTAAAATAAATAAATAGATCTTAAAAAAAAAAAAGTTCAGGATAATGTTTAGTTCATTTATCATCAGTCAGAAAATAACTTGCAAAATCTGGAAAATTTAAAGCATGTTCTTTGAAACATTCTTATTTTGAAAGATCAAATGTTAGTAAGGATATTTAACCTTCTTCTTATTAAAATAATATACTGTCACCTGTAATCTGATAAATGCATTCCTATCAAGAACATCAAATTACTTAAATTCTCTAAGCCTCAGTTTTCTAATGCACATGATGGATAGAATAAAAACCATTTCATAGGCTCAATCACTGAAAAGTTTTAAAGAAATGATTCTATGTATTCCAAACTGTACTCCTGGAACTATCTCAAGACCTACAGATGGTAACTAAGGAGTGAAAGAGGGAACTGGCTGGCTAAGGAGCGGGGTGTTAACTAACCATGAGAGTTCCGAGTTCCTTACTCCAGCTTTAATCAGGTTAGCTCAAATTTTGATTATAATACATAGTACTTTTTGCAAGATTTCATTTAAGACTATAATAGCTAAAATAAGTCTGAAAATCACTGTTTTTATTTTTTTTTTAAAGATTTTATTTATTTATCAGAGAGAGAGAGAGAGCACAAGCAGGGGGAACAGCAGCAGAGAGAGAAGCAGGCTCCCCGCCGAGCAAGAAGCCCGATGTGGAACTTGATCCCAGGAGCCTGGGATCATGACCTGAGCCGAAGGCAGCCGCTTAACCGACTGAGCCACCCAGGTGTCCCATGAAAATCACTGTTTTTATAGCCTATTACAATACATGACATATGGCAGACATTTACTAAAAATTAATTTCCTCAGTTGTTCTGGGTTTTTTTCACAACTTGTATCATAATACTGATGTCAATAATAATTTTTTAAAAGATTTTATGTATTTGAGAGAGAGAGAGAGAGAGAATGAGAGAGAAAGAGACAGGGGAAGGGGCAGAGGAAGAAGGACAAGCAGACTCCCCACTGAGCAGGTAGCCAGATGCAGGGCTCGATACCGGACCCTGAGATCATGACCTGGGCTGAAGTCAGATGCTTAACTAACTGGGCCACCCAGGTGCTCCTGTCAATAACTATTTTTAATAAAACAGAACAAAATAAAAATCTCCATATATCAGAGGACCAGGCTGTGTTAGATACTAAAAATAAAAACAAAAATAAATAGACATGAAGTCCTAAAACAAGGAACTCAAAGTCTAGTGGAGAAGCTCAACGTATAAATAAAGTACATAATGAATGTCACAAAAGACATATACATAAATCATTATGAAGTTAAGGGAGTAATTTTTTCCCCAAAGTAGAAAACTCCTTGTGCCTCAAATACATATTGAGAAAAACAGATCAGGAAAGGCTGAAGAGATGAGGTGACATTTGAGCTGGAATCTGAAGAATGAAGAATGAACAATCTGATCTGATTAGACTACATGATAGAATGGAGTGGTTAATTTGAATATTTTGATGTTTAAAAGGACTTTTTGCTGGAAGGATGCAGGCACTGGGAAGAAGGGTACAACAGGCAGATGGAATAACACAGATGAAAGCACAGGAGTTGGGAATAGCATAGTATGCTTAGGGAACTATAAGCAGTTCAGTTTGGTATTGTATGAATCATTGTATAAATCATGAGGCAAGGATAATCTAAAGATGCTGGAAGACTAGCCACAAGGTCAAACCTTGACTTACATGCTGTGTTAAGGTGCCTGGACTTTATTCTACAATTGTTAGGGAACCAGGAAAGGTTTACAATAAAGAAACATCGAGGTTTACATTTTAGAAAGAGTGTTCTAACAGAAATATGGAAGACTGAGAATGGACACACAAAAGACTAGACACAGAGGGACCTGTTAAGACACTACTGAAAGACAGGGCTGAGAATGGAATAGATTAATTCAAGAAATATTTAGAGGGTAGAATCAGTAGGACTTGCTGAGTATGTCTAAATGTCTTCATTTCTTAACACATTCATTTCTTTGGATTATATTATAAAGAAAGACCAAATTGGAGGTTGATACCTTACCAGGGCCTTGCAAACTACAGTTCACTTAGCTCACTGACTGCTTTTGTAAATGAAGCCTGTTGTTTACATATCGTCCATGACTTTTGTGTTACTACAATGGAAGAGTTGTAGTTGTAACAGAGACCATACAGGCTACAGAGCCAAAAATATTTACTATTTGATTCCTTATAGAAAGTTTGCAGACCCATATTATTATATTAGCTGTTTTATTGATGGAAAATAATTTCTTTTTAAAAAGTAGGTTATTCTCAAGCTCAAGGAGGGAAGCAAAATTTACTGCTAGTGATCAACAGGAATAGGGAAGAGATGAGTTAGAAAGACGAAGCCAGAGACAGTAGAACCCATTATAGATTATCAAGATATTAATAAAGTTTGTGACTCCAAAAAGCTTCATGTATAGTATGCTTAAAATAAACAGTACTGCTAAACAATACCTGTCCTTGGTATAAACCAGCATCCTGAATGGTGCTGTCTGGTTTATTCAGTGGTTCAAATGTATTACTCATGTATTTGTTCCACAATCTGGTCTCCTTTTCATCTGGAATACTGAAGATTTTTCTTATTTCCTTTTCAATTGTATCTAGATTTAAGGAGGAAAGATATATAAATATAATAAATATTTTAAAATATACCACACATAGCTAAGTGCTCACTAGCATAAAAATCCTAAATTTAAAATACTGATATAATAGCAAGAATAGAAGAACAAATATGTAGGACATATATAAAGAACAATAAAGACAACCTGGTGTGCTTTTTAGGAACAAAATGGTAATTATAACTCTGACAGATAATTACTTGGGGAAACTAAGATCTCTCAAGGGAGAAGAGTTCAATCACATAACACCACAGTATAATTTATATTATACAGGATGACCTTTAACTATTTACACACTATAAATTCAATATATCTTCTGATGATATGTTTATGATTTAGAAAAAGTATGAGTCAGAGATGCTGTAGATAGAAAATATTTTTAACTGTAACACAACCAATTTTAGGTTATTTACAGTTTGAATAGTTAACTAAAATTAAATAGAATATATGGACACAAAGGGAAGTGCCTTCTTTGAAGGGATGTCTGTATTGGTAAAAATTTGTTTTCACAGTAAAACTATATATTTTCCTTATTTCTAAATCATTTATGTGAGTGGAAAAGCCTTTTTTAAACTGGAGCAGCTTAACTTGCTATAAAATAAGACACAGGAGTACCCACATATTGGAGAGTAGAGATGTAATTAAGTTTCAGTGCCACAAAGTTAAATGAATCTTTAAAACATGAAAAAGAGATATTAGAAAATATTATTAAATCTACTGAATTCTGGTTAATAACTTGCCTGCCTATCTTAGACTCAAGAAAACAGTAAAACACCTAATGACATATGAAGAATTATAAAATACTTCTACATTTTAGAATACCTGGTTAGTTTTGGAAAGAAACATTAAAATACTAAACCTAATAATACATGTTCTCTGAAGAAATCCTACATCATGAAATCCTACATCATTAAATTTAGTCTAATAATACTGTTTATGCCCTATTTAGCAGCTGAAGTTCTTTAATAGTCATAGTCAATGAGATTTTCATTAAGGTATTAAATAAATAGGAAATCTTAAGGTGGATCTGAAAACTTAAGAGCAAATTAGCCAGAATATTTAAATAATTACATAAAATATACTAACAGTACTGCTTTCCATTTTGGTGGATTTTTTTTGTTCTTTTTATTGAAGTGTAAATGCACAGGTCATTAGTATATAATGATAAATTTCCAAAGTGGACACACCCACATAACCAGCACACAGATCAAGAAACAGAACATTATGTAGGAAGGAGGCTAGAGGAAGAAGCTGAGGAAGGGAGGTCATTTTAGTCTTTCTAATAAAAATGAGTACTTTCTTCCTGATTGCATAAATAATTCTTGCTCATTGCAAAAATTTAGAAAATATAAATAAAATGTCTACAGAGAGAGCCACTGTTAACATTTGTTTATTTCTTCTTTCAGACACTTATCTATTAATATACACAGATATTTACATATGTAATACAATACATACAGACATGGGAATTTCCTCTTCATTGAGTTTTGTAAACCACTCACATATTGGGGAAGAATATTACAGGGAGAAGAAAGGAGTGCAAAAGGCCCTGAGGTGGGAATGTATCTGGCCTGTTTTAGAACAGCATGGTGCACCAATGTGGCTCAAGTGAAATGAGCAAGGTAGAAATGAGACCTTTATATAGACTCTTGTGAGCTATGAAAGTATTGCTTTATCTGAGTAATAAGAGAAGCAACTGATGATGTAATGTATGGGGATTAACATAAGAATTAAAAAAAATAAAATAAAATAAAAAAATTAAAAAAAATAAGAGAAGCAATTGAGTTTTGAGAAGTGGAGAGAAGTGGAATGATTTAACTCACATTTTTGCTGCTAGTGGAAAACTGCAGGATGTTAAGGGTAGGAGACTAGGCTTCTGCAGCGATCAAAACTAAGGGAGAAGCAATGTTAAGTGGTTAGACTGAGAAGAGATTTTGAAGAACTGCTTAGAAGATATGCTGCTAGATTACACGCAGGGTGAGAAAAAGAGAATCTGAATGATACCAAGGTTTTTAGCCTGAGCAATTGAAAGACTACAAGTGGTGATCACTCAGATGGGGAAGAATGACAGGCAGCAGGTTTCTGGAGGAGGAAGGACAGACTTTAGTTTCATACATGTTATATCTTGAGATTCCTATCAGACAGAAGTGAAGCTATGGAATGACTGAAACTGGAATTAAGGGAGAATTCTGGGCAGGAGATATAAATTCATTCCAAAGATATCAATATGCAGAAAGCAAAAAGCTAGGGCACCGAAGGAAATCACCAAAGAAAAGAGGAAATTAAAGGACTACGCATGGCAACACCCTGATGTTTTGAGATCAGGAATATGAAGAGGATGTTTTCAGATTTTCTGAGAAGATGCAGGCAGTGAAAACTTGTGCCATGGAAGCCACGTAAATAGAAGTTATTTCTAGATGGAAAAGTGAGTATGTTAATTTTTGCTGGCAGGTTAAGAAAATGGAAGACTGAAATTACCATTAGATTTATCAATGTGGAAGTAATTAGAAACCATCATAGAAGCAGTGCCAAGGAAGTGGCAGGTTTGGATGTCTGATGTAGCAGGGTCAAGCGAGAATGCGAGCAGAGTAAATGGTAGCCAGAAAGCAGGATGTTTAAATTGAGATCTGCCAGGTGCAGTTATAGATAATGACAGGCTAGGATATAGCTAGGGAATTGATGCCTGAAGTTGGGATACAGATTAAGATCACTTGAGTTGAGAATCTCAAAGTATTGAGAGTGTGTGTAGATTTTTCCATATATGAATCTGATTCCATTAGGCAGTTAATGAAAAGCTTACAGAGTTAGAAAAATATTATTCATATAATAAAAATAAATTGTTGTGACAAAATTTCTAGTAAGAATATTTAATAAGTTAAGCAATTCTATTAATAAATTTTTCATAAAGTATTTTTCAATAAGTTTTACAACAAAATTATTTTTTTAGTGTATCCTTAAAGAAAAAATAAAAAAACGAATTTTATATTTCTTATTGGAAGATGTTCTATACCCAAATATGTCAATTTAAGGAGAGAAATAAGATATTTTGGCTCTGAATGAGGTTAATTATTTAGATCCTGCCTATGGCAACTATAAAGTCAGTGTAGGTAGTATTAGCTGAAAATGAGACATTTTATTAACTTGGCAAAACAGAAAACAGGTACTTCTACTTCTTAATTCTATTTATACAACATATAGCTATGTTTTATGTACGTATTTGGATCATTTTTTTTTAAAGATTTTATTTATTTATTTGAGACAGAGAGAATGAGAGAGACAGAGAGCACATGAGAGGGGGGAGGGTCAGAGGGAGAAGCAGGCTCCCCGCCGAGCAGGGAGCCCGATGCGGGACTCGATCCCGGTACTCCAGGATCATGACCTGAGCCGAAGGCAGTCGCTTAACCAACTGAGCCACCCAGGCGCCCCATATTTGGATCATTTTTAATTAAGATGAGACCACAAGGGAAAAATATACATCCCATATCTCCTATTATCCCCATATTTTATTATTTCAACAGTCACTTCCTTTAGAAAAACAAAATCAGCCCAATTAACTTTTGCACAGATTGTATAAGGCGGCAACTAAGAGATGAGACTGTGTGTTCAAATACGGACTCTTTCACTTGGAACAAGGGTGAACCTAAGCAGTTATTTAACCTTCCTAAGCCTCGACTTCATCCCCTAACCAAAGAGGAGACAGTATTGTTGAGGTTTAAATAAGAAGCTTCCTAAGAAGTGCCAAAAACATAGTAAGTATTCCACAATGGCTAACTACTATGATAACTATAATCATGAAGTCTCTAAAATTCTGTTTAATTTTAGCAAAAACTTTTGTTTAGAAAGCAAACTTGCTGTAATATAGTCAGACTCTTAAAAACTAAGACCTACAGTAAGAAATTGTGACCCAATATACACATATGTGTTGCCATTTTCTATTCTGATATTTTTCATTCCATTCTTTTACTCCCAAAATATGTAATGACCACCCATAGTCTTGACAAACATTGCTCTAATCTAAAGTAAGAAACTTTAGGCTATATAAAAATTCAGTTCATTTACAATTTTAAGGCATATATACAATGTATGTAGCTTTTTAAAGTATTAGTAAATTTAAACTATGCTGATTAAAATCTTTGCGGATTATAAACTTTTTGAAGCAGAGATTCTTTGACAGATTCTTACATAGTACTTAACAGAACTCCATAATGCTCGTACGGAATTCAGAAATTAAACCAGCTGATCTTCATGAGTTAAAAATATTATTCAGTGAACTAATGTTCTAAAATAAGATTTCTGATTGTCTCATATTTATACATAATTTTTCTACAGAAATTAGGTAAGGAGAAAAGGAAATATCTAACTTTTATATACGGAATTCTTAATATTTTAAGCATTCATTTTAGAAAGATGAGTTTACTAAACAGCATTGCAAACTTATAAATGGTCTAGGTAAATAAAGAGGGGGAAAACAAATTCATACATAATATTCTATTTGGTAAAAACATGAGGATTAATCAAGCACTGGGTACTGAAGAATGATGATGTTATTTCATGAAAAATATAGGTTTGTTAGTATCTTCTGCTGTGAAATGGGTAAGTGGTAAAAGTCAAATATATTTGTGAAAGTCAAAAGTAAATATTTTTATTTACTTTTAACCAAAGTATACATAACGATTAGTTTTAACAAAGCAAGCTATACATAAATTTGCTAATCTTTTTCTTGCTGAGAAGTTCTGCATTAACTGCTATGTCTCCACTGTTTACATTTTCCAACAAGATCAATGTTATTACCACTAATCTTGTTTTCCAATAACTTTACTTGAAAATAAATAACTTTTATAATTTTTATTTTGAGCTGTGATTTATCAAAAAATACTGTAATTCTGTTATTAAATCCATAATCATTTATTTTAAAAACATCTCATTCAACATTTTTTTTTTTAAAGATTTTATTTATTTATTTATTTATTTGTCAGAGAGAGAGAGAGAGTGAGTACGGGCAGGGGGAGAGAAAGAGGGAGAAGCAGGCTCCCCACCGAGCAGGGAGCCCGATGCGGGACTCGATCCCAGGACCCTGGGATCATGACCTGAGCCAAAAGCAGCCGCTTAACCGACTGAGCCACCCAGGCATCCTCATTCAACACGTTCTTGATCTTAAATTAAAATGTGGCTTTTAAATACAAAAAACCCCCACATTTCAATATGCACTTAGATGTGTAGATACATAAATATATATGTAGATCTATAAATATACAGTGGGAGTTAGGTACATTTGTATTTGAGACTATAATTTCCTAACCTACTCATTGTTAAAAAAGAAAAAAAATCAATTTGTCATAAAAATGCTAAGCCTAGGGCGCCTGGGTGGCTCAGTTGGTTAAACGACTGCCTTTGGCTCAGGTCATGATCCTGGAGTCCCGGGATTGAGTCCCACATCAGGCTCCCTGCTCAGCAGAGAGTCTGCTTCTCCCTCTGACCCTCCTCCCTCTCATGCTCTCTGTCTCTCATTCTCTCTCTCGCAAATAAATAAAAAATTAAAAAAAAAAAAATGCTAAGCCTACTGCCTTATCTAAGTAGCTACTTAATTTGCATTCAGAGCCCAGAGGAATAAACAGGAAAAAGGGAAATAAAAAGTTTGTCATTTTCCATGCTAAGAAGGGGAAACATTATCATGATGATGATGATGGAGGATATCTATATTACATTACATGAAAAGTTTTTATTTAATCAAGTTTTTTTTTTACTTACAGTTCTACTTTATACTCAGGTTACAAACATATGTATTTTTTCAAATGCTCAATTAAAACAATAATTATTTGATTTTTTTAAAAAAGTAAAATGGCACAAATAAACTCATCTAATAATGTAAAGTAGATCTAGACATGATAAATAATTCAACTCTAGGCTAAGATATATTGATTGCATCAGCGATGGAAATCTGTAATGTTTAAGTATAAAGCCTTAAAAAGGTTATCATCCTAGTGGCATATAAGAAATAGAATTACAACTAAATTTCTAATAGCAATGGTTCAACAAAGAGGATCTTGCATTACCTATTGTGTCAGCTTTGCTAAATCTTCGAGTTACAACATTGTTCATGTTTCCATTTTCACAGAGCTTCAATTCTGTGAGATATACTTCTACTTTGCAGTGCTTTACAAACATACCCTGTTCAACCACCTAAAAACCAGAACAAATCAGTGTTAGCTATAGCTCAATATATTTCTCTAAAGGCTTTAGAAAAAAACTGCAGCTCTCCAAAAAAAAAAAAAAACTATTAAAAACTGTTAATATGAAATAAGAGATACTAAATAGTTGAAAAAGCCAGAAACATATTTGGAATATTTAACAGACTATGAATAATCATATTAAACATTAACAGACAGTTTGGAAAGGCATTCTACTCATCTATGAAGATATTCTGGTATACCATAAATAATTAATTCATTCAGTATTTATAATAAGAAAGTTTACCCCCAATGTAAATACAGTTCTGATTAATGATCTAGACCTACTGCTAGCTTTTAGTACTTGATCCCAAGAAGAAAACCTTTAAAAATGATAAATTTTATAAAACTTCAGTTAGCAACAGCTAACTCTGTATGTTAAATCACTCTATATGTTAAAATAAATCTTTTAAAATAACTCCACAAATTACTGCTGCCAAAATACTCAGCTATGGCCTGTAACTGATATGTTAGTTTTCCATCCTAAGATGACTTTGTTTGACCTTTAAATACACTCTTAGTAATTCTATGCAACGAATGGAAAAAAAAAAAGCTGCTAAACATGCAAGCAACAAAGCAGGAAAAGAGAAAATATGTATATATTAGGGTCACCTTTTAAATAAGTATATTTCCTTTTGATCTTCTAAAGGTTAACTGTAGGATTTCAGTCATGAATACTGCTTCTGAAAATAGTAATCAGCCTGATATGTGATACATTAGACAAATATGGCTACAGGGAAGCTCCAAATAACTGCTGTAACTCACAAGCTTAGCATCAGTTCAGTAAAGGCCTTAGAATTTGTCTTTCACTTGCAGGGAAATTGTTTTAGCTCAAAAAATTCAAATGTAGTTTAGCTAATATTTAATGTTGAATCTAACACTAATTTTTATAATACTTCATCATTTATATTCTCTTATTTATACTTGCTATATTCACATTTCTAAAACAGGCAACAGCATGCACCTCTCTCTTAATTAATTTTACAAACTAATATATAAATTGTCTCTTAACTAATGAAACTTGTTTTAAATTTCTTATGCTTATTTATTTTGAGGTTAAGAATGTGGCAAAAGATACCGTATCATTTAATTTTACAAGATTACATGTAGCTATATTTAAGTAGAAAAACCAGAAATCAAATATTCCTATCAATCAGAAATTTTTGCTCTGGGACTTAATATCTGAGTAAAAATCCTAAAATAATATTAATACTAATCAATAGTAGGTTGCTAAAACTGAGGTGCCGACAGGCCTCATTTTTAGGGGGAAAAAAAGGAATGATCAACAACAAAGCAAGTAATGGTATAACAAAACAGGATAAAATAACAAAACAGGATAAAATAACAAAAAAGAAAATCCCTCATTATTATTTATATTGATATATTTTTCTAAATAAGCACAGTTTTAAAAAATGAGGATTAATTTTCATAACACCAATAGATACTTTCCTGGAAAAAAAATCTAGTGATTTAATTGTTAGAAAGTCATTATAAACAATGAAAACAAAACACCAAGATTATTTCAAAATCCACTTTATTGGGTTTCAGGATTTTTCTCACCATTTTTTTCTTCTCTCCAACAATATCTTATATTGTTAAAACCCTCATCATCAGTACTCTAAATACTATTATGTTCATAAGACATTTTACTACTTCCAAAAGCAGTGTATTAGAAAGCTGGGTTTTTTTTAAAGAAAATATGAGTTTGTCCTCCCAACTATTTTTATTTGAAAGAACCATACTATATGAATAATTAAAGCTTGAATACAGTAGCTCCATAGCAGAGAAAAGTAATTAGCATTTTTATGTATTAGTGTTATTATGGTTGTATGTAGGTTATTTATTTATATAACATCTTCTCTATATTTGTTTATATTAAGTCTACTACTTCATTAAAAATGCACTAAAAATAATCATTTAAAATAATGAAGACTGTGTAACAGGAAGAAACAGGCTTATAAAAAACAAGGTACAAAGTTATACTTACCTAATTATTATGACCATTAAAATACACATTTGAAATAAGACTGGATAGAAGGGAGGGGGGTGGGGGGATGGGTTAGCCTGGTGATGGGTATTAAAGAGGGCACGTACTGCATGGAGCACTGGGTGTTATATGCAAACAATGAATCATGGAACACTACATCAAGAACTAATGATGTAATGTATGGTGATTAACATAAAATTAAAAAAAAGACTGGAACATGAATATTCAGAAGTAATAGTTATGTTTCAGAAGTACAGGTGATCGCCAAAATATTTTTTCTAAGTGAACTATAACAAAGAGCAAGCATAAGATGAAATCTGGCTTCCTGTCCAAAATTTAAAACTTATGGCTAAATAAAAATAGTTCCATTAATTGACGGCCACAATGAAGGTAAAATCTCTTTACAAATTAGTGCAGGAAATACAAATTTATATTGAATTAAAATAAATATAATTTGTTCATTTTGCTGCAAATATTAGACAGCATTTTGTAGAAAGTCATGAAATATATTGATAAACCTAATGTACTCTTTAAATTGGCATATGAAAGTTTCACAGAAACTTTACTTAATTCCAAGTGCTTACTTCTTCCCCTTTGGAAACAGAAAGTTACTTCTAAAGAAATCTGGTACTCAAACAATTTGATGACATGGTCTAATCGGACACATTTACTATTTTCGAGGAGGTAGCTACATTTGTTTTTGTAGCACTTACTGAGTACTATACTTACTAGTGGTAAAAAATAGACAAGTAGAGAAGTATAACTCAACTATGAAATCATAGGTGTTAATACATAACAAATTCTACATATAATATTCTATCCACAAATATTTCAGGATATATTTCTTCAAAAACAAGGACTCAAGAACCTTAACACCACATCACACCTAACAAAAATAAAACTAATCCCTTAATAGCAAATATCCAGCCAATATTCAAATTGTCCCCATCTCATTTTTATTGAATCAGGATCCAAATAAAGCCCATGCACTGTAATTGACTGATAAATCTCTAAAATGTCATTTAACTGAAAAGTTCACCATCTTTTTATTCTCGCAATTTTTAGTAAGACTACTTCATACGTAGTGAGATATTCTAAATAAGGTGCAAATAGTATCTAGTTGCCCCTCTTTTTGTGATGTTGGTAGGCATTAATTAACCAGGGCCAAGATCAGGGATGGGCCAACTATGACCCACAGGCTACATTCAACTCGCCATCTATTTTTGTAGATAACATTTTACTAGAACATAGTCATGTCCATTCATTTATATATCATTTATGGCTGCACCCAAAACAGCAGAGACGAATACTTTCCACAGAGACTACCCTGGCTCATAAATATTTACTATCTGGCCCTTCACAGAAAAAGTTTGGTGACCCCCCCTCCAAACCCCCTGGGCATTATTTTATTTTGATCAATCTTGCCAGGACCCGTGTTTTATTTTACTGGTCTAACTTCACTGTTTTTTGAGTCAACTTTGTTCATTTAATGTAGGTTTTTTCTATTTTATTAATGTCTATTTTTTTTGTTTTTAATTTTATTATGTTACTCACCATACAATACATCATTAGTTTTTGATGTAGTGATCCACGATCCATTGTTTTCGTATAACACCCAGTGCTCCATGCAGTACGTGCCCTCCTTTTTTAGTATATGTGCTGCCAAAGTGAGCACAAGTACGTGCCCTCCTTAATACCCATCACCAGGCTAACCAATCCCCCCTCCCCCCTAAAACCCTCTTTGTTTCTCAATTGTCTATTTTTTTATTATTATTTCTTGATTAGGCTTAATTTCCTTTTCTTCTCTTAACTTGCTGAGATAATACATTTTGACTTTCTTCTTCTCTAATATATACATTTAAGCTATCACATTCCTTGTAAGAATGGCTTTAGTCACTTTTATATCGTATTGTTATCATTGTTTAAAACGTTTAATTTTACTTTGTATTTCTTCTTTGACCTAAGGATTACTTTAGAAGTATATTATTCCATTTCTAGATAGCTAGGAGACAATCTTGTTACCTTGTTGTTACTGACTTCTAAATTCCACTGGGGACAGAAAATACACTGAATAATTTCTATCATTACAAATATAGTGGAATTTGCTTGATGGCCCAGCAAATGGTCAATTTTGGTAAAAATTCCACTTAAGAAGAATTTGTATTCTGCATTTACTAAGTGCAATGTATGTCAATTAGGTCATGCTGCTTAATCATGTTGTTCAATCTGCTTCCAAGCTCAATCATGTGGTTGTTGGCAGTCCTCAGATCCTCTCCAGCTGTTGGCAGAGAATTTAGCTCCTCATTATGTGAGTGCCTCTATAGGCTGCCTATAGGCAATAAGTCACAGTCCCTCCCCACAACATGTAAAATACATTAACTCCCTGCAAAGCCCCCTTAGTATCATCCCATTATTACATCAACTCCAAGTCAGAAACTTGTCATTTATATCAGATCAGGTGCAGATAAGGATCCTTAGGTATAGTTTCTTAAGCATTTTGAGTATAGTTCCTCTTTATCTATAATTCTGTGAACTTCAAGGTAAGTTTTCTGCCCCACATACATCCAAAATAAAATGGTGGGGCATGCAGAAGATAATTTTTTTTAGATACTCCTGTTAAAAGGAGCCCCGGGGAAAGAGGAACAAAGGAGTCAATGGTCCATAGAAATTCTGAAATCCACCTGGGCAAATACTTAAAGTTCCTTGATTAGGACCTATTCTGCCCTTACCTGAAAATGAGTCTTCACAACACTTGATTCTGCTTCCTGGGTCATAATTTTTCTTAAAAGTTAGCACATGTTTGCAGTTGAGTAAATAGTCTGACGCCTGCTTGTAGGAGTCTAGGAGACTTCTTTGATTTTACACTGTCTCTGTAGTCCAAGATGGTAGTGCTTCTTGAAAACATCATAGGTCTCCAGTGGATCTCACTGGAGTCTCATTCCATTAGACAAAAAGTCACATCCACAAATGTCCTCTAGATATGTCCTATCTTGGGTTTATGCTGAGAAGACTGAAGGGCAACACTCTTAAGCTTCTTAGAAGCCCTAGAGTTCTCAGAAGCAACATATTGAAAGGAAGTGTAAAGTATACCCTGAAATTCTTAAAAGGGTTTTTTGTCTGAACAGTATTGTGAGGCACCACGTTTGATTTTTCTGAGGTCTTGAAGAATTTTACAGTTGTACCTGTGGCTTTTTTTGGTCATGCTTTCCTGACAGTGCCTTGAGTTTCATCTTTGCTTGGGAACATATCATAGTTTCAGCATTGTCTGTCATCTGGAGGGGCCAGAAATTCTCAAAACTAGTAAGTCTTGGCTCCTTTTTAACAGCCCTTTCTTTAGTTTCTCTCTCCCTTCTTACATCCGATTATATGCAGGCACAAGAAAAACCAGGCAGTTCTGGCAGATCATTCAGCTTACCAGATATATTTTCTACCTTTCAATTCACTGCAGTTGACATGTTGCTAAACTTTCTGCGACCTTTTAACAAAGATCACTTTCTTATGGGTTCCTATAAGATTTTCTTCACTTTCCTGTAAGTCCTCACTGGCAGCCTCCTTAAGTCTAAAATTCTACTAACAATTTATTCAAGGCACCTTAGGCTTTCATTAATACTCTTGCAGGTTCTTACAGCTTCTACTCCCTGCCTGGTTCCAAAGCCACCACCACAGTTCAAATCTTGTAAAGGCAACACACTATTTCCAGGTACCAAATTAGTTATCAGTTTTCTGTTGCTGTATACTAAATCACCCCCAAACTCAGAGCGACTTAACAGAATAAACATTATTTTACATAGTTCCTGAGGGTCAAGAATCTGGAGCAGCTTAGCTGGGTTGTTCTGGCTTGGGGTCTCCTGAACTGTCAAGCTGTGGGCTGGGGCTTCAATTATCTGAAAGCTGAATGAGACTGGAGGATTCATTTCCAAGCTCACTCACATGGTTGTTAGCAGGCCTCCATTTCTCTCTACTGGTCAGAGATCTCAGTTCCTTACCATGTGAGCCCCGCTACAGGCTGCCTGAGTACGCAGCTGAAGTCCCCAGACTGAGAAATGAGAGAGAGCAAGAGGGCGTGTGCACCCAAGTGTGAGCCAAGGTGTCTTTTATAATCTGATCTCTTCTATTTTAATGAGGTACAACTGACATATAACATATTAGTTTCAGGTGTAAAACATAATGATTCAATATTTGTCTATGTTCTGAAATGATCACCACAATAGGTTTAGTTAACGTCCACCATCCTATTACAAATTTTTTTTTCTTGTGATGAGAACATTTACTCTTACTCTTAGCAACTTTCAAAAATGTAATACAGTATTATTAACTATAATCACCATATATTTACACCCCCATGACTTACCTATTTTATAACTGGAAGTTTGTACCTTTTAACTCCCTTGACCCTGAAATCTAATCTTGAAAGTGATATACCTATTATAACTTCTGCTATATGTTGCTGGCCACAGGTGACTACCCAAGGATTAGCTCACTGGAGGTTACCAAGGAGGCTACTATCTTAACTTATATGCAAATATTACATATTTAAAGTTTATGCATATATTCATCTCAATAAGAAATTACTACCATTTTAAATAGTCTGCCTTAACACATTTATTCACAATATTTACTGCTGTCAATCTACATTTTCTCCTGTCTCCAAGCTTCCATATGGAATAATTTCCTTCCATTCTAAAGACTGTTTTGTATTTCCTTTAGTGCAGTTCTGCTAGTAACAAATTCTATCAATTTGTTTATCTGAAAATAGCTTTTTTCACCACCTGAAGGATCCTTTTCTGAAGAATCCTTTCCTTGCTTATAGCATTCTAAGTTGGCAGTTACTTTTCTTTCATCATGTTGAAGATGGTTGGTTATTTTTCAGCTTTCATTTCTCTTCAGAAATCATTTCTTTGTTTATTCTTACTTTGAAGGTAATAGACTTTTTTTGGGCTACTATTAGGAATATCTTTTTGCCTTTGCTTTTGAATAATTTTATTGGGTATAGTTTTGTTCGTATTTATTTTTTTAGCACGGGTTTCACAGCATTTTTTTTTTTTAAGATTTTATTTATTTATTTGACAGAGAGAGACACAGCGAGAGAGGGAACACAAGCAGGGGAAGAGGGAGAAGCAGGCTTCCCACTGAGTAGGGAGCCCGATGTGGGGCTCAATCCCAGGACCCTGGGATCATGACCTGAGCCGAAGGCAGACATTTAACGACTGAGCCACCCAGGTGGCTCCTTCACAGCATTTCTTGATTCTATACAGCATGTCACCTTTCATCAGTTTCAGAAAATTCTCAGCTATTAACTCCAGTGTTATTTCTACCCTATTCTGACTTTCCTCTCCTTCTAAGAGCCCACTTATATGTATATTAAAATTATGCACTGTGCTCCAAGTGTCTTTGCTTATTTCTATGCATTCCATCCTTCAGTCTCTCTAAGTTTTAGTCTGTATATTTTCTACTGATGTTAGTTTACAAATTTTCTCTGTGGCTCTATTTAGTGTTCTAAAACTCAAACACTGAGTATTTACTTCTTAATTTTTTCATATTATTTTAGAATTATAGAATTATATTTGGATCTTAATAGTTCTGGAATTATATTTGGTTCTTAACAGTTCTGTCCTTCCACTGTCTTATTTTTTTAAAGATAATAAGCACAGTATTTTAAAGTTTCTGTCTGGTAACTCCACTATCTGGATTCCTTATGGGTCTGTTTCTACTGTCTACTGCTTCTCTTGGATTCTGGTTCCACTGTATTTCTTTTTCATTTATGTTTATTTTTGCCCGTTTTGTTGTTGTTTTAACTGAGTGCCTGACACTATAAGCAAAATATTTTAGAGATTTGAGGCCCAGGGAGATGGTTAACTACTTTGTTTCTGCATGATGTCTACCAATCTTAGGTTCCTCAATTCAATCAGAGATTAGTAAAATTCAAAGTTGGGCTTCAGACCCTTAAAAAAAGTCATTCTTTAAGTAAATTTCATTGTCATAAGAGTCACATGGGGGCAAAGTAAAGGTGGAAATTCCCAGACTTACTAATTTGGGAGGAAGACACATCTTAATAAAAACTCTGGTTAATTTTATGCACACTAAAGCTTAAATATTATCTTACAGGTTGAATAAATTCAAACTATCTTATTAAAAATAAATGGATGGCCTCCTAACAGAGAAACTTTTTTTCTACCTGTGTGAAATTTTCATGATTTTTATTTATTTACTTATTTATTTACTTATTTTAATTTGCTATTAGACACAGATTTTAAGAAATTCCAAAATGGCCTCTTTCAAAAAGTAATGCCAATGAAGTTATTAGTTGGTCTGCTTACCATACCAAATACTTGTATTGTATAATATGCTACCTTTATTAAGAAAAAAGATTTTTTTTTTTTTTTTAAGATTTTTTATTTATTTGCGAGAGAGAGAATGAGAGAGCATGAGAGGGAGGAGGGTCAGAGGGAGAAGCAGACTCCCTGCTGAGCAGGGAGCCCGATGTGGGACTCGATCCCGGGACTCCAGGATCATGACCTGAGCCGAAGGCAGTCGCCTAACCAACTGAGCCACCCAGGCGCCCAGAAAAAAGATAAGTTTATCATTAAAGTTAAAGTAACACAGGTCAGCATATTTGAAGATATTCCAGGAACAGATTTTCCTTTAACCCAGGAATAACTTCTTCTTCTAAACAGTTTTAGAGCTAAACAATCTACCCTTCAATTGATCAAAACACTCAATTCTCTAGCAAATACAGATAAAACAACAGGTCATTTTATGTGTATAAGGCTAGAATTCCTAAAAGACAGAAATCCTAATTTTGAAATAGCTATAAGAGAAGGTTGAGTGAAGTTAAGGGTCAAAACTAAAATGAACTAGGGCGCCTGCATGGCTCAGTTGGTTAAGCATCTGCCTTCGGCTCAGGCCACGATCCCAGGGTCCTGGGATCGAGTCCAGTATTAGGCTCCCTACTCAGCGGGGAAGTCTGCTTCTCCTTCTCCCTCCGTCCTTCCCCCCTGCTCGTGTTCTCTTTCTCACTCTCTCTCAAATAAATAAATCTTAAAAAAAAACAACACTAAACTGAACTAAACCAAAGGTACATTCACATTCTATTTAGAAAATAGAATTTAATTCTATACCTAAACCACCAATATATACATACAAATTGTTAATATAGCTACTCTGTAGCATCAGTTCCAAATAAATCCATGTACGGTTTGGTCTACTAGGTTTGTACCCTTGTGTTACAGAATTTGGCTTTTTAATTGTTTCTGTGTGGAAAAAACCAACACAGATAAATAATTATATGCTCAGAGATTCCGGTCCCCAAACACTTCCTTCTTTCCCCTTCCCCACCTGAAACACTAACAAATACTTACATAAGATTGACAGATCTACTTTAAACATTTGGTATTCTGCTATGATGACAAGATCCTCACTTTTTAGTAACTTTTTAGTTCCAAAAAATAAAGATAATGGATCATTTTTAATGTTTCTAGGCTTTAATTGTAAAACTTGTAGCACAGTGATTAAGGAAACAGGTTGCCTAAGTTTCTAAATTGAAACTTTCTCTACCTCTGTCTTTATTTCCTTATCTACAATGAAGGTAATACCTACCCTATAGAGTTTCCTGTGAAGATTAAATTATTAATAATGTATAATTTGCTTATAACAGTGACTAGCAAATAGTAAATCCTCTATAGGTATTAGCTGTTGTTATTATTATACAGTGTAAAAGTAACATTTTGATGGTCTTTTTCTCCTAGATAACTGATGAGGCCTCATAAGGCATTAAATTAACAATAAAATGTGAACTGTTCAAGAAAAATATTTTTATTCACTTATTCTAAATATGTACCTTTCGTGCTATTGGTTCCTGACCTTCCATCAATGTGTACCAGCTGACAAGTTTATTCCAGCCCTCAGTTGGCAATAGTATGTAATCCAATTCATCAATAAGATGTTCCTTAAGTGACTGGGCATCACCATCTGCAAAAGAAAAAAGTAAACTCAATAAATAAAAAGAAACCATAGTACATATATCTAAATACCTTAGCGTAAATATCGTAAGTTACTTAAACTCATAGAGACTACTTTAAGAATTTTTTTTTTCTTTTTTTTTTCTCATGAGAGAGAGAGAGAGAGAGAGCACATGAGAGGGGGGAGGGTCAGAGGGAGAAGCAGACTCCCTGCTGAGCAGGGAGCCCGATGTGGGACTCGATCCCGGGACTCCAGGATCATGACCTGAGCCGAAGGCAGTCGCCCAACCAACTGAGCCACCCAGGCGCCCCTAATTTAAGAATTTAAATGAGTTCTGAAGAAAGCTCTGAAGAAGTTCACATATAAATCTACATATTCCAAAATAAACTGTTGCTTTAAAAAGATTCAATGTGTACCAGTAGTCAAAGAACAGTGTTTAAAGACATAATTTTTATTAAGCTCTTAAAATAACAAGGGATCTGAAAGAAGTGTGTTTCCCAAATATTTAAAGTAGGAGATCCCTCACAAGGTAACAGTGGTCATTCTAGTATTAGCTGATGAAGGAAATTCAGACGCAAATTAATAACCTTTTACAATGACTCCAAAGCACATGGGCTGGGAACCATGATGGAAATCACAAAAGCGTGTCTTATGAAACAAATCATTATTCCAGAAGGCCTACGATCTAGATTCCTCCCAAAATCTCAAGTGGAGGTAGTTGTTCAGATGTGGTTCTAATTTTATGATCATTTTCAAAATTCTGGTTAAACTAAAAATTTAGTGCAGGGCAGGCCAGACATCTAGAAGCAATACCATGAGTTATACCTACGTGACAGACCTAATCTGAGACTCATTTATTATTATCTGGTCCTTTTACCTGAATTTCCAAAGTACAGAAACAGATATAGTTCATCGAGTTATATACAACATAAAGAAGATTTTCTCAATTTGAGCCAGTCTTAAATTAACAAACATGGGAAGCAAAATTGTTCTCAGTAGCATCTCAATAATGAGAACACACTATTCTTAATTAGACGTAACAATATAAATCAAGAAGCAGGAAAAATTCTGAAAGGATTGAGATAAAGTTATTTATTCCATCTAGGATCAATCAATGGTCACAGAATTACCTACTTTTTTTTTTTTAAGATTTTATTTATTCATTTGAGAGAAAGAGAGAGCACAAGCATAAGCACAAGCAGGGGGAGAAGCAGAGGGAGAGGGAGAAGGAGACTCCCCGCTGAGCTGGGAGCCTAACATGGGGCTCAATCCCAGGACCTGGAGATCATGACCTGAGCCGAAGGCAGATGTTTAACTATCTGAGCCACCTAGGCACCCCAAATTACACTAAACTTTGAACACAGCAGAAATGATAAACTCTGAATTGTATAATACAAACTTCAATAGCAAATACAAACCAAGCACTAATTTTTAAGATCAGTTTTTTTAAACCTTAGTTGTAATTTTAAATTCTTGATGGGGAAACTGATAATTTGGAACATATTTTTAGTCTGCTGAAGGTGAAAGAAACTTACATATTCTAAACCCCTATATGCATCATATTCTATGAGACATATTACAGTAAACAACCATGTTATCTCAGTCAGTTCTCAAAACAATCCTATAAGATAGGTATCTCCATTTTAGATTGCAAAATATTTTTAGAGAAACTGAGTAACTTGCCCAAGATCATACATACAGAAAATTGCAGGTACTGTGCAAAGTGTTACTAGAAAACACTGCTATCTCAGGTGACTTTTCAAAACAATATTATGAGGTAGCTATCTCCAAATTAATTAGTAAACAGATTCAGGTATTAATTAACTTGCCAAAGGTTACGCATATAGAAGACTGTAGAAACTGGATTCAAATACAAATTGGTTTACTCTAACATCCATTTTCTTCCTACTATTAACAGACAGCCTTGAAGAAAACTTAGGAAAAGAAAGAAGAGTTTAAAAATTAAGACTTTCATGCTGTTTTCCACAATAATTTAAGAGTATGGGTAAATGATTTTATTATCTATCAGAATCCAATAGTAATTTTATATCTAATGGACAAAATAAAACAATCAATTTATTTTTAAGAGAGGAGAATAGGGCGCCTGGGTGGCTCAGTTGGTTAAGCGACTGCCTTCGGCTCAGGTCATGATCCTGGAGTCCTGGGAAGGAGTCCCGCATCGGGCTCCCTGCTCAGCAGGGAGTCTGCTTCTCCCTCTGATCCTCCCCCCTCTCATGCTCTCTCTCTCTGTCTCATTCTCTATCTCAAATAAATAAATAAAATCTTAAAAAAAAAAAAAAAAGAGAATACCCCTAAGCTAAACACAGAAGAGCTGATTATTTGTTACTTCTGCATTTATTGATACATAAATGATATACAATAAACTGCACATATTTAAAGTGAACTATTTGTTAAGTTCTGACAGAGCAATACAAGTGTGAAAACATCACCACAACCAAAATGATGAATATATCCATCCCCCTCAAAGGTTTCCTAGCAGTCCTTAGTAATCTCTCCTTCCTGTCCATTCAGGTCTACTGTTCTATCCCCAGAAAACCACTTATCTGTATTTTGCAACTATAGACTAATGTGAATTTTGTAGAATTATATATGAAAATTATGTCTGGATGAATGGATAAAGAAGATGGGACACACACACACACGGGAATATTACACAGCCATCAAAAAATGAAATATTGCCATTTCCAATGATGTGGCTGGAACTAGAGGGTATTATGCTAGGTGAAATAAGTCAGTCAGAGAAAGACAATTATCATATGATCTCACTGACACGTGGAATTTAAGAAACAAAGGATCATAGGGGAAGAGAGAAAAAATGAAACAAGATGAAACCAGAGAGGGAGACAAACCATAAGAGACTCTTAATCTCAGGAGACAAACTGAGGGTTGCTAGAGGGGAGGTGGGTGGAGGGATTGGGTAAGTGGGTAATGGACATTAAGGAGGGCATATGATGTAATGAGCACTGGTATTATATAAGACTGATGAATCACAGGCCTGTACCTCTGAAACCAATAATACATTATATGTTAATTAAGTTTAAATAAAATGTTTTTAAAAAAATAAAATAAAATCTAATTTGTCTAAAAAAAAGAAAATTATGTCTGTTTTTTTTTTTTTAAAGATTTTATTTATTTATTTGAGACAGAGAGAATGAGAGACAGAGAGCACGAGAGGGAGGAGGGTCAGAGGGAGAAGCAGACTCCCCGCCGAGCAGGGAGCCCGATGCGGGACTCGATCCCGGGACTCCAGGATCATGACCTGAGCCGAAGGCAGTCGCTTAACCAACTGAGCCACCCAGGCGCC
>NC_138373.1:111373238-111393749 GCF_054177405.1 Leptonychotes weddellii | reverse complement strand
TTTTTTTTTTTTAAAGATTTTATTTATTTATTTGAGACAGAGAGAATGAGAGACAGAGAGCACGAGAGGGAGGAGGGTCAGAGGGAGAAGCAGACTCCCCGCCGAGCAGGGAGCCCGATGCGGGACTCGATCCCGGGACTCCAGGATCATGACCTGAGCCGAAGGCAGTCGCTTAACCAACTGAGCCACCCAGGCGCCCAAGAAAATTATGTCTGTTTTCTATTACTAAAGGCATTTTCTTTAATCTTATATAAAAATTTGATGCACTGTTTTTGTTTGGCTTCCTTTACACTGCATAATTATCTTGAGAGCCACTGTTGTTTTTACATATCAATACTTCATTCCTTTCAACTCTATGTAGGATTTCATTATACGAATATACTATAATTTGCTTATCCATTCAGCTACTGATGGGCATTTGGGGTTGCTTCCAATTTTCTCTATTACAAATAACACTGCTATGAACATTTGTGTGTAAGTATTCGTGTATGGATATACACTCTCATTTCTTTTGGGTAAATATGTAGGAGTGGAATGACTGGTTCCTATAGTAAACTTATGTTTAGCTTTTTGAGAAATTTCCTGATTATTTCATTTCCAAAAACAGTGTATGAAAGCACCACTTGTTTCACATCCTTGTCAACACTTGGTATCGGTCATTCATTTAAATTTTAATCATTTTGATACACATACAGTAATACTTCATTGTTGCTTTAAGCCTCATTTCTCTAATGACTAATGATGCTATGTATCTTTGCAGTTTTTGAAAACTCCATTTTCTTTGGTGAAGCATCTGTTCAAATCTTTTGTCTACATTTTCCACTAGGTTTTACGTTAATATAGTTTTGAGAATTCTTCATTCTGCATACAAGTCTTTTATCAACTAGGCAGTCTGCAAATATTTCCCCCACACCATAGTTTGTCTTTTAATTCTTTTAACATTATCATTTATTACTGATCAAACACAATTAACGGCTTAAAGTTCATTATCAATTGTGCTTTTTATATCACATTTAAGAAAGCTCCCTAACGCAATGTCACAAAGATTTTCTCCTATTTTTTTCCTTTAAGTTTTATAGTTTATATGATCTGTTTTGAGTTTATTTCATATATGATGCCAGATACAGATCAAAATTCAGTTTTGTTTTTTTTTTTTTGCAAACAGATACTTAATGCTCAGGCAGCATTTGTTTAAAAGACTACCCTCTCTCTACTGAAATCCTCTTACATCTTTGCCTAAAATCAATTGACCACATATATGTGGATCGACTTTTGGATTCTCTAATCTGTTCAACTGATCCTTACCTCACACTACATACAAATATTAAATTAAAATTGATCAAAGTCATAAATATACCAGCTAAAAGTATAAAATTCTTAGAATAAAGCATAGGTATAAATCTTGTATGACCTGGATTAGGTGATACATTCTGACACCACAACCACAAGTAACCAAAAAAAAATATAAAGTGGACTTAGAACTAAAAACTCCTGTGCTTCAAAGATACCATCAAGAAAGTAAAAGACAATCTACAGAATGGGAGATAATTTTTGGAAATCTTATATGTCAGATAAGGGGCTAGTATCCAGAATATATAAATAACACTTGAAACATAAGAATACAAAGACAAGTAGTCCAATTAAAAAGAACAGGATCAGGGCGCCTCGGTGGCTCAGTCGTTAAGCGTCTGCCTTCATCTCAGGTCATGATCCCAGGGTCCTGGGATCGATCCCCGCATCGGGCTCCCTGCTCAGGGGGAAGCCTGCTTCTCCCTCTCCCACTCCCTCTGCTTGCGTTCCTGCTCTTGCTCTCTCTCTGTCAAATGAATAAAATCTTTAAAAAATAAATAAATAAAAATAAAAAGAACAGGATCAGAATACCCATTTCTCCAAAAAAAGATATATAAGCAGTACAGATAAGATACTTAACATCATTAATCACTAGGGAGATACAAATCAAAGTAACAATGAGGTACCATTTCATATGCAGTAGGATGGCTATAATAAAAGGACAGACAATGTGTTGGCAAGAATATGGAGAAATTGGGGCGCCTGGGTGGCTCAGTTGGTTAAGCAACTGCCTTCGGCTCAGGTCATGATCCCGGAGTCCCGGGATCGAGTCCCACGTCAGGCTCCCTGCTCAGCAGGGAGTCTGCTTCTCCCTCTGACCCTCCTCCCTTTCATGCTCTCTGTCTCTCATTCTCTCTCTCGCAAATAAATAAAATCTTAAAAAAAAAAAAAAAAAGAATATGGAGAAATTGGAACCTTCATATATTGCTGGTGAAAATTTAAAATAGTGCAACTATTTTGGAAAACATTCTGACAATTCCTTAAATAGTTAAATACAGAGTTAGTATCTAACCTAGTAATTGTACATCTAAGTGTGCACCCATGAGAAATGAAAATATGTAACTACACAAAAATTTGTATGTGAAAATGTTCACAGCATCATTAGCCAGAAAGTGAACACAACTCAAATGTCCATAAGTTGATGAATGGATAAATTAAATGTGGTGTATCCATACAATGGAAAATTATTCATCCATAAAAAGGAATGAAGTACTGATTCATGCTACATGGATGACACTTGAAAAACTTTGTGTTAGGTGAAAGAATTCAAATGTTAAAGGCTACATACTATATGATTCCATATAGATGAAATGTCCAAAATAGGTAAATCCAGAGACAGAAGGTAGATTAGTGTTTGCTGAGGGTTGGGGGTTTTAAGAGGGGATAAGGAGTGACTGCCTAATGGTACAAAGTTTCTTTCTGGTGTGATGAAAATATTGTGGTGATGGCTGTACAATTTTGTGAATATACTAAAAACCACTGAATTGTACAATTTAAAAGGATAAATTTTATGATAGGTAGGTAAATTCAATCTCAATTTTTTTTCTATCTCAATTTTTTAGACACCTACTAGAAATGTAATTTGAAACTGTGTTGAATCTATAGTTTGAGGGGGGAAATTTAACAATATTGAGTCTTCAGATCCACCAACAGGATCCCTCTCTTTATTTAGGTTTTAATTTCTATCAGCAATGTCTTCTAGTGTTCAGTGTATAGGTCTTACACGTATTTTGTCAGATTTATCCATATTTTATATTTTTTGATGTTACTATAAAATGTATTTTTAAAATTTCTATTCATGCTAGTTCGTTGTTAGCATATAAAAATACAATTGAGTTTTTAAATAATGATCTTATATCCCATAAAACAATCTCATTTATTAGTCCTTGGAAACTTTTTTTTTTTTAAGATTTTATTTATTTGAGAGAGAGTGAGTGTGAGAGAGAGGAAGAGAGTACACAAGCAGCAGGTAGGGGCAGAAGTAGAGGGAGAATCAGATTCCTCCTGTTCAGCAGGGAGCCGGACGTAGGGCCTGATCCCAGAACCCCGAGATCTTGACCTGAGCCGAAGGCAGACGCTTAACTGACCAAGCCACCCAGGCGCCCCTAGAAGCTTTTTTTTTTTTTTTTTTTGGTAGATTCAATCTAATTTTCTACATGGACATAGCTGTCTATGAATAAAGCAGATTTATTACTTCTTCCTATACAATCTGTATGCTTTTTATCTCTTCTTCTTGCCTACTGCATTGGGTAGAACACCTCCAGTAATGCCAGCTGAAGAGCTGAGTGGACACCCTTGCCTTTTTCATGTCACCTGCAGGTTTTTCATAGATGCCCATTATGAAGATGAGGACGTTTCTTTCTATTTTACTTTTATCTTACATGATATGTTACCTTTTAAATATATATTTCTATACAACATATATATCCTTTTCATTGTTGGACTTGATTTACTAAACTTTTCAGACAAGATATTGGTCTAGTGTTTTCTTAAAATGTCTCTGTAAGATTTTGGTATCAAGGTTAATGATGGTTTCACAGCATGAGTTGGGAAATACTATCTCCCAATTTTCTGGAAGAGTTTTGTAAAGTAGGTATTACTTCTCCCTTAAATATTTGGTGGAATTCATCAGTGGCACTATTTGGATCTGATGATGTTTTTGTGTGTGAAAAATGTTAAACAATTTCTGTACTTGACACAGGGCTACTCAGGCAATCTATTCTTCTGGAATGAGCTTTGGTAGTTTTCATCTAATTTACTGAATTTAATGGCATAAAGTTCATAATATTCCTTTATTGTCTTCTTAATATTTGTGTATTCCATACTGATATTATGTCTCTCATGTTCCTGATACTGGTAATTGTGTCTTTCCTCTTTTTCTTGTGATCAAACTAGACATGGATCAATTTTATTGTTTTCACAAAGAACCAGTTTATATTTTCTTTTTTATAACCAACACATCATATTATATTCGTTTTGAGTAGAACCAGCTTTTGGGTTCATTGATTTTCTCTATTTTTCTCTTCTCTAATTTCTGTTCTGAACTTATTTTTCTTCTTTCTTCTTTCTTTTCTTCTGTTTACTTTAGGTTTAATTTGTTCTTAGTTTCTTAAAAACCAACATCACTGATTTGAGACTCTCATTTTATTTATATACTCATATATTATATAATTATATAATAGAGCCACTGCAGCTTTTTTTTTGATTAGTATTAGCACATGTATTACTTTTCTATTTGCTGCATAACAAACTAATGCAGGGGCTAACAATATCTTAAAAAAAGAGATTTATTTATTTATTTATTTATTTAGAGAGTTGTGGTGGCAGATGAGAGGGAGAGAGTGTCTTAAGCAGACTCTGCGCTGAGTGTAGGAACCCAACACGGGGCTTGATCTCACAACCCTGAGATCACAACCTGAGCCGAAACCTAGAGTCAAACGCTTAGCCAACTGTACCACCCAGGCACCCTGAAAACAATACTTATTTACAATCTCACAATTTTATGGGTTACAAGTTCAGGTGGGCTCAACTGGATCCTCTACTTAGGGCTCATAAGGCAGAAATCAAGATGTCAGATGGGATGATCTCCTATCTAAAGACTCTGGGGAAGAATCTGCGTCCTAGTCCATTCAGATTGTTGGCAGAATTCAGTTTTTCATGGTGCCAGGTCTGAGATGGTCTGTTTCCTTGCTGGCTGTGGGCCATGTCTCTTTCTGTTCCTAGAGGATGCCTACCTTCCTCGTCACAAGGCCTCTTCCATTTTCAGACCAGCAGCGATGCACTAAGTACTTCTCATGCTTTAAATCTCTGACTTCTGCCACCAGCTAGAAAACAGTCTGCTTTTAAAGGGCATTTGTGATTAGATTAAAACCATTGGAATAATCTCCCTTTGCCATACAACATAAATAATCATGGGAATGTTATCTCATCCTATTCACAGGCTCTACCCATATTCAAAGGGGGAGATGATTATAAAGAAAGTCACTGGGAGTCAGTCTTAGAATTCTGCTTACCATAACATGGCATACCTTTTTCAATTTCTTTTAATCCATTTGTATCTTTATATTAAAAGGGGGGCTTTCTTGTAGACAGTGCATAGTTATGTCTTTTTTTTTAAGATTTTATTTGCCAGCAAGAGAGAGAGAGGGAGCATGCACAAGCAGAAGGAGTGGCAGGCAGAAGGAGAAGCAGGCTCCCTGCTGAGCAAGGAGCCCAGTACAGAACTCGATCCCAGGACCCTGGGATCATGACCTGAGCTGAAGGCAGATGCTTAACCAACTAAGCCACCCAGGCATCCCCATAGTTATGTCTTATTTTTTATCCAATCTCTACCTCTAATTGGGGTTATTAAATTTAATGTGATTATTCATAAAGAATAATCTAAATCTACCATCTTGCTCTTTTGTATTTGTTTCATTTGTTCATTTTTTCTACTTGAACATTTTTTTTTAAACACTGACATTTCTCCTCATTATGTGTCATATTTTTCTGCTTCTTTGCATGCCAGGTAATATTTGGTTGGATCTGAGACATTACAAATTTTATCTTGTTGATTGGATGCTGGATATTTTTGTATCCCTCCAAGTATTTTTGCATTTTGTTCTAAGATGTAAAGTTTGACGCTTTCAGATTAGAAGGACAGGAGGATTAATTTTGCCCAATTACAGTGGCAAAACTGTTCTCAGTAGTATACTCCATGAATTATAAGGTTTTCCACTCTAACTGCTATGAACACGTTATTCTTGGTCCTAAATTAGCCCCAATGACTGTTCCCTCTAATTCTTTTGGGTGGTTCTTCCCCTGTCCTTGGGCAGCCCCCTCACATACATGAGCTTGATCAACACTCACCTGAAGACTTGAGAGAGACCCTCTGTATATCTCTAGGTGTCTCTCTGTCTCCTCTGTCTCTTTTTGCTGGTCATTCCTATCTGGTACTCTGCCCTGAAAACTCTGGTGGCGGGGTCTACCTGGATTCCAAACTCTTTCCTCACTGAGGGCGATTGCCAGGCTCTACACGGGTTTCCTCTTCGGTGCCTTGTCTTGAACATTCTATCAATGCAGTAAGCTGAGGCAATCATACAGCTTACCTCGTTTCCTATCTCTCAAGGATCACTATTCTTTGTTGCCTGATATCCAATGTTTTGAGAACAGTTATTTTATATATTCTGTCAAGGTTTTAGTATGCTCAGGTGGAAGAGTAAATCTAGCCCCTCTTACTCCATCTTGGCCAGAAATGGAAGTTCTGGTACTTATGTTTTATTCTCTTCAAGTGTAATGAGAGGTATAGAAGACTGGTAAGTAGTGAGGGTTGTAGAAGACTGCTGCAAAATTCCAAGAATGTAAACATATATCAATGCTCCGCAACTTAAAAAGAAAGTCATGTGTCCATTAGGAAAAACAGTAACAATACAGCATTTCCCCCAAATAATAAGATGGTGCTTTCTAACTTACATTCTTCACTTAAAGGGTTAAACAATAATAAACCTTTCTTACATGATAAATGAAAAAATTTGTCATGATACAGAGTAATAACTAATTATGACAGAATAATCTGAGTTCATTAGGTCAAATCTATAATACAAAGAAAATTTTCTAATTTATTTACATTAACATTTTCCCTATTACATATTGACTATAACATATTCAAATGAACACATTTACAACCTGACTGAAGAAAGGAAATAACGACCTTTGAGAAGTCCAGAGTTATCAATGGGTCCGGGATATACATTTTGATCTCCCATCTGGTATTTGTCCCAACTGTCAAAGCCAACATATTTTTTCCACTGTTTGAACCAGCGACTATCGACTAGGTACCTAAAAAAAGAAAAGAAATCAGTAAAGGAAAATACCTGTAACCATAGGAATAGCAGAGAAGCTATCTATTTTTGATATTTCATTTTATATTATAGTACATGCCTACTTCAAAGGATTATTGAGAATAACTGGAATGTGACTTACAATCTAGAAAAAAAAATTTCACTTATACAGTGTTATTTCTATTGTTCTGTAAATACCTACTAATGAGGACAAGTATTGACATACACATTAAAAAAAAAAATCCTTAACAGTACCTCTTAGAAAATGTAATAGCTATTCCATAAAATATTTGACAACTGAACAAAAATTCAAATGGGAATTATATGAATCAAAACAAAATTTTAAAGTACAACATGGCAAAATATAAAGAAATACCAAAATGGTTCTTTTGCAAAAAACTTACAAAGACAGTATGTTTATTTTATATATTTTACTCTCTCTTTCTGGGGATAAGGAAAGTGGATTATTAAAGGTTTGCAAGACCAATTATAATAATTGTAATAATAAATTTTTAAAAACTTTAGTTAGCTTCTTTACCAACAAAAATTAATAACAACAATACTGCCTCCATCTATTTCTCATAAAATCTGCTGGGGCAGGCAGGATAGATTTTTTTTTGATTGGTTTCACAAGTGTGGTACACCAAGCACTGTAAGCATTACTGAAACTATATTCATCTTATTTTCAAGTACCTACGAACTGGCTTCTCATCAGATGACCAGCAACAGAAAAAGTAAAATAATGGTGCTCTAGTAAAGAAAGCTCATAAACTTAAAAAACTTTACAAATTTATTCTGACTATATTATACCCCCTATGAAATACTGCTTTGCCATGGATTCATAATTATTTTAAATTCTTTTCCAGGAATATTTTCCCATACTTAACCAGGTTCAATCACAAACAAAATCAAAAGTAAAGGTTAACAAGATGTTTAAAAGCCCACATGTGTACTAACATAGGTAATCAAGTGTTTTTGGAGATCATTCTAATATATCTGTGCTTACTACACACAGCACTAAGTATAGGAATGAAATCCTACAGTTATACAGTTATTTGTTTGAAGCAAAGGCACCAATCTAACAAAATCCCACAATTCCTAGAGAATATTCATCAGCAGTTTAATTTCCTTAAAGTGGGTACTGCAGAATTATCTATACACTAGTACTCCAAACCTACTGTCAGGATTATGTAACTGAAATTCAGCCCCCAAATTGTAGAATTTGAGACTTATGAAGAAAAAAAGTTCAGAGACTAAGTCTTAGGAAAACCCTATTTTTAAAATAAAGAGATTAAATCAGCAATAACTTTATATATTAAATAAAGAAAATTATACTTAAGTATTTATCATCCACTAAAAATTTTTTAGACTCCCTCCTGTGATTTAAACAAAATATTCAGACATTTCATTTGCTTTCTTTGCAAATTAATGTCATACTATGTGGCCTTTTCTCTGTTCCATCTATTTTTGTTTTTATCATTATGCCAATTTGATATTATCTTTATTACTTTAACCTTGATTTCTTTTTTAGGGCAAGTTCCCCCAGCTTGGTGTTGTTGCAAATTGCCTTAACTGTTCTTGGCCATTTGTTCTTCCACGTGAATTTTAGAGTCAGTTTATCATGTTCCACAAAAAATACGATTAAGATTTTGACTGGAATTGTGTTGAATTTATTGATTAACAGTAACACTATAAATAACAATGTGATTTATAAAACTGACATTAAAACTATTTTGGAAATACTATCAAAATTCTATTTATATTTATTTAAAATATATTTCTAAAAGATGGGGTTTTATCTCCCAAAGTATTTAATAAATCCTCTACTGTACGGTAGAGGTTTGCACTGGGTAGTATTCATCTGTTGCTATATTTCTAGTTCAACTCTCTTTCCTAGATCTTGAAGTGACTACTTTGTGTATAATGATACTATTATGAGAGGAGACTCTTGTACTTGATGGATATTTATCTGCTTTCAACTGAAAAGACCATCATATCTCTGTTACAGGCCACCTATATCTTATTTGTAGAATTTTGTGGTAATGAACCATGAGGGGAAATATAGGAAAAAACAGAAACATCTATTACAGAAATAATATGTAGACTTCTTACGTGTACTCAATAAAGACAACAATATTAAATGAAGTGAACTAAATAAAAAAATTTTATTTTAAGACATTTACATAGATTTGTTGTAAAAACTCTACCCCTAATCTGTGAATCTGCCAAAACGTAAGAATCTTCATTTGAACTGGTAAAAGCCTACAACAGAATCAGTAGTTCTCAAAGATTACAAGTAAATGAACAAAGACCCGACTTACACATTCTCAACAGCACTCTTAATCCTTGGTATGCTATTAGGATCCAGATAGGGCCAATTTTATAGCTCTCAAGGTTTTTGTTTTTGTTTTTTTTTTAAATAGCTATAACTATTTGTAAAGACTGATATTTCATGACTTTTATTCTTAGACCTCTAAGAAAGAATAAAAGGCATGAAATAACAATCTTTATAAACAGTTATAACTATGATTGTAAGATGAAGTCTAAAATCCTCAACATCGCCTACCTGGTTTTGCATGATCTATCTACTCCTGCCTGTCTAGTCTCAACTGGTACCATTTTTCTTTGCTGAGATGTAACTACAATAACCTTCTTTCAGTTACTAGACACTCCATTTTTTGCCTTATGGCTCCATCTGCCTAGACTATACTCCTATTGCTCCCAACATCTATTTAATTCCTATAATCTTTCAGAAAGCCTACATGTCACTTTCTCAGGGAATCCTCCCATAAGCCTTTCCCACTTCCTTTCAAACAGTATGGAAAAGGAGAAATAAGATGGCAAAATCAGGCTACAAGATATCAAGACTGCTTATTAAGTTAAAGAAATTACTTTTAATAACAAAATAACTAACATGTGAGCTTTATTCTTGGGCTAGGTGCATATTTCTAAGCACTTTAATATATTGGTTCATTTATTCCTTTACCCAATAATGTAGGTACTATTATAATCATAGGCACACAGGAATAACTTGACCAAGATTACAAAGTTAGTGCGAGACCTGTGATTAAAAAATGTGATACTGGCACAGGGAGAAGCAAAAAAGACCAATGAAAACAGCACAGAGAAACAAGAATTGGATTCATGTATATGGGGAACTATGATATACACCAAAAGCATCATTATGAATTAGTGGGAAATGATCTAGCTAAGTATATGGGGAAAAAATAGAGCTTTACCTCACATATGCAGTCAGTTCTACTCTAATGCTTGTTTTGAAAACCTGAATATGTTAAACATGATTGGTATACTAGGGAACAATACCACTAATTTCAGTATATGCTCAAGCACTACTTGAATCCACAAGCAGGGCCAGGACTAAGGTGAGGCAAACGAGATGCCTAGGAACCCTAACAGGAAGCGCCTCCTTAAATTCTGCCCCCTAAGTGCCTAGCTTGCTTTACTGTAGTCCTAACTGAAACAAACACAAGGTGAATGTAGAAAACTACTCAGCTGTACTGAACCATATAGGAATGCACAAAACACACACACTTCAAATGTTTTAATTTTTAAGAGGGGGAATGCAGAGGAAGAGGGAGAGAGAGAATCTTAAGCAGGCTCTACGCCAGCACAGAGTCCAATGTGGGGCTCAATTTCACGACCCTGAGATCATGACCGGAGCCAAAATCAAGAGTCAACTGACTGAGCCACTCAGGCACCCCCAACAATTCAAACATCTTCAAGTGTGTTATGAGTCACACTCCCCACATCTGCTGTTACAACTTCTTGGCAGATTTAAGAAAACTTTCCTTCCACCACTTTGCAATAATTCAAGCTGCAACCCTTTAAATCGTACTTCTTTCTACAAGTTAACTTTATCCTTTTCAAAATAAAATGTCATATTTATTGTGGTAGTTACGTATTTCTTAACAATTTAACATATGTAAAACTGTGCTACCATTTTTATTATGTTTTTAATGTTTCTCTGACAAAGTTTTTTTGAGTGCTGTGTCCCAACCCCATTTTTCCCATATGCCCTGTGTTTTTTATTGCATGATTTTGCATATAACATGGTGGTTTTTAGGAACACATGCCATGTTACAGCAGAACTGTACAAAAATAAGTTATAGTTGGATTAAAAATGTAAATGTGAAAGTAAAAGTACAATTTTTTAAAAAAGATATGAGAAAATCCTCATTACCTTAGAATATACAAGAGTTAAGACAAAAAGCAAAAACCTTAAAGATAAAGACTGATAAACTTGCCAAGGTTAAAACGAAAGGCTACCATTCAACAAAGACACCACCAAGTAAAGAGAGAAGATACGGACTAGAGTAGATACATATACTCCAGATAACTGACAAAGGATTAGAATACATGAAGAACTCCTTTAAGTCAATAAATTAAAAAAAAAAAATTTAATAGGGAAAAAAAGCAATTCACAGAAGAAAAAATCAGAATGGCCTCTATACATATGAGAAGATGCTAAATCCCATTAGCAATGGGAAAAATACAAATATCGTCTCATGAAACTGGTGAACATAAGCATGTGCACATGTGTCAAAAATATCAAGTTGTGGAAAAGATGTATAGTAATAGGAACTTGTATACTGCCAAAGGGGGAATAAACTAGAACCTTCACTTGGAATGGTAGTTTGGCAACATAATCTTTTAAGAATAAAGATGTACAGGGCGCCTGGGTGGCTCAGTTGGTTAAGCGACTGCCTTCGGCTCAGGTCATGATCCTGGAGTCCCGGGATCGAGTCCCGCATCGGGCTCCCTGCTCAGCGGGGAGTCTGCTTCTCCCTCTCCTGCTCCCCCTTCTTGTGCTCTCTCACTCTCTCTCTCTCAAATAAATAAATAAAAAAAATCTTTAAAAAAAAAAAAAAGAATAAAGATGTACATACCATACAATCATGTACTGCCATTGCTAAGTTTTACCCTACAGAAACTCTTGTATATATTTACAAAATTACAACTATAAGAATATATTGTGCAGCATAATTTGTAACAATGAAAAGGTGGGAAAAAACCTAATATCCATTATTCATACCCAAAAATACTACACAAAAATTATAATGAAAAATAAAACTAAATAAAATAATATATAAATAATTTAAAATTATAATAAAAATCTGTTTCAGGATGGTGGCTCCCTCTGGCAACGGAGGAAAGGTAATGGGATCAGGGAAACATACACAGGGACATTCAACTGTTTTTGTAATGTTTTACTTTTTTTAAACTAAGATATGTGTGCATACATACTTTGTTATACTTTTCTTTATACTCTTCTCTCTTCCTGAAATATTACATTAAATATAATTAATATTTTCTACTTAACATAGGATAATAGTTTATATATACACGGACAAAAATGAAGTGGAGTCAAATGTATAGATTGAATGTTGAGGTCAAAACTGATAAAGTTAAGTGACAGTCAACAAATGAAAAGACATTTCAAGCATAAAAGTAAGTAATTATAGGGACGCCTGGGTGGCTCAGTTGGTTAAGCAACTGCCTTCGGCTCAGGTCATGATCCTGGAGTCCTGGGATCGAGTCCCACATCGGGCTCCCTGCTTGGCAGGGAGTCTGCTTCTCCCTCTGACCCTCCCCCCTCTCATGCTCTCTCTCAAATAAATAAATAAAAATATTAAAAAAAAAAAAAAGTAAGTAATTATAAATACAACTTAGGTTTTTTTTTTTTAAGATTTTATTTATTTGGGGGGGGGGGCGCACAGAGGGGGAAGGAGAGGGACAAGCAGACTCTGCACTGAGTGTGAAGGTCAATGTGAGGCTCAATCCCAGGACCTGAGATCATAACCTGAGCCGAAACCAAGAGTCCGGCGCTTAACTGACTGAGCCACTCAGGCGCCTCCTTAGGTTTTTTTTTAATTGGGATAAAAATATGTATAGCAAAATGTACAAAATGCAGTTTGTTTTACTATGTATTTTTGAAAGAAACTTGTAGGTTTATGTTACCTCTTACTATTTATTTTTTCTGTCTTATCTCTTCCAAACATGAATTAGCATTAAATTTTAATAAAAAATTTACATAAGCTTTAGAGAATTTTCTTTGGAAAAAGCATGATTTGATTATTTCTAAATTTATCAAATTATGTTTCTGATATATAATAATATATTCATTCTCAAGAAATTATTTCTTTTTGGTAACTAGAGCAACCAGTAAGTAAACCAGAAATGCAGAACTGATTGTGTGACATCTCAAAAGAAAAAAAAAAGCACATAAAAACCAGAAAGTACAGATTATAACCCTTGATATCAGGGAAGATAATATAAGCAAAACAAAAAATCCTACAATTGACACATATACTGATCTTAAGCTGATTTAAGTTTTAGTATGAAGTATTACATTATAGATTTGCAACCATCTAAAATTCATCTAAATACTAATCCACAAATATCCAGAGAGCCCAAAGTACAGAAGAGTAATTAATTGCTTTGTGACAAATGCAACAATTTAAGTTTCTTGCACAAAGGAATCTATGCCTTATAGATGAGACCAAAGGTGAAATATTTCTGAATACTGAGACATGTGACTGTGTTCCCATATAAAAAGCCATGAAGTACATGTACCAAAATATGATCAAGATTACTTTATTTATGATTGAGGTCTCTGGCTGTAGCTTAATAACTACAATTTCCCTCTGTTTCAGTGGGTTACAAGGAATTTATGAGTGCCTCACACTTGCATTAACCATGATTCTCACACACTAGTACACCAATATGAAAAATTTTTATCCTAATGTTAATATTATCTGGGTTCAAAAATTAGTAAACAAAATCTTATGGAGATAAAGGTTTATGGTCTTCAATCTCTCAAATCCTTCAGAGATGACCCATAATCCTCCAGCATATCTCCAGATAGCCTTCTCCATTTCCAGTAATTTCAAAACTTATGCCAATCTCTCACCCATTAGGCTGAATAGACAACCTTGCTGCCCTACTTTTTGAGGAAGTTAGAAGCCCCTACTTTCTGTCCAACTCTCCTGCTCCCCACCTTAATCTTACCTGATTCCTTCATAAATTAGTGAAGGATGTAACCCTCCTTACATCCAAGGCTAATTATTTTTGTTCCTATGCTTTGGATTTAATTTCCTTCTGCCTCCTTAGAGGCTTACCCCATTAACAGCCCCTACTCTTGTTTCTCCTGGTATGTCTTTCCCCCCCCCCCACTCAGCATGTAAACAGGGCCAATTCTTTCACCCTTTCCCCCCATATCACCTCCCAACTCTCACACTCATTTCCTTCTCTATCTACTCCCATTTCTCTGACTTGTTCTTACGGCCAAGCTTAAGTTTCTACTCTTCAACCCTCACTTACTCTTCAACCTAGTACAAGAGGTCTTCCTACCCCAAAGAACCCTCAAAAATTTATCACAAATCCAAAAGATTCATAATTTTATGTACCTCATCAATTCTTTTTAAACTACGTGATTCTAACCTTTTTTTTTTTGGAAGAGAGTGTAGGGATACTCTTCTTATTCTTTTTTTTTTTTTTTTTGGCAACCTCTTCACAGAGTTGCTAATTTCTTCTCTCACTCTTCATACTCTCCAATGATATATATATTTTTAAGATTTTATTTATTTTTTTGACAGAGAGAGACACAGCAAGAGAGGGAACACAAGCAGGGGGAGTGGGAGAGGGAGAAGCAGGCTTCCCGCGGAGCAGGGAGCCAGATGTGGGGCTCAACCCCAGGACACTGGGATCATGACCTGAGCCGAAGGCAGACGCTCAACCTACTGAGCCACCCAGGCGCCCCCGATATTTTAATTCATACCAATGATTCCAAAATCTGCATCCCAGCCAGTCTTCACATCTTTAAATACTTCCAATTCCTACTGGTCCATGTCAACTTGGATTTTTCATACATTCCAACCTCATTAATCATTTTCACACCTTTATATTTACTCCTTCTCTAGGGGTCCTTTAATAAATAACATCAATAATTTAATTTCCCAAGCCAGAAAGCAAAATATTATCCTGTATTCCTCCTTCCCTCACCCCATAACATCTAGTAACCAAGTACCTTCAAAAAAGTACCTTAGTTCTGTACCTCCCTTCCCTATTATTTTTTAGTGGCATAGATTATTGCAATGGCTGCCCAACTTATCTCTCCTCTTTAAGTTTACTGCTTCCAATTTGCCCTACATTCTGCTGCCACAGACATTTTAAAGACATAAATATGAACATGCTACTATTTAAATCAGAATTTTAATTTTAATAACAAAATATAAATGCTTTATAAAAAGATTTGTATAAAGTGTTTTCATGTTAGTTTATAGTTACAGTAACCTCTTTTTTTCCCTTCCTTTTTTTATTCAGTTGTTGGGGAAACCAAAACTCAGAATATGTGACTTATCAATGAAACACAACTCTATTAAGTGAGTAATGCAGGGCTCGTTTTCAAAACACTCTGGTTTTCCAACTCTAAATTCAATGCTTCTTTTTTTTTTACTATGTTAAACTTTACTATAAATCCCATTTACTTAACAAAGACTTAAAGATGTAACAGATTCTTACTAAAATCATATACTATCCCCCTCTTTATGAAACAGTAAGGATTCTCTGCAAAAAGTGAAACAGAAGAATATCAAAATGTTATTACCAAGCTATAATTAAGAACTGAAATACTTATTCAAAAGGCATGTTTTAGTAACTATTATCCATTTTACTTATGAAGAAAATAAGTATTTTCAAAGTGGAACATAAACATCTTTGGTAAATGTTAGATCTTTGCCACTACACCCATATGAGAGTCTTATTTTCACGTCAATTAAGAGTACACAAAAAGTGAACACTGTCTTTCTTTTAGGAAGTTTTCTAGAATGGTGGTAAACTAAACTGTGGATGAATTTTTTTTGCACACTTAATTTCAATTTGTTTTCATGATTAATTTCGCTTATAAATTTTCTTACCTCCTGAAATCAGATTGGAGTAAATATACTAAATTTACTAAATATACTAAATTTACTACAGAAAAAGTACTAGGCTACTTATATTAAGTGAAATAAGTCAAACTAAGAAAGACAAATACTGTATGATTTTACTTATACATGGAATCTAAAAAACAAATGAATAAACAAAAACCAAAATCAAATCTATAAATTCAGAGAATACACTGATGGTTGCCAGACGGAAGCACTAAGATTAATTCTCTCATTTAATGACATACTATTGAAAACATCTAGTGGTGGTGGGATGGGCAAAATGGGTGAAGGGAAGTGCAAGATACAGGCTTCCAGTTATAGAATAAATAAATCATGGGAATAAAAGGTACAGCATAGGGAATATAGTCAATGATATTGCAACAGTGTTGTATGGTGACAGTACCTACACACTTGCGGTAAACAAAGCATAATGTATAGAATTGTCAACTATACTAAAAAAAAAAGTACTAGGCCAAAATCCACTTTCTTTTCTTCTTTTTTTCCAACATCCTCTTTCTAACGTTACTTGCTGTGAGGTTTTTAGAGAAGTTAGTGCTAAAACCTTTAGCCTGTTCATCTTAGAAATGGTAATTCATTCATTAACTCAATAAATATTTAAGATCTACTATGTATATACTATTCCATATGAATAGATGGCTAGCAAAATAGCCAAGGTCCCTATGTTCATGGAATTCAGAATCCAGTGGAGGAGAGAGATATTAAGTAGTTAACATATGTAGTAAAATATTGTGGTGAGTGCTGTGAAGGGAAACAGGAAATTATGAAAGCATATAAAGGGGTCCCTATTAGGAATAAAGGAAAGCCTCTTTGAAAACCTAACATTTTAGCATATGAATACGAGTTGTTTCAGGAAGAAGAAGAAAAACGCTATCTAGACTGAAGGAACAGCATGTGCTAGGACCAGAACTTTGGGAGTTTGTTATCTTGGAGGAACTGACTAAATGATGTTGGAGTTTATGACAAGGGGATAAGAAATGATACATAAGGCTAAAGAGGTAGACTGGACCGAGACTATACAATGTCTTTAAGGTAATGGTAAGGATTTTATCCTAAGTGTAATGGAAAGCCACTCTAAGATTTTTAGCAGGGAAGAGATAAGATTTGATTTACATTTCATGAAGACCACTGGGAATACCTCAAAGGATTACTGGGAGGATCAAACACAAATCAAATGTTTAGTAAATAAAAACTCACATAAAGCTACAAGTACTTCAAAAAGGTCTAAATTAGGGGCTCCTGCGTGGCTCAGTCCGTTGAGCTGCTGCCTTGGCTCAGGTCATGACCCCAGGATCCTGGGACTGAGTCTCACATCAGGCTTCCTGCTCTGCGGGGAGCCTGCTTCTCCCCTTCCCTCTGCCTGCCTCTCTGCCTACTGTGCTATCTCTCTGTCAAATAAATAAATAAAATCTTAAAAAAAAAAAAAAGGTCTAAATTATATGGTGCTAAATATTCTGAAGGCATCAAGAAAGACAATTTGTATTGTGGTCAGGACAGAATAGTTTTCAATGGCTCCAAAGAAGATAGGTCAATTTTAGGACCCCACACAAATCTGAGTCAATTTTAAGACAGTCCTCAAATGTTGAAAAGCTACTATAACAACTAAAAAGGCCAAATTTTCTTTTTCTTTTTTTGGTGGTGGTGGGGTAAAGATAGGAGAGTTCTAAAAGTTTATACTATTTTTATACACACCAAAAGCAAATTGAAGGAAAGATATATACAGGCCAATAAATGATTGAGAAACAGCCCTAGACATAAAGGAGTTTAAAAGCAGTATGGAGAATGGGGATATCTCAGCAGCTGCATTTAAGAAATCATAGAGCTAATGAATGCATAGTTCTTTCTTTTCTTTTTTGATTAGTACATTTATACTTACAACTTTTGGATAGGCAATTCCTGCTTAATTTCCTAATATGACATATATATAACATCATTTATTTCTTAAAATCCTACCTTTTTCTCTGCAAAGTAGATATAAAACATTCTTCTACAACTAAGAAAATACACAAGTATTTCAGCCTAATCCAATGTAGCACACAATTTCAGAAAAACATGTATAACTATCTTATGCAGAATTAGCGGAATAAACAACTCTTGATGTTAATTCACTCTAAGATTAATTCTCTAATTTAATGATATACTTACATAGCAAGAGCATAAAAACATTTTCAATACTAAAGGAGATATCGATGATTTCTAGCATTTTAAATCATTATAAGCCAGATAATTCACAGGCTTTTTTAAAAAGTACCAAACTGTAATTCAGGATTTCATTGTTTCAGTAAAACTTAATTGAAAGCTATTGAGTTCTTTCAAATAAAACAATGGCTTCATTAATCTCTTTATATCTTCATTTTAAATTTCAAGCATTTCCAACCTATTTTCTACTTTGCACATTAAATTCATCAGTTAGCAGGAACTAATTTTTATGACCTCTTTTTACATCTAAACTAAGACAAAAAAGGAACTCAGGAAGGAGGCCAAGTAAGATTGTGAAAATGAAAAGAAAACCCATAGAAAGGGAGAAAATTTTGCAAATCATCTCTCTGAAAAGGGATTTGTGTCTAGAATACATAAACTCTTAAAACTCAATAATACAAAGACAAATAATCTAATTTAAAAATGGGCAAAGGATCTAGGTAAACATTTTGCCAAAGAAGGTGTACAAATGGCCTATATGCACATATGAAAAGATGTGCAACATCATTAGCCATTAGGAAAATGCAAGTCAAAACTATGAGATACCGCTTTACATATGCTAAGATGGTTGTAATCAAAAAAAGACATTAACAAGCACAGTCAAGGATGTGGAAAAACTGGAACCCTCATACACTGTTGATGGCAATGTAAAATGCTGCACCCATCTTTGAAAAAAGCCTATCAGTTCCTTAAAAAATTAAACACCCAGGAATTCCACTCCTCGGTATATACTCAAGACAAATCAGTTATGTCTACACAAACAAAAGTATGTACGTACATATAACAAAAAGTTATGTCTACACAAAAACTTGCACATGAATTGTTCATAGCAAGATTATTCATAAGGGCCAAAAATGTGAACGCAAATGTCCATCAACTGATGAAGGGATGAATTCAATGTGGTATATTATCTATACAATGGAATATTATTCAGTAACAAAAAGAAATGAAGTACTAATACTTCATGAAAGAAGCCAGACACAAAAATCACATATATGATTCCATTTATATGAAATATCCAAAACTGCCAAATCTATAGAACTAAAAGTAGATTAACTGCCTAGAGCAGGGGGATCTGAAGAGAAATTGGGGGAAGCAGGGGACTGCTAATAGGTATGGAGGATTTTGGGGGGGGGGGGTGATAAAAAATATTCCAATGTTGATTGAAGTAATGGTTGCACAATTCTGTGAGTATACCAAAACCCAGTAAACTGTGTATTTTAACTGGGAAAATTGTACAATATGTGAATTACATCACAATAAAGCTGTTATTTTTTTTTTAAGAGTGGAAGGACATATATCTGGATGAGATTAATAGGGATGATTTTACAGAGATTGGTTTTTTTTTAATATTTTATTTATTAGAGAGAGTGCGTGCGCACAAGAATGAGAGAGAGAGAGAGAGAAAGAGAGAGAACAGGGCAGTGGGAGAGGGAGAAGCAGACTTCCCACTGACCAGGGAGCCCAATGTAGGGCTCGATCCCAGGACCCTGAGATCATGACCTGAGCCGAAGGCAGACACTTAACCAACTGAGCCATCCAGGCACCCCCAGAGATTGGTGTTGAGCTAGGTTTTGAAGTAAGTGAAGGTCAGGAATTAGTAAACTGTATTTGAAATAATATGAATGATGTATAATGCCCTATGAGGCAGAAATGAGTAAATAATTTTCAAGAAATGGGAACCAACCATCAGCATCAAAGCAGAGCTACATTAATTAGAAATAAGATTGCTAAGACTAGAATGCTAAACCAAGGAGAAAGCCTCAGAAAATCCCATAGGCTCCTCAAATGATAACAGATGAAAATGCTATCTTTAATATGCCAAAGCGATCACTGCCTGGTTTTAAAACTTCAAAGTATTCATCTCTCAAAAAGTTGCTTCCATAATATGGGTAATGGCTCTATCACTCACAGGCAAGCAATACAGTTTAAAACGCAGGCTTTCGAGTTGACTGTCTAGGTTAGAATCTCTGCTCTAGGGGCGCCTGGGTGGCTCAGTTGGTTAAGCGACTGCCTTCGGCTCAGGTCATGATCCTGGAGTCCCGGGATCGAGTCCCGCATCGGGCTCCCTGCTCGGCAGGGAGTCTGCTTCTCCCTCTGACCCTCCCCCCTCTCATGTGCTCTCTCTCATTCTCTCTCTCTCAAATAAATAAATAAAATCTTAAAAAAAAAAAAAA
>NC_138373.1:111358787-111373138 GCF_054177405.1 Leptonychotes weddellii | reverse complement strand
GAATCTCTGCTCTATCACTGACCCAAGTGTGTGACTATGTACATATAACTCTATACCTCAGTTTTTGTATCTGTAAAATGAGAATACTATCACTTATTTCATATATGTGTAAAGCTCTTAACATGTAGTAATTTTTTAACCATCACCATAACTATATGGTACATGTAACTACTTAACTATACCTCTCCAGAGAATTAAGTTTCTACAGCTTGAAATCCATTCAAATTTGTGAACATAAATTTGTTAAAACATGCTGTTAAACAATATAAAGCAACCCAAATTATCAGCTCTTTTACCATGATCAGATCATTTCACCCTTATTCTTAATTTTTTTGTGCAAAATTTTACTCAAGGAACTTCATCTTTTCACTCAAGTAATTAATTGTCTCTAGTGCTCCAGGTTTTGATTTAACTGGCTCTCTAAAACTTAGAACGGCCTGGCCTCAAAGCCACTCTTAGACTTGCCTGTGAAAGCCTTTGACTTCTTTCACAAAGGAAGTCCTTTCTATGGCTACTACTGTTACACGATTTTTCTTAACAGTAAGGAATTACCACATAACATCTGGGTCTTCTCAAAGCTAATAGGAGGGAAGAGACAGCTAGCTCTCCTCCTCATGGAGAAGAAAAAGTAGTCATTACCCTCCTTTTGTGGGGAAGATCTATAAGGAAACCATGTAAAATCCTACTGATGGAAGCAGTAAAAATGTTGTAGGTATAACCAAATACAGGTTAATTCTACAGAAAATTTCTGCCTCATATTACAATCTGGCCTTTTTTACTTCTTTTTGAGGAGCAGTTCTTAATTATTCCTTCAGATATGTCCTTTTAATCTGTATCCAAAAGTGAGATCACTTACTAACAGTCTTATTCTAGGTTTCTTTTTTTTTTTAATTTATCTATTTTTTAAGATTTTATTTATTTGAGACAGAGAGAGAGAGAGAGCACAAGCAAGAGGAGCGGCAGAGGCAGAGGGAAAAGCAGACTCCCCGATTCCAGGACCCTGAGATCATGACCTGAGCCGAAGTCAGACGCTTAACCCACTGAGCCACCCACGCGCCCCTCTAGGTTTCTTTAGTAGTGACTTCTGTATAAACTGGATGATAAAACTGAAAGGAACTACATTCCCTTGTTTAAAGAACAGATGGAAAAAGAGTATGGAGAAATGACTTCAAGGGAAAAAATATAAGACAGAGAGTATGAATTACAGTGAAAACTGAGGAAATGAAAATAAAAGGCACAAACCAAAATGAGTCAAGGAAGAAAAAATTGTTTTAGTAACTGCTGAATAATTCTATATAGGAAGAACTAAGAAGGAATAATAATTTAATGAAATACTGTTTGCATTATATTTGAGTAGTGACAGCATGAAAACATTTTTTAAAAAGATTTTATTTATGTATTTGATGGAGAGAGAAAGAGAACAAGTAGGGGGAGGGAGAGGGACAAGCAGACTCTGCGCTGAGTGCAGACCCTGACTCAGAGCTCCATCTCACCACCCTGAGATCAAGACCTGAGCTGAAATCAAAAGTCGGATGCTTAACCTATTGAGGCACCCAGGTGCCCCAAAACATTTCTAATACTAAGAAGATACTGATAATATCTAGTATTTTAAATCATTATAAACCAGGTATTTAAACTAACTCTGAACTCATCAAACATTTGTAAAATGAGGTAAATAAGAGCACTTATTTTATTTTATTTTTTTGGAGTAATTTGAGAAAGATAGGTATTTTTTTAAAAGACTTTATTTATTTATTTGAGAGAGAGAGAGAGAGAAACAGCATGAGAGGGGAGAGGGTCAGAGGGAGAAGCAGGCTCCCCACTGAGCTGGGAGCCCGATGTGGGACTTGATCCCAGGACTCCGGGATCATGACCTGAGCCGAAGGCAGTTGCTTAACCAACTGAGGCACCCAGGCGCCCCAAGCACTTATTTTAAAAGCTGCATAAGTATAAAGCATTTGGAACAGCTTTCCAGAAGCAACACGTTAAGATTTTCTATATACTCCATCATATCTAAACTGATCAGTCATAAAACACAAGTTTTATGTAGAATTCTGCTACTAAATATAAAATAGATTCCACTTAAAAAGAAAAAAATGTTCATTTTTTTTTCCTTTTGAAGTGGAACTACATTTTAAAATGCATCTTCAGGGGTGCCTGGGTGGCTCAGTCGTTAAGCGTCTGCCTTCATCTCAGGTCATGATCCCAGGGTCCTGGGATCCAGCCCCGCATCGGGCTCCCTGCTTCATGGGAAGCCTGCTTCTCCCTCTCACTCTCCCTGCTTGTGTTCCCTCTTTACCTGTATCTCTCTCTGTCAAATAAATAAATAAAATTTTGAAAAAAAAATAAATAAAATGCATCTTCAAAATAAGTGATTTTGGGGCCTGAATTAAAGCCCCAATTACTTGGGTTCAAATCCCATATTATGGTGTGAACACTTGAGCCTAGGATTCCTATTCTGTCAAATGTGAATTACAGCACATTCACATTCTAGTGCCCCAGAATTGTAGTGATGAGTAAATAAGTTAACATATGTAAGTACTTAAAATGGTACCTAGCACATGGTGTTTTCAAATATAATACTACACATCATGGCCTGACAAACTAAGTTTTTCTTATACGTATGCGTGAGCAAGATTAATGTTTGTCACAAAACTATTCTGTAAAAAGAACATTTATTTAGTACCTTATGTGTGCTAATGGGAAAATGGTATGATTTAGAAAAAAAAAAATAAAGCCTGAATGTCACGAAAGAGATAAATGAAATCACAGACTAAAAAGCTCTGGATCTTCCTGGAAATAAGGTACATTAATTTTGGATTGACTAACAACTCAGAAGTGATTTAAAAACTTATAATAAGGCTTAAATTAGGAAAAATTGCCTTTCTAGATTTTAAGCAACTAAAATGTAAAAAATACACCTTAATAATGTCACTATTTCTGTCCTTATTTTCACCAATTTACCAACACTAAAAAAACCCGTTTTGCTTTCTGGTCTCATTTCCTGCAAATGATGTGATATATACCCTAATTTAGTGGTTAACACTTTGGCACAACTAAAATTAATACTTATAGTAATAATAATGTAAAAATTTCTTGAACAAGTATATACTAAACAATTTGGAGTTTACATTAATAGTGTCCCTTTACATTATGAGCTGATTTGTCATTTTAAGGTTATTTTCTGTTAGTGTTAATCAAAGTTACAGAAACATAAGAGACCATATAAAATAAAGCCTCAAAAGATTTCTAAGTAAAAGAGTAGGAATCGAAGCAAAGCCCTAAAACTGAATGTCTTCTAATCTGAAAACCTCAATGATCTGATGGACTATTCCTTGCCTATTTATTGAAACAAAAATACCATACATATTTGAAATGACTCTAAATACAAATTAAAGTTACTCTCTGAAGTACCTTAAATCTACTAGAGTTATTAGGGTTTATGCAATAATGACACACAAAATTTAATTTGTAAAGTTAGCTATGCAATACCATTGAACATAAAAATTTAAAACATCATACATAAAAAATTAGTGAAAATGACTGGTAGAAGAGTAACATTTAATAAAAACGGGGAAATAAAGCAGTGATTTTGATGATCTGTAGTTATCTGTTTACTTATATCTCCAAAGAGAGTATTCCTTAACCCACAACTTGCCTTTGTAACTCATTTATTTAATTACCCATCCCCCTTAAATAGGTTCCTCTATCCCTAATATACTTAACATGTAATGTACTTAAAATAATTTTTCCTTTTATCTCATCAAGAGAAACCAAGTATCTGAAGATCAATTTATCTTTCATTCAATCTAAGTTAAACAAGTTCTAGTTCCTTTATCTTTATTTCTATAGTTCTAAATTCAAACAATCTTAATCTTGTTCATGGTTTTCTGAATATCTCCTTTGAGCTAAAATACAGTTTAAGAAACAGCATTATGAGACTACTTTATATTCCTTCTAATGCAGATCAGTGTCACTTTCATACCTCACCTTTTTAAGAGGTATAACTCTCCTGCATCAATTTTGACTTGTCACTATAAAGTCTAGTATTAAGCATATCATAAAGTTTGTTCTTCCTCATCTCAGACTTGTGTACTTACTTTCATCTCTAGAAACTCAGTCGGCAGATAAAAATCATTGATTATTTACAAATAAACAGAAACTAGTTTTCAAGCAGAATCAACTATTGCCTAATCTGGTTATCTACCAGAGAACTATCAAACAATCCTTATTCAAAAAGTGCTTACAGACTACTTAATGAGGGGCGCCTGGGTGGCTCAGTCGGTTAAGCGACTGCCTTCGGCTCAGGTCATGGTCCCAGGGTCCTGGGATCGAGTCCCATGTCGGGCTCCCTGCTCCGCGGGAAGCCACCCTGCTTCTCCCTCTCCCACTCCCCCTGCTTGTGTTCCCTCTCTCGCTGTGTGTCTCTCTCTCTCAAATAAATAAATAAAATCTTTAAAACAAAACAAAACAAAAAAAACCAAACTACTTAATGAAAATAGTTTCATTTTCATTAGTTTATTCATTTTAAGGCACTTGACCATAACATCAAATATTAGTATTAAGCTTTCAAGAATAAACATAGTAAACCTTCCGTTTTTTTCTCAATAGTCATCAGTCTTTTTCAAGATGGTTACACACATATACCAAGATAATGTCCCATCTGCATATGGCCCATTTCAGCTATAAAACAGCGGACTGGATTTGCCCAAATAACCATAAATGACTAATCCAAACATCTTTTAAAAAGACATTAAAAATAGAAATAACTTTTTTACAAGTTAAAAACAAGTTTTAATGAGTCCCAAAAACATGAGCCCAAGTAACAATTATTAAATCTTTACCAGTTCTGTAATCATGCATACATAATGAAATGTGTACTTCTCAAATTATTCTCCCTAAAACTCTGAATCAAACTTTTGCTCTAAACTATTTCCTTTTTTGACAGATTTCACCTAATTGCAAATTAACTGGCTTACATATAAACCAAATTGGTTTTTGCAAATCCACAGTACCATCCTGCTCCTGCATTTTTTTCCTTTAACTAAGAGGGGTAATCAATCAAGGACAAAAATTTTCACATTCTGGGGCACCTGGGTGGCACAGGTGGTTAAGCATCTGACTCTTGGTTTCAGCTCAGGTCGTGATCTCAGGGTCTCTCAGGGTCGTGAGATTGAGCCCCGCGTCAGGCTCCCCACTCAGTGGGGAACCTGCTTAAAAAAGGACTCTCCCCCACTGCCCCTCCCCACCCCTTCTCAAATAAATACATCTTAAAAAAAAAAAATTTCCACATTCTGCTGTTATCTAAATATGTGGGCTTCAGTTTCCTTTTCTTTAAAATGAAAGCACTGAGAAGACTCAAATTTATGGACTTCCTGTATTCTTTAAAACAGATCTTTAAAATGATTTACAGTAACTTTGTGAAAAAGCAAAAATACTTTTATTTGAAAAATGTCAAAGTTTAATGCCCCCAATACACATACTGTTCCTATCATCCCATAGTGTCAACACCACCAATTATTACTCAGAATACCAAAAACATACATTAAAAAAGAATATCCATCTGAATAATAGCCATATTTAAACTTATAGATTTCTATTTTATGGAAATCCACATCCATCTTTTTATGAGGTGGTGATAGGCTAGGTGAATTAAGAATCTTTAAGTGTTCTTTAACAAAACATAGGAAGCAAGGATTAATTTAACTTTAATAATCCACAGACCAAGGTAAACATGTGTCCTAGGAAGTATCCAATTCCTGCACAGGAATAAACATCTCACACTTACATGAACAATAATGATTATTAAATCATCTAAAGATCATATTTTCTGTTGTAATGCAACAAGTGTATGCTTACACCCTTAGGGATTTTTATCATATAAACACAGAATCTACGTAGCCTAACAAAGTAGGAAAAAAGTACCAAGACTTAGATCAAAATACTTAAATTCAAGTCCCAAGACTGCCATCTACTAGCTTACTTGAAAATGTCCTAATACTACAGCATTTTATCAGAAGTAAATGGCGGTGACAATAAAGTAACTAAAATTTTATGTTATCTCATAAACAGATAATATTTCAGAATGTTCCACGGAACCAAGATAAAACCCCTACAATGAAATTATTATTTTCCATTTCATAGTTGAAGACATCGAGGTACAATGACTTAAATTAACTCTCCTCAAAGTCATATTGCAGGTTAAGTGGTGAAACGGTGATCTAACTAGGTCTAAATCTTATGTTCCTTCCACTAAGTCAGAGGAGTACGTGGAAAAAACACTCTGTAAATTATATACCACTGTTATGGTCACAATGGGACATGAAAATAATTGTTATTATAGTAAAGAAGCACACTGTCTTTCCTAATAAACAGCTCTTTATGTTACATATTCACATATTTAAGTTATTCTGAATACCACTTAGTATGGCCGACAAGTATTAAAAACCACACATACTTCCTTCAGTGTTTTAAGTATATCCTTTGGTATTTTATAAGTCTGAATATTAGCAAGTGACTTAAACCTCAAGTGGACTTATCTACTTTTTGCAGGCCTACGTTATCCCTCAAACAGGAGGGAAGGGCTGCGCTTCTAAGAGAAATGCTGCCGGTTTCTATCAAGCCTCCACTAAAGCACAAGACCACGTGGTATTTCTCATTAGCCTAAGGTTCCGTACTCCTCTCCCTCCTTTTGACAAGGAACTGGAAACTAGGGTTTCTTTCTCTTAAGTGGCGCCCTGACACATGCCACCTGTGTAGTACGAACCGCAAACATCCTGCAGCCTGCCTCCCGGAAGAATACAAGAATCAGAATAACAAGGAACTTGAATGCCGACAATGCCGGGAAAGGAAATGACTGGAGAAGGAAAGAGGGTAAGATCTTGATAAGCCGCGGGACCTGGACCTGTCAAAAACTGAGAGACTCACGCCGAACGACTATAACCTATCATTCGGGAAGGCCTGAGGTGGGAGCGGCACTACGGAAGGAAAGAGGACGAAAAGAACTGTATGAGTCGCCGTCGCCGCTCCTCTGAAGCCTCTCAGCACGCCCCGACAAGCCACGAACCCTGGCCCTCATCTCGGGTCCAATCTTTGCCCCAACATTTCGCAAGCAGCCAAAATCCTGCTGCCCAGTGTGGCCGCCGTCGGACCTGCCCGCACCTGTCACTAGCGAAAGACACCAGCCCGCAGTTCCCGCCCAGTTCTCCATCATCCTCCCGCAACCGCGGCCACCTCAACCCCTTTCTCTCACCAGGTGTCCCCTTTCCGGAGCGAGGTTTTGAGCAGCGTCGCGATGTCAGACCGCTGGATGTCCAGATCCGCCGCTCCGCCTTCCGCCATCTTCTTCCACTAGCGGTAGCGGAGGCGGCAGCGACGGCGGCGGCACGCCCCAGAGCATTGTGGGAATGGCGTCCCGCGGCCCCTCCCAGTCGGCAGGTCGAAACCAAAAGAGACGTTGGGGCGGGGGGGCCGCCTCGGGACAAGAGTTGGTCCCGGGGGCGGACCGAGTACGCTGCCGTGGTCTGCTGCCCCCAATCGGCCCCCGCGCGTCCAGCATCTCGCCTTGGACTCCTCTGGCTCGGAACAGCCAGGTTTTAACCCTTCCCTGTGGGGGCCCTCGGTCCTCTCTCTCAAGAGCGGTGCCACCGCCCCGTCCATCCTCGACTTCTGCCTCCCTCCCTCTTTCTCATAGGCGCCTGAAAACCCTTATTTGCGCATTCACTCACGCTTGAGGGTGGGGCGGGGCGGGGGGCGTGGGGACGGCTAAGATATGGCAGAAAATTTTAACAGCTCTGAGACACTAGTCTTTTCGTTGCTCGTCGCAGAGCCTAAACTCGGTGAATTTTGGCCCAAACAAAGAACAATCCGAAACCGAACGCTTGGCCTCAGTGCCCTTCTTGGGCTCCTTCCTGCCCTCCTACTCCTGCTGTAGGTGGAAACCTTTTATAGGCTCTTTGTGACGCCTCCCCAGGCACACCCAGACGCTAAACTGCAGTGAAAAACACGTTCCAGTTCCTCGGTGAACACGGTGTGAAGTATGTATCAAATAATGAATGCCAGGTACTAAAAAGGAAGGAAACGTGCGAGGAAACCTTTATCCTCGATGTTATAGAGTAACATTTTCTTAAAACACATCTTCCCATGTGTGTATACCTAAAATTATTTAGTAATACCAGCTTTTATTGTAGCCAATTATGTTACAAATGGGGAAATCGAGTCTCAAAAATCAAATGCTAAGGTCACACAGTAGGTGGAGAGGTTAAGTTTATAACCCAAGTTCCAAACCCCGCGTGCTATCTGTCCACTAGAGCATACTGATTACCTCTCCTTTTGAAAACCTGACCCTAAATATTAACTGGGCTGCACTGGATTCATCTTTGTTATTGCTTCTTCTTCTTCCTTTTTAAATCTGTACAGCTGGTGGTTAGCATCATGCTACCTAACATAAGAACCACCTAAAGAAAAAAAAAAAGAACCACCTAAATATTTGTTTCAAATGAATTGTGGCAAAACTGCTTAAATATTTCCAAGCATGAGAAGGTCCAGAAATTTGACTTTAGGATAATATAAATTATGTGAAAAGTCTACAAACTGGATAAGAATTCCTGCATGATCTCTCATTTCCCCATGTTTAATGTCTAACTCATTTGGTGGGAATGCAATAAAGATGGATGCAATTATGCTAGAAAGAAGTACTGAGCCCTTCCAAATTAAAGTAGTGTATACTGGCATTATGATGTGTGTGTATCAGCATCATAGTTGCTTATTTTCTTCATAATAAAACTATTTTGCACTATCATGTCATCCTTGATTTGAGAGTCTGAAAGCAGCTTCCAGTTACTGCTATTTCTTGTATTATTTGGCTTTTCTTATGACAGGTTAAAAAAATTAGTTCCTCTAACCATGAGTGCCATCAAAGGGCACGTTCCTCCCCCGCCCCGGCCAACCTCTGAAAGACAACAAATTAATTTTCCAAGGAGAGGCAGCATGATATGGGAAGAGTATTGGAGCCATACGAACAACAGTTAAATCCTCACCTCAACCTCTAGCTGCAAAGTACTTAACTTTTAGTTTATTCATAAAATTAGGGATACTAGTATCTACCTTAAAGGATTTTTATGAAGATTAAATGAAACAATATGTGTTTATTGCCTGAGATATAAGAGCCAATCAGTGAACGCTAATGTTGCTTACTGGTGACAGGATGAATTGTATAGTATATACATTATATCTCAATAAAGCTGTGAAAAAATGGTCATAGACTTTGAAGTCAAAACCATTCTATCATTTTATAGCATAATTGAGAAATGAGGCCTCATGCACACTCCTCTATCAGTTGCCTTTCAAAGAAGATGCATATTTGGAATGTTGAAGCCTGTACCCATGCAACAAAGTAAAGTAACCTTTTCATTTGCACCACAGTCAAGGCAATGAGTTAACTGGACCTACAGATGTAAGTTCAATGTTAATTTGAATTATACATCAGATTTATGAGGCCATTTTGTAGACCTAATTAGTTGCCGTCAGAGACAGAAAAGAAATAACAGTTATAGTATTGTATTTAGTAAGCACTTACAGAGTTCCAAGACCAGTTCCAAACACTTTAAAATATTAACTTGCTCCTCACAGCAACCCTATGAGGTAGGTATTATTATTATTCCTATTCCGCAGAGGTGGATTGAGGCAATTGACAGAACACAAATTTGAAACCAGGAAGTCTAGCTCCAGAATCTAGAAGTTTGGGTAAGTTTTACTTTTTCTACCAATCTTTATGATCTCCCCCCCCCAGTTTTATTGAGAAACAATTGACATATATTACTGTATAAGTTTAAGGCATACGGCATAATGGTTTATTTACGTATATTGTGAAATTGATTTGATTATAGCAGTCAACTTTCTAATGACCTCAGTTACTAATTTATGGAAATTCTGATTATTTCACTCATGCTTCTTTCAATTATGAAGAGAAATGAGATTTTTTTCATAAACATTGAATTGGTTGAGGTCCACTTCCCTTCTGAATTGGTAGTAATTGATGAGAAATTAACTTTCTCTTACATCACATAGATAATTGAATATAAGCCGGGACTTAGATTGCTTCTGTGGGATCAGTATCTTGATGCTTCCCTTAGTTAACTTTGCAAGAATGTACTATTTGCTTGGTGATCATCATTATATTCTCACATTCTCTCACACTTTTCTCGTCCACTAAAACTTTAACCTAGGGCTTTGAGAAGGGGAAAAGAGTATGCTGAGAACTTAAGAAATAGGCTGGATACGAACAAAGTGTACCTTACATAAAGGCAGACTCGGTTTTGAAATTAGAGATACTCTAGGAAGGGTTCCTTGATCTTCAAATAATTCCCCTCTCTACTCACTGTTAAAATAATCCCTTTCAGAGAGGTTCTTATACACACCAATTAAAAGGACTTCAAATAGAAATACTTTGGGAGAGAGTAAGGTTTAAACTGAGGTGTCAAATGAGAGCCAGTTTTCAGGCTGGGATGGATCAGAGAAAAAAAGAAAAAACACTGTGTTTTTATTTTTAAAAGGCTGAATGGAAGAAAATACAGAGAAGTCCAAGACAAGTTTTGTCTAACTCACAATATTGTTTGATGCTGGCTACATGAGCCTAAGGAAAAATCTTCCAGAATAAACACATTCCTGAAAAGAACAATGATTGATACATTGCTGTCTTTATTTTTCAACTCTTACTATGTTTGGTCTTCAGTAAGCACTATTTCACTTTTTCCTTCTACTTTGTTATTCCTCTACAGTTATTCCCTCTGATAACCCCTTCTCCCCCTGATTTTATTCACCCCTCTAAACCATTCTTTTCTCTTTTGTAATTTTATAATTCCCTTCTCCCATTACTAGCTCTCTAAATAGCTAAAAGGCAGTGGAAAGGCGGGGGAGTAGTGCAAACACCAAAACAGTATGTAGTAAAGTGTTTAATCCGTTAATGATATTTTGAAACTTGAGATATGAATAAAAATTGTTAAGTGACATGTTACAGTTTTTAAAACAACAACAAAAATACAGAGGCTCCTTATTTCAGGCAAATGTTAGGTTCTAACAAAGAGAAAGAAAAAGTAGTGAAATGAATACAATGTCTTGTACAAAGGGCTAGTATACTTGGATTTTGAGTTTGGCTCAGTGCTACTAACTAGCTGGGTAACGCTGGTCAAGTCATTTAATCTCCCTGAGCATTAGTTTCCTCATTATAAAAGAGGGTGATTAGACTCTTCAAGGGATAAAACTCAAATTCTTGCAAGGGTTAGACTATGTAACTAATGTAAACGGGTGAAGCAAATCTGTGGTAAGATAGTAAGAAGTTTTGGGGACTCTAATGAACTGTCTGCTGCAATGAAAGTTATTTAAGATTTTTTAAAAAGATTATTTATTTGAGAGAGAGAAAGCAAGTGGAGGGCAGGGGCAGAAAGAGGGAGAAAGAATCTTAAGCAGACTCTGCACTGAGCAGAGGTCGATGCGGGGAGCGATCTCAGGACCCTGAGATCAAAACCCTGAGATCATGACCTAAGCTGAAACCAAGATCTGGACACTTAACCGACTGTGCCACTCAGGTGTCCCAAGTTATTTAAATTAAAAAAATTAGAACAAACAAAATTATATCTCCTACCCTAAGGGATCTGGAAAGTTTCATTTTAACACGGGAATGAAGTCTGGGAATTGATTAATCTGAGTTGCTACTTGAATTCTTTTTGGAAGTGCACACAAAATGCTCTGAAAGCTGACACTACCCTGAAGGTTGATGTCAGCCTATGGTATAGGCTGATACTCACTGAATGATATAGTAGATACTCACTGAATGACAATAGAACTAAACTGAATTGAATCAATAAACAAATCAAATAGTCTTTATAGGTCTAGAATTCTATCATGAACAACAAAAAACTCTTTTTTTTTTTTTTTTTACAACAAAAAACTCTTAAGAGACATAGTACATCCTGTGGTTCCTAGATATTTTTTAATGAAATGTACTTGTATGGTGGGAAACTTTTCCAAGAAAGAATTGGGTTATCCTAGATCAATATAGTGATACATCAAGTGATATAGATCGAATCAAGGTTGCTAGTAGGGAAAATCTGCCTGTTTTATACTTATTTATATTTACTGACAGATTTTAAGGTTGATAAATAATCACTTCATGAAAAAAATAGAAATGTTAAGCAGCCTCCGAGTCCTTTCCCAAACTTCAAAATAATCAATGAACTTTAGAAAGCAAAATCATTTTAGATATGCTAATATTTTAATTAATAAAACAAGTTAAAATATTGATCTTAACTCTATATACTTGATCATTTTTACTTTATATCAGTTTTGTGCAAGAGTTTAAAAAGGTTTTCTTTTATGCTCATGGATTTTGAAAATCTACACATCCAACGTGAAGTAGAGAGTTGTGTAATGATCCACTGATTCTGCAACTATATAGGTTCCAGAGAGATTAACTTGTTTTCTCCCAAGAGATGACTGAATTATTATTCAGTTTTTCTATTTGGTCAATCCTTCTCTTCATTTTGGCTTAAATAGCAAAAAGATTTAAACTGCTTACAAAGAGTTTTAGAATAATATAATAGTAGGTCTTAAAGAATACATGTATGTTCCAGGAGTGATATAAACATTAAATGAGGCATTTTTCATGATTTTGTCTTCCAGGTATCTCTAAGCAATAGGACACTACAGACCCTATTAAGGGCCTGTTAGAAGACCTCAAGAAGATGATTTTATAAAATATTTACCATTGTTTTCTGTTGCTAGCCAGCAAACTACTGTTTAGATCCTTCTGAACTATGTCAGTGCTGGATTTCTAAAATTTTAGAAATCAGTGACCCAAGGCTATTATGTAATATATTTGTCATACTTCTATATTAGGAAGGATTCATGAGATGTGCAGGAAATAATAATACACTGCTACATGTAATTTAACTTAATGTTTGTGGAAATGTTTATAGAATATAATGGAAAGGGTATACATTTTGGGATTGGAAAGACCTATATATGAATGCCTCATTCTGCTACTTGCTAGTTCTGTAACACTGAAAAGTTTAGTTTCCTCATCTGTAAAATGAGAATAATAGATGTATTTCATAGGATTCAGTAAAAAGAGAATGAAATAATGAATGTGAAACTCTTAATAGAGCTCAATATATAGTATCAATTACTTACGGAATTTTTTTCCCTCATCAACTGGGGCAGTTCCTAAACAAACGTCTAAACAAATTCATTAAAATCACAAAGCTGCTATGCAATAACATAGACAGTTGTGTTAAAATTAATGGTATCCCATGTCAAAGAAAACCAATCACTAAAGGGGCTAAGAAGGATAATATTAAAATTCCATCTTTACCCACAGTCTTCTCTGTGTAGGTATTCTGAAGGATAAAACAATGTACTTGGAAGCCATAGTAGAATATAACAGAAAAGTATTCACATGCTTATGAAGGTTCTCTAATTACAAAAGAAGAGATACATAACAGATCAAATGCATGTGTCACAGTCATTTTACCTATAGACTGACAGCCCAGAAGGCAGAATTGTGGCTTCTCAGAGATGTCAATGTCCTAATCCCAGAACCTGTGAATGTATTATCTTATGTGGCAAAATGGACATTGCAGGTTTGGTTAAGGTTAAGGACCTTGAGATGGGAAGATTATCTTGTATTAGCCAATTGGGCCCAATCTAATCACATGAATCCTTGAAAGTGGAGAAACTTTCTTGGCTGTGGTCAAAGGTAAAGATGACAATGGAGGTATGGCTTTGAAGATGAAATGAAGGGGCCATGAGCTGAGGAATGTAAATGGCTTCTAGAAACAGGAAAAGGCAAGGAAATGAATTCTATTCTAAAGCCTCTGGAAAGGGGCAGTGTTGTCAGGGCCTTGACTTCAGGCCTGTGAGACCTGTATTAGACCTCTAAACCATAGAAATAGATACTACATTTATGTTGTCTCAAGCCACTAAGTTTACGGTAATTTGTTATAGTAGTAATAGAAAACTAATACAGACAGTAGAATAGCCTACCCTAAGGAAATTAAGACAAAGCAAAATATTTTTAGATCTAAAATTGACCAATGTGTCCATCTACTGTATCACTACACATATATGTCATGGATAACAATTATAAGAAATTGAGTCAACTACTAGTTGACAAAAATATGGAAGATATTTTTAGCAATGAGCTCTAAAACTAATACAGTACAGAAAGTAATAGCCATACCAAGGTCTTCAGTGATTATGAGATAATTTTTTTAAGAGAGAGAGGAGAGGGGTGGGGAATGGGCAGAGATAGAGGGAGAGAAAATCTTTTTATTTATTTATTTATTTATTTATTT
>NC_138373.1:111299484-111358287 GCF_054177405.1 Leptonychotes weddellii | reverse complement strand
GCTGGATCGTATGGTAGCTCTATTTTCAACTTTTTGAGGAACCTCTGTACTGTTTTCCAGAGTGGTTGCACCAGCTTGCATTCCCACCAACAGTGTAGGAGGGTTCCCCTTTCTCCACATCCCCGCCAACATCTGTCGTTTCCTAAGTCCCTGGCATTTAACCACATAATAAAATAGACAATCAGTCCATAAATGGTAGCCTATACAAATATCATGAGTATATATTGTTGCTTGGTTTAATCGACTGCATAATATTTTTAAAAAATTATTTCATCTACTTGATAAACTGAAATGGCTATGGGGCTTCATTCCAGCCTAAAGGTATGTGATATGCACTTATATATATGTAATTAGGCAGTTCTTAAAGCCAAATTTGCTAATGCTACACTGCGGGTCCAGCATCATAAGTACTAAAGCTTTTTCCTGCCATGTTTCCTATATCAATATTACTAAGTGGAGCAGCTCAACATTCAAATGTAGTCTCCATACAAAAATATGTGATGGAAAACTGCTATCTTGATAATCTTTCTTATCATGTAAGTCTTTCTTAACTAAAGGTGTTTTAATTTTCTTAATATTTAAAAATCTTAATAACTTAGTTTAAAATCTCAGGTTAGCCTATAGTTTTCAATTTTGTGTTAAACATATTTTTGTGTTAAACCCAAAATTCGATTTTGTGTTAAACACGTATTTCTTTCTTTCTTTCTTTCTTTCTTTCTTTCTTTCTTTCTTTCTTTCTTTCTTTCTTTCTTTCTTTCTTTCTTTCTTTCTTTTTTACAGAGAGAGAGAATGAGAGCAGGGAGGGGCAGAGGGAGAAGGAGAGAGAGAATCCCAAGCAGGCTCCATGGCCAGCAAGTAACCCAACAAAGGGCTCAATCCCACAACCCTGAGCTCATGATCTGAGCTGAAATCAAGAGTTGGATGCTTAACTGACTGAACGACCCAGGTGCCCCAAGCAAATATTTCTTATCTGCTTTTCAGGTCAGTGACTCATTTCAATGTCCTTTTACAAGAATCCAGCTTTTGGGTAGAAAGCTGGGAAGAAGTTTTTGACTAGAGTTTTAAAAGTTGGTTAGTTCTTAGTACTTACAGATTATATTCTTATACGGCATGTAAATTTCAATCTATGTAAACTTTACTCCAAAGTACTGTATTTTCTCAGATTAAGAAGACTTTGCGTTGTAGATGTAGTCACAGACTATATGTGTGTGAAGTTAAATTTTAAAATTGGGAATATTTTAAAATATTTCCTGTGAAATGACCGCATAATCTTCAACAATTAAGATTTTGTCATATTTGCTTTATCTTTTTATAATACAGTGACTAAAATATTAAGGATAAATTGAAGTCTTTGTCTCCCCAGTTCAGTCCAATTCCTTTTCCTTTTCCCATAAATTTAATGTGTGTCCTTCCATTCAGATTTTATGGTTTTATATACATATAGTATCAGAAAAAATATATAGTCTTGTTTTGTTTTAAACCTTACTTCAATGAGTTCATCCTGCATAAATCATTTTGCAACTGCTTTTTTAAAAACAGCATATATATATTTTATATATTTATATATATGTACATACATATATAAAATAAGTGCATTGTTTTTACTTGCTATGTAACATTTTGTCATTTAAATATACCACATTTTATTTATTCTCCTAATGGACATTTCAATTTGTGCTGATACTTTGCTTTTACAAACAAGTCTGAAATGAACATCCTTACATACATCCCCTTGTGTGTATGAGAGTTTCTCTAGAGTATGGATCTAGAAATAGAAATGTTGACATATGCAGAATGTTTATGTTAATATCTATGTCCTCTATTTACTTTTTGCCAAAGTATTCTACCCAAATAGTTTAAAATTCAGTGGGCACTGTAAAGAGTATGTCACAAAAATTGAAGTCTCGGGCCCCTGGGTGGCTCAGTTGGTTAAGCGACTGCCTTCGGCTCAGGTCATGATCCTGGAGTCCCAGGATCGAGTCCCGCATCGGGCTCCTTGCTCAGCGGGGAGTCTGCTTTTCACTCTGACCCTCCCCCCTCTCATGTGCTCTCTCTCTCTCTCTCAAATGAATAAATAAAATCTTAAAAAAAAAAATTGAAGTCTCTTTTTCTACCTTCTCTCATGCTCCTCCCTGGAAGCCACCACTTCCAATTTTTTAAAAAGTTGATTCTGGTATTTACTTCCATTAAATATAATATACCCATACTGGCATTGCTTGATTATTAATTGTAGACATCTATGGTCTTCCTGCTTTGGGACATAAAGACTTTAGCCCATTTATAGCTTCTCCTTCCTCCCTTCTACTCTTCTATATATTTAACATTACAATATTTGATTATGAAATCTCCATCTTGTGTGTGCATCTTTTGATAAATATTGATCACTGCTGAGTCAGGTGTCAAACTGTGCTTTTATTTACTATCTTGTACTTTCTTTTTCTGAAGTTGATAATTGCTTGATTTTTTTATTTTCATTCACTAGTTTTCTTTGAAAGTTTGGCTAAAGTCTTCCCATGGTTCTAAAATCTCCTTAAAATATCATCTTCATCAGGCCTAAACTTTAAGACAATTTATTTGTTCTATTTTCCCCCTTAGAAACATCAACACTGGACATACGTGTTGTCCTGCCAGTCCGAATAAGTTGCTTTCTCTGCTTGATGTTCACTGTTGTCTCGGAACTTCCTGTTGTCACCATTTTTGGAATTCTCATTGCTTTCCTTTGTCTTCTTTCTGGATCTGGACAGAGAAAAGAGAGAAGGATCTCACTGCTCAGAATGAACTCTTTCACACCTTCCCCTATGCCTGATAACTTTCAAACTGGCACTTCTCTGTATTTTCAGAGAACAAACACTTGTTTCTCTACAGGGATTGGGATAGGGCAGTTGCCTGGCTTCCTTGAGGATGAGGACTTGGGAGTCTAATGACTAACTCTGCCATCTTACAGACAGTCCCTTTGTTACCAGTCCCTTCTCTGCATCACCATCTCCAATTCCCAAGCCCTCATAGTGTTCTGAGGGCTAAGGCAGCTTGACTCTTTCTGCTTCTCCCAGTACAGGCAAAGCTGTACTTTGTTTTTTTGTTTCTTGTTTTCCTTGTTGCTGGAGGTAATTTTCAAATGGGGAAGCAGTGGGAAACATCTTCCTTTCTTCTGCCATGGTATATTACTTCTTCAAGGGACCCAGAAGTTAGACTGCCACATTCCCAGTAACTACTATGTCAGCGGTTGCTGGAACCAAATTAGGAAGTCCACTGACACATCACTAAATTGGAATGAGATTGCCTGGGAAAAAAAAAAAACTAGTTAAAATTTCTGCATCAGGCAGGATAAGGACTTTATTGGGAAATTAAACTGAGTGTAAAAAAATAAAGAGTAGTCCCTTTTAAAGATGGCAAAGACATTTCTGAGTCCTTCTTTTGAAAATAACGTTAAAACAATAAAGAAGAAAAATAGGAAACCCACCCTATGGGTAGTAGGGTAAATGAAGTCAGAAAGGAAGTGGGTCACATCTAAGCGCTTATAGTGAAGTACCATTGTGAGGCAAGTTTGCTGTATCATATGCCCCAATCTAACTTTTACAAATCTATCTTTCATTACTTTCTTAAATGTACTTCATGTTTAAACCATAATGGACCCTTCAGTTTCCTAGAAGGGTCTTCTTGCTACACAAAAACACATCTTCTTGCTACACAAAAACACACACTATTCTGTCCTCATAGGAAAATAGTTCTCAGCCTTGGCTTGTATGTGTTGGCTGGGGGTGCGGAGAATTAGATATTCTTCTAGTGATCTAGTGTGCACTCAGGGTTTAAAACCATGGATCTGGAATGTCCTCATCACCCCTTTTCTCCTCTGCCCTCAGGCCTCTTTGCAGTAAAATTCTACCCATTGTTTCTGGTCATCTCAAGGACAACCTCAACCTCTTACTCCCCCGGCTCACATGTCCCGTTGCCCTATCCTGGTATTATTTCTTTTTCCATTGATCCTTTGTAGCTCTTTATTTATGTATTTCTTATGGCACATACTATATTCTTCCACATGGAGGACTTATATTTAATTATCCCTAGCCTGTAAATCCCTGGAAGGATTGAGCCTCTATTCATATTTACATCTCTCAAAGCGTTTAGCACTGGGGCTTGCGTATAAGTGGGTACTCAACAAACATTTGTTACATTGAATAATTCAAAATCTTTTGATGCGGTGCTTGTTTTTAACTGAGAAAACTGAGATTGGAAGTCTGTGGGATATGATAATAAAGGCATAATCAGTGGCAAGCCAGATTAATGAATTCTTCTATGTTTGACTGTACAGTTTAAAATATTAAAAGTCTGGCTAACTATGATGTTACCTAACACAAAGGTAAGTAACAGACAAATCTTCAAGAGTTTACCGAAGTCTACAATTTCTAATTTCCTCTGTCAGAACAACCCTGAAATGAGAACCACCCTTTAATTATTATGGATCTCCACACCCAATAATTAGAGGGCCAATTAAGTAGAATTTGCTGACTAAAAAATTACACAACATAGGAAACAGGAAATTAAAGTGCAATATAGCAAAGCAATAGTACTTATTATTCAAACAACTTGACTTAGGGGCAATGCTAAAGATTTGGGGGACCATTAACATACTGATGGTAGTTAAGGTCTGGAGAGTGGATGGAATTGCTAAAGAAGAGTATATCGAAAGAAAGATGTGGAATCCTGAAACACAATAGCATTTATTTATTTATTTTTAAAGATTTTATTTATTTATTTGAGAGATAGAGAGCATGAGAAAGAGAAAGTGTGTGTGAGCAGGGGGGAGGGGCAGAGGGAGAGGGAGAAGCAGACTCCTCACTGAACAGGGAGCCCGAAGCAGGACTCGATCCCAGGACCCGGGGATCATGACCTGGGCCAAAGGCAGACACTTAACCAATTGAGCCACCCAGGCCCCCCACACAACAGCATTTAAAGATTGGGCATAGGAAGAAGAATTCATGAAGGCGAGCAAGAAGGGTCGATCATACAGGACAAGGAGAGGCAGAAGGGATTCCAGTATCAGAAGACAAGGGATTAGAGGATTCAAGAAATCAGGAGGATTTCTGGTTTGCAGATGGTGGCATAAATAGTTGGCATTTTTCTTTCCTCTTCCTAAAAATCATCTAAACATGACTAGGAGAATGAGAAAATAAAAGAACGCAATCAGGAGACTACTAAAACGCCAACACAGAAAATAGGTGGAAATGACAGCAGATCCTTAGAAATTAAGCAAAGGTATTTGCAGGAGGAATCAGAGAGAACACACCAATATGAACATCTTTGAAAGAGCCAGCAAAGTAAAATTTTCAAAGGCAATAGGCATAACCTCCAGAGCAAAATCTAAATAACTTGTTTGGGAAGGTGTGCGTTTTGGTTGTGTGAGACAATTGGTAGGGTAAGTTCCTAGGAGTGAGATTAGATCAAAATGCATGAACCTTGGAAATTTTGATAAATTTTGCCGAGTTGTCCTCCACAGATTTTAAATTCATTGACATGCCAACTAGTAATGTATAAAAATTCCTGCTTCTCTATGCTTTTGCCGGGAGTGTGTTGTTAAACTTTCTGATCTTTGCCAAACTTATAGGTAAAAATTGGTCTTTTGGCATATCTGTATATATAGGTTTCTTTTCTTGTGAGAAAGTCTGTGCATCCTTTTATATGACTAAGAGCCCATGAAATGTCTCTTTAGATTATTCCTCATTTTCCGTATTTTCTCTATAATACTGATTTCGAGAAACTTTTACCACATAAGGGAAATTAATAATTTGCCATGATTAGGTTGCAATAATTTCCCCCAGCTTTGTTCTTTTCAAAAAACTTCAGTGGGTTTTCCATGTATTTAAAAAAAATAATTGTAGTCAAACTAATCAGTCTTTTATAGCTTTTTAGTTTGGAAACACACTTAGAAAGTAATTTCCTCATTTCAAGATTATAATTTTTTTTCACATTATTTCTTCGAGTTCCTTTGTGATTTGTTTACATTTGAGTTTTTGCTCAATATGGATTTTTTTGTGTTATAAGGTGGGAAATATGAATCCAATTTCATTATATTCTGAAAGGCTGCTCATTGTCCCAACACAATTTATTGAATAATCTATCTTTCTGGTAGCTACAGTTGTGGTGAGCATAGCATAATATATAGGGTTGTCGAATCACTGTTTTACACCTGAAATTAATGTAACATTGTGTGTCAACTATATTTCAGTAAAAAAGTAATAATAATCCATCTTTCTCTAGTGACTAGAAACATCTAAATTCTCATTATATTTGATTTATTTCTGGACATTCTAGTCCATTTCTTCCATCATTGGTCTATTATTGTTCTAGTACTGCAGTGTTTAAATTAATTGGTTGAACTAATTCCCTTTTAACATTTTTTCAGAAATTTATTGCATATTATTTGTTTTTTAAACTTTAATTTAAAAATTGGGGTAAAATATACATAACATAAAATTTAATATTTTGACCATTTTTAAGTGTACAGTTCAGTGACATTAAGTACATTCCCACTTTTGTGCAACCACCACTATCATCCCTCTCCAGAGCTTTTTCATCTTCCCAAACTGAAACTCTGTACCCATTAAATGATAACTCCCCATTTCTCCCTTCTCTTGGCAACCACAATTCTACTTTCTGTTTCTAAAATTTGACTACTCTAGGTACCACATATAAGTGGAATCATACAGTATTTGTATTTTTGTGACTGACTTATTTCAGTTAGTGTAATGTCCTCAAGATTCAAACACTTTGCAGCATGTATTAGTATTTCTTTTCTTTATAAAACTGAATAATATCCCATTGTGTGTGTGTGTGTGTGTGTGTGTATCACATTTTGTTTATCCATTCATCTGCTGATGGACACTTGGGTTGCTTTCACCTTTTAGCTATTGTGAGTAATGCTGCTGTTTATATGGATGTACAAATACTTGTTCACATATCTGCTTTCATGTCTTTCGGGTATATATTCAGAAGTGAAATTATAGTAGCTATGTGCCATTTTTGAGGAACAAGTATACTGTTTTCCACAGTGGCTGCACTATTTTATATTCCCTTTTCACACTGTTGATAATTTTCTTTGATGTATGTAAGTTTTAATTTTGATCAAGTCCAATTTGTCTTTTTTTCCTTTTGTTGTCTGCGGTTTTTGGTGTCATATCCAAGAAATCATTGCCAAACCCAATGTCATAAAGATTTCACCTATGTTTTCTTCTAAAAGTCTTGTAGTTTTAACTCTTACATGTAGGTCTTAATCCTTTTTGAGTTAACTTCTCTATGTGGTGTAAGGTGAGGGTCCAACTTGATTTTTTGTGTGGGGATATCCAGTTTTCCCAATACCATTTGTTGAAAAGACTGTCCTTTCCTGATTGAATGGTCTTGGTGCCTTTGTCAAAAATCATTAGATCATATATTACGTGTTAAGTTTTGAACATGTAAAGTTTAGAATTGGCTTGCCTAATTAAAAAATCTTAATATTCTTACTGGAATCACATAAAATTTATAGATCAGCTTAAGAAGAATTTGTATCTTAATAATGCTGAGTCTTCCTAACTAAGAATATGATATGCTTCTCCATTTGTTTTGTCTTCTTTTATGTCCTTTAATATTATTTTAAAGTCTTTATATAGATGTCACATACTTTTAATTTAATGCATTCTCAAGTGTTTTCTATTATTATTAGTGAGATCTTTTCTTTATACCTTTTAACTGGTCACACTGTGTATATATGAAGACTTATTACATTTTTTTGCTTTCAGTTCATGGAGGAAAAATAGCATCCTTGAATATTTATATTAATTTCATGGTGAAGTATGTAGGTCACAACTTTTATTTATTTTTCAGCATTATTTTCTTGAGAATGTTCTTCATCTACCATTAGCTCTTCCTATTCATTTACTCTGGCAGTATCTTTGAATAGACCTTCTGCTGGTTCTTTCTTGATTACTCATCTTGAAGGAAAGTTTTTCCAGGGCAAGGTACCTGTGGATACCTCATGTTGGAGAGGAGCCAGGGCCATATAGAGGCTAGCTGAAATTGCCTTATGACTCGGGATTTTTTGGTGTGATTTTAAACCTTTACTTCTCCCTGGTCAGTGGAGACAGGCATCCATGCCCAATGAGATAGGGGTTCTTACAATGCAATATCTCTTTATACCCTTCCATCACAGATACAGACTACCTCCTAAAATAAGTCTTGCTTGCTTTGATCCTTATTTAGCCCTATGGCATCTGTTTATTGGACTCAAATTCTTTGTTTAACATGGTTTAGAAATTTAATCTGGAAATCTCTTGCAACTTTTTGATTTGTAAGAGTTTTTATATATTTTGGATACTATATTGAAAATACATTTTCTCCTTTCTGTAATTTTCTTTTTTTACCATTTTATGCTGCCATTTGATGAACATAAATTCTTCATTTTAATATGTTAGAAGTTTCAGTCTTTACTTTCATAGTCACAGTTTTTTCCACCTTGTTTTAAAAGACTATTTCTTTCTCTCAGGTCATAAAGATATTCTTTAAACATTATTTTCTAAAATCTTTATCATTTTGTCTTTATATTTGCTTCTCTAATCCTCCTAGAATTGATTTTTATGAATGGGGTGAGGTTGAGGCCAAATGTCATTTTCCCCAATTATCTCAGGTCCATTTAATAAAAAATCCATCCCACCCATCCCTCATGCTACTCCTGTCATGTATCAACATGTATTCATATATGAATAGCTCTTTCTTGGTTATCTATCTATTCTGAATCACTGATCTACTTATTTATTTCTGTGCTACTAACATACTATCTTAATTATCACATCATAATAATGAGTCTTGGTATTTGTTACCAACTTGGATGCCTACTAAGATAAGTTGGATGTTATTTCATTTTTTTCAATATTTTTAGACAGTGTATATTAAACAATGCTCATTTAAAAAATAATAAGTTATTTTTTCAGTGAATTCTCTGTGGTCTAAAACTTTTTAAGATAAATTCTTTGATCATATTGGTCTGTTTTGATCGTATTGGTCTATTCATAAAACCTATTTTAAAAAATATATTTTCAGTGTTTTGTAACTATTCACCCATTTACCTTTGATATCACCTTTATTGTTATACTATTGGAAAGTATTTTCACTAATTTCCAAGTCTTTTAAAAATAGTATAGTTAATATCTGGTTATAACATGTAATAGTATTACATGTATATCATAGAAAATTGAAAAATATAGAAAAGTATAATAAGGAAAATAAAAATTATTGATATTCCAGTTACTCAGAGAGGATTATTTTGTTAAATAATTTGGTACCTTTTCTTTCAAACATTTTTTTCTCTTCCTTCCTTCCTTTCTTTCTTTTTTTTTTTTTGGGCAGCAAAGCAAGGTTTATTGAGTGATAGCGAAGCAATAGTACAAAGCCCCCGAGGAGGGAGGGGTGAGCAAATTCAACCCCTTCTGACAAATTTTGCTTACAAAATTGTTGTAGAGTTGCCCCTCTTCCTTCCTTTCTTAACAGACATTAGTTTTTGTAGCAATTTTTGGTTTATAGCAAGATTGAGTTGAAGGTACAGAGATTTCCCATATATTCCCTGCCCCTAAACATGCAGAGCCTCTTTCACTATCAACACCCCCACCTGAGTGGTACATTTGTTAGAATTGATGAGCCTACATTGACACATCATTATCATCCAAAGTCCCTAGTCCACATCAGGGTTTACTCTTAGTGTTGTGTATGCTATGGGTTTTGACAAATGCATTATGACATGCATCCACTATTACAATATCATACAGAATAATTTCCTTGGACCAAAAATACTCTGCTCTGCCTATTCATCCCTTCCCCCAAACTCTTGGCAATCACTGATTTTTTTTTTTCTAATTGTCGCCATAGTTTTGCCTTTTCCAGAATGTCATATGGTTGGAATCATACAGTATATGGCCTTTTTAGATTGGCCTCTTTCACTCAGTAATATCCATTTAAATTTCCTCCTGGCCTTTTCATGGCTTGATATCTCATTTCTTTTTAGTGCTGAATAATATTCCATTATTTAACCATTTACCTACTGAAGAACATTTTAGTTGCTTCCAAGTTTTGGCAATTATGAGTAAAGCTGTTATAAACATCTGTGTGCAGGTTTTTGTGTGGAAATAAGTTTTCAGCTCATTTGGGTTAGTACCAAGGAGCATAACTGCTAGATTGTAGGTCAAGAATATATTCAATTTTGTGGGGCGCCTGGGTGGCTCATTCAGTTAGGTGTCTGACTTTTGGTTTCTGCTCAGCTCATGATCTCGTGGTCATGGGATCGAGCCCCACCTCAGGCTCCATGCTGAGCACCGGGTCTGCTTAAGATTCTCTCTCCCTTTCCCTCTGCTCCTCCCCCACCCCCACTCACCCATGCTGTCTCTCTCTAAAATAAATAAAAATACAATCTAAGGAAAATAAAAGAATATATTTAATTTTGTAAGAAACTGACAAACTGTCTTCAGAAGTGGCTGTACCAGTCTGCATTCCCACCAGCAACAAATAAGAGTTCCTGCTGCTCCACATCCTCGGCATCTTGGTGTTGTCAGTGTTTTGGACTGGCCATTCTAATAGGTGTGTAGTGGTATCTCATTCTTTTAATCAGATATTTTTCAAAAATCTTTTATCTTGGTTCTTACGTTTCATTTCTCATTTTGCTAATTTGCGTTGTTTTCACTAAGTGGGCTTAATTTTGTAATTTCTTTTCAAAATAACTATTAGTGTTTTTCATTAGTGTATCTATTTTTCTTCCCAGATTATTATTTCTACTTCTTACTTTCCTAGACTCATATTTTGTTCTAGTTCTAACTTACTCGGTTTTTTGTCCTGGGGGTAGGAGGTAGTTTGTTTCTGCCTCTAGTTAGGTTTTACCTTCAGTAAAGTCATTCTGAAATAGTTTTTTTTTTTTTTTTGGTGACATTTCAATAATTCAGTTATTTAAAAATACTCCACAATTAAGAAATACTCCATAATTTTGTTCTAGATTTTTCCACTTCCTCTAAGTATTTTCAGTTTTCATCTCACATTCTCTCTGATCTGCTCATCAGTGCGTCTAAAAAAAAAAAATTCCAAGTCTGTATGTTAGTTTGCTGAGTAATCCCTGTGAAAGAATGAGATTAAAAAAAAAAAGGAATGAGATTTTTGCATTGTGTTTAAAGTTAATATTTAGAATCATTTATTTATTTTAATAACCCATTCAAAAAGGAAGACTCACAGATACAGTTCTGACTTAATGGAAGGAGGCACAGTTTTTATGTACTGGGCGAGCTGTGAGGTTATAGTTAGTGATTTAATTATCTTAAGTTTGGTGAGCAAATTCAACCCCTTCTGACAAATTTTGCTTACAACTTGAAGTTAAAAGTTCTCATTAGCAAATCTCAAATGTTTCAAGTCAACAGTCTTGGGAATTTTACTATTAAAGTTAACTTGTGAATATTTTAGAATAACTCTTTGTCCTTGGTATATAGAAATTTAGGTTTATATTGGTTTAGATTAAGTGTAGATTTAATTTATTTTGTGGTTACTGTATGTAAATATTCTCTAACCTTCTTCCGTATCTACCAATGCTTTGCATTTCCAAAAACACTTGTGTTAGCAACTTCTTTATTTCATGTTTTCTATTAAATACAAATAAAATTGTGACCTATGGTTTCGTTTATAATTTTAACCAAAGCTAATTTTTCATTTTTACACTTCAGATAACCAAATTAATTTCTTTTAGTTATGCATTTGAATTCTTATAAATCGAACTAGGTTTTTATTTTCAGAGCTAGGTGTGGAGCATATTTTTATTCATCAATTTATGGAGATAAAATATTAATAAGAGGAACTTCTAAATTGTATTTTTTTCAGAAATGTTTTTCCATTAAAATTTTTTTCTTGGGGCGCCTGGGTGGCTCAGTTGTTAAGCGTCTGCCTTCGGCTCAGGTCATGATCCCAGGGGCCTGGGATCGAGCCCCGCATTGGGCTCCCTGCTCCATGGGAAGCCCGCTTCTCCCTCTCCCACTTCCCCTGCTTGTGTTCCCTCTCTTGCAGTCTCTCTCTCTCTGTCAAAATAAATAACATAATAAAATAAAATAAAAATAAAAATAAATAAATAAAATCTTAAAAAATAAATTTTTTTCTTTTACTATGCTCATATTGACATATTTATTCTTATTAATTAAAATACAATTTTGTCCTTATCTTTTCTCAATTAGTCCAAATCACAGCTTTCACATATTGCCACATTAAGACCCATCATCTAAAATCTGAAATGCCAAAATGTCTAGCTACTTTGCAAGTATGATATTATTGAATGTCCTATGTAAATGTGCAACTGCTTGAAAAAATGTCCTTCAGAATATCTTTGGTAAATAGAAAATGATTCCAATTTAGATGTCCTTTTGATATCTACTCTGATTATCATTGCTTTATTGACTTTGTGACTTGCAATAAGGAATCAACAAAAATATAAAAGAGAAGGAAAATAAGTAGCTAGGAATAACATTTTATCCAAGAATATTCAAAACATTGATTTGATTCATAGATTTAAGAGTGTACATATAGATAGTAGCACTATATTATAGAATATTTCGTATGTTATGGATACTAAATAAGTTTTTACTAAGTGAATGAATGAAATTCAGACTTTTCAAAGGAGGTAAAAGCAAGTACGGTTTGGGTTAAAACGTTTGGGTCTTTGCTGAATAGCAAATGGTAGTATTTCCTTGGACTAACATTATCCTCCCCTTAGTAACTTGGGAAGTGAAAGTTTACCCAACTGATTACATAGCATTTCAGAGGTGTGTGGATCAAACAATAGGGAAGGGAGTCTCTTCTACCTTTCCTTTACTTCCCTCTCTTCCTTTCTTCCACTCTTTTTCTTTATAAATTAGCAATCAATTTAATTCAGATTTACTATAAAAAAATCCAGAAGTAAAGCTTCTCTTTCCCTTCACTTACTTTCACCTATCTAACTCAGTAGAATTTTGGTATGTTTTTTTAGGTGGGTTCTTTTGGGAAGATTCTCAGATGCAGATTTGTTTGCAAGAAGTTTATCGAAGAATGCTCTTGGAATCAATATCTATCCATGGGGGAGCAAGGGAAGTAAGAATGTCAAGAGTGCGGGGTAAGCTTTGGGGGATGCAGTTGTGACAGTGGCCTCTGCCATTTCCAGGGGGGATCTCTGGAACTTGTATTCCCCTCCAGAGTTGTTCAACTTTGAAGGCAGTGCTAGGCCTTTATACTCTTACATCTAGATTAGTCACTGGAGGTGGGGTGTCCCCAGGAAAAGGGCTAAATCTTGGGCAGAATGACCTTCTTGAGGTGACTTAGGAGAAGTCTGGCAGAACCCACCTCATAGTGACAGTCCTGGCCCATTGATTACTGATCTCCCACGGTCAGGCTGTCTGTCTCTACCAAGGCACAGCAGCATTACAGACAGCTCTCTCTCCCTCTCTCTTTTTCTCACCCTCTCTCTTTCTCAGTAGTGTATAACTCACTGCTACAGATGGCATCGTTTGATCCAGAACCTTAGGGATCTATGCTGTGATTTCATTTTGGGGACCAGGCATCAACTCCATATAATATCCTTTCCTGTCACTGAGACCTTTAATACTGAAGGGTCTGTGAGATCATATGGCCCAAGCTGAACATGCTGCAAGTTTCCTTCCTGCTTTGGGTCTCAAACTTTCATACTACCTGGTAGGTGTGCCTGAGCAGTATTTCCTAGTATGTAATATGCTGCTTCTAGAACCCAGAGAGGAATACAAGGCATTATATTTCCTTCTCAGTGCAGGGAGAAACAAGATGCAATTATTTGTTTCTTGGTTTAGAAAGGATGTCATAGCTTATCCCAGACCACTTAACTCCTACTTATTGCTTACATGGCATTTCCCTGAATCCTTATAGGGTTTAACTCCCATTCTCTGTAAGGCATGTTATACCAAGGCCTGTTATTTATATGCTACTTCTTGTGTTTCCAGTCTGATTAGCACGGCACTATCAATATAGCAACCAATACAGTGTCTTACCAAATGACCAGGTCAGGTCTCTTTTGACTATATTATGTCAGAGAGCAAAAGTATTAACCTAGTTCTGGTTAAGACTATAAATATATACACATAGCTACTTCAAGTGATTCCAAACAATTTCTGATCTTTCCAACGGGGATAGAAAATGATATGTTTCATCAGATCAATAATAGTATGTATACCAAGCACCAGAGGCCATGATCATCTGTTCTAGCACAGAGGCCACGTCTGGGCAGCAGTTGAATTTGGGATTACTTTCTAATCGAGGTTGCCTTATTTTACTGTAATTCTCTAGGATATGCCTGTTTTTTGTAGGGTCCAGGCTGGCTAATTAAATGATGAGAACCAGCAGCCATGTGCCCTTTAGGTCTTTAAGGGGGGCACTGATCTCTGCTCGTCCCTCGTCTGCTCGCCCTCCATCCAGGGATGACATACCTCTTAAAAAATTTATAATCTTGAGGGAAGGAAAGTTTCAGAGGCTGTTAATTGGCTTTATGTATTATGCAGATCTTTTTTTTTAAATTTTATTTTATTATGTTAGTCACCATACATTACATCATTAGTTTTTGATGTAGTGTTCCATAATTCATTGTTTGCATATTGTATTATGCAGATCTTATCCCACAGCCTAAGGAACCAATATGGGGGTTCAGCAAATTACCAAGTATGTCCATTATAATTATGCATTTAGGGACAGGAGACATGACCAGCGGATGGGTCTGCGGGCCCACTGTTAACAGGAACTTGGCCAAGTCTCCATTTATTATTTCATCCCCATATGCTGGTTACTCTAACAGGGGAAACATGATGATGCTTCAGTATCAACTCAAACCATGTGTCCCAAAGCCCTTGTCCCAAAATGTTGAGTATTTTCTTCGCTGAGTAATTGGGTTAGGTCAGGTCCCTCTGCGGAGGGACTAAGGCACTTGTTAACCTATGATCAATAGCCCCAAATGTGAACAAGTAGAAACTGCCTTTTGTTGCCTCGTATAGGAACTGGAAGGTATGAGTGTTTTGGAAAGTTTCAGTCTCCTATGTTCATATACAAAGGTATCTTATGTAAAAATAATGATTTAGCTTTTTAGTAATCTCTCTTAGGTTAGAGTTCTATAACATCCTTTTCTTTCTAGACATGTTTCTTTTTGTCTTGAATCAGAAGAGCAGGTCTCAGCACTGGTGAAGGGATGTGAGTGGGCAACCTTGTCTTTTTCAGATCTTAAAGACTTTTAGCTTTTCACTGTTGAGTATGATGCTAGCTTGTTATATGTGGCTTTTATTATGTTAAGATAACATTCCTTCTATAATTAATTTGTTGAGAGTTTTTATCATGAAAGGATGTTGAATTTTGTCCAGTGCATTTTCTGTTTCTCTTAAGATGATCATATGATTTTTATCCTTCATTCTGTTAATGTGGTCTATCACATTTTTGATACTCTTATGTTGTACCATCCTTGCATCCCAGGGATAAATCCATCCTGATTATGATCTATGGTCCTTTTAATGAGCTGTTTAATTCATTTTGCATGTATTTTGTTGAGGATTTTTGTAACTATATTCATCAGGGATATTGGCCTGTGATTTTCTTCTCTTGTAGTATCCTCATCTGGCTTTAGGATTAGGGTAATGCTGGCCTTGTAAAATTAGTTTAAAGTGTTCCCTCCTCTTCTGTTTTTTGGAAGAGTTTGAGAGGATTGGTAATAATTCTTCTCTAATGTTTGGTAGAATTCACTAGTAAAACCATCTTTTCTTTGTTCTTAGCTGCCCTCAGGTATTCTAATTACTCTGGTTGCCTCAGCGCTCCGAGTGATGTGAGGAGGTAGTAGGTCTTTGGGGCAGTGCCCTGAAAGCCTGAGGATGCCTTTCCTCTGAGAGAGAAATTGCAGGCTGAGTGGATCTCTCTCAGCCCTGAGCTGGATGGCTTGAGGGAGGATCTGACACAGATAAAGTGAAACTATTTCTCTTAGCCACTTCAAAGCAAAATTCTTAATTTCATGATCCCCTGGGGTGTTGCAAATTCTTACCTGGATTCTAGAGGTTTCATAAAGGTATTTTGGCTGAAGTATTGTTGTTTTACCAGTGTCTCTGTTGGGGGACAAAGGCTGGAACTTCCTATGCTACCATCTTGCTGGCATCGCTGTCTAAATATCTAAATGTAATCCAACTCATCAAATGTCAAAATCAGTCCTTCTTAACTTGGGGTGCTAGGATGGTCAGGAATTGCTGGACTCCTTGAAAGAGTTTATGAAATTTTAGAGAAGTATATGCTTTCATCAGGTTCTCAATGACTCTGAAAAGTGAAGAGGCCAAATGGTGTTTACATGCTGGTGGTAGTGTTGATTGGGAACTTGATTCAGCATCTTTGTGTTTAACAGCTTTTTCAGAATTTTTTTATCTTGGAACACAGGTCTTGGAGCCTAATCTCCATTTTGATCATTGTTCCCATGGAATGGGGACAATCAGAGTTCCAAATAACAGTCTTGAAAGACATCCCATTTGTAAATTGAAGCTACCCATAGCTAGGATAAAGAATAATTGAGTTTAAGGATTTCAGTGGCTGATAAACATTTCTATGCTTTAGCTTGGATTATAATTTCTACAACACTAGACCATATATATTTACAAAGCAAAGTACCACACACAGGGGTACTTAATAGCAACTTATACTTTTAATAATTATTAAACAGATTGAACTTGCTTAAATTTTCAAGTAATCATTCTGGAAACTAGGCAGATTGTCTATAAGCAGAGGGATTTTTCCTCTGAATTCTAAAGCATGGCTTTAGAACTATTCCACCCCTCCTTCCTAGCACTCCTCTGACTGCACCCTTACCCAAATAAGGAGGGATTGAAAGCTGTGTGTTATACTAACAGCTGCCCAGTCTAAATCCAGAAGAGAAAGACAGACATTTATAGTGGCTCCTGGATATGAACTGATTCAGAGAAAGGGGGTAAAATTTGTGGTCTCAAAACTTGCTGGGTTGCTGGTATAAATTCTACTGATACAGTTACTTCACAACTTCACAATAATTATTTCCACCAAAGAGAACAAAATACATTATTTGTGGCCTCTGTTACATAAAATTTCATAGTTGCATTAAAAAAACCCCTAGAATATAAGGCAAATATTTCAAGTAGTAATCATTCGTTTAGGTTTATTTTTAGGCATCTTCTGGCACTCTAATATTAAGTTTTAATCTTCTGTAAATAATCTTTACCTTGGAATTTACATCTCTTGGACTAAATGAGGTATATTTTTTATTCTTAAAATAATGCAATAGTTACGAAACTTATTGTATCAGCACAGTTGCAATTTATGTTCTTTCTCTCAAGAGTTGGATTACACCTTTGGTAATTTAGAATGCCAAATGAATAAAAAAGAAAGTGTTTTCAAATATTTCATTTGTATGAGTACTTTTTTGGAGGGGTACAATCTCAACTATCCTAACAGGCTTTTAAAGGAAAACAATTAGCTCTGCCAAGGAAAGAACTGATGTTTAGACAATGTTGTGTAAGCAGAGAGGAGTAGAGTGACTCTTCCTCCAAAGATGTCAGAGGACTTTGGTAGGCTCAGGTATCATACCTTGTCAACTTGCAAAATGTCTAATGGCGGCAGAGATGAGTTTTCCTGGAGGATATCCTTGGTGAATTTGAAATCTGATCATAAAGAGATGGAGATTCTTATTCAAAACCACAGAAGACAGAACTGAAGAAATAGGCATATTGTGAAATAGAGCCCTCAATGAAGCACCTCCTTACAAGGTGCTTAATTTCCATAGCTGAGTATTGAATTTCCATAACTGAGTATTGAATATTATTTTCATAGCTGAGTATTGAATATTATTAAAATGAGAAAGAGATTTTGGGTACGGGATAGATTGAAGGCAAACTTTTAGAATTAAAGAAAAACTGAGCACTTTTGGAAACTTCCTTTCTAATTCTATGAGCTGATGGTAAGTATAGACCAAATCTCCTTCTACCCACTTTTTCCTGATTTGCTCTATGCCTTGAACCACAAAGGGATCATTATATTATGATCTTGAACAGTATTTATTACTTGATTACAAGCTTCATGCAATGTGGTGATTTGTTGTAAAGTTAGTGGTTAATAATAAAGTTACTACTAATAAAGCACTGAACTTTGGGAAGTATTTATTTTGAAATATAAACTGGAAAAGTTATCCCTCTAAGTGTCCTTTTCACTCACTAGTATTAGCTATGCTTTGTCAGTGGGAGAGAAAGGACTTAAAGAAAGAAACCAAAAATTTTGAACCACCCTGGTACATTTATGAGAATGCTTTCTATCCTACATAAGGAAACTAATCAAAATGTTGAGAGCCACTGGGCTGACCTATAGCCTTGTACATTTGTCCATCGTGTTGGGGCCAACACCCTAATAGAGAGAGATAGGATTTCACAAGAGAGGTTGACCCAGAGAGCCCAAACACAAATCCTAAATAATTATGAAAGAAGACCTATTATCATTAAAAATATTTTTTTATCATAGAGTTCTATGGTTATTTTTCTACTTTTTAAATCTAAAATAAACATATGCTCTATTTCCAATCTCTAAAATTCATTCTTCTTTGTCATTCATGTAACTGGATTTGTGAGCCAATAGCATCATTTTATGGTGATGTCATCATTTCTGCTTTATTAGATTGTGCTTTCCAGAGGGCAGGGGCTATCCATATACAATTAAATGCATAGTAAGTCCACTTAGATGATGATGTTTTAATGTTAGTCCTAATGGATCCCTTGCTGCATGTTGTTCACTTGTGTTTGTCATTACAACTTGGTGGAACTTGATTTCTATAGGTTTCCCATCAGTTGTCTAGCCAGAGATTTTGCTGAATACCTCTAATATTGGCAATTCCACTAATTCTTTGTGTGGCTCATTACACTGTCTAATTAACCTCTACATTAAAAAATGTGCAGAAAAAACCTGAATACCATTTCTCTTATTTTTGACTGCTTCCATACATACAATTAAATTTTATTATCTCATTTATTTTTACTCCTTAATTTTTTGGAACAGGCACATCTTCACTTATGCTATTTAAAATTTTCATTTTAAGAAATTTGTCTTCTCGGTTTCATGCACATATTTCTGTTGCGGGAGTATCTTCTTTATGTATAAACTTTACCATTCAAAAACTCTGGAGCCTCTGTCATCATTTATTTTTGTTGCTGCAAAGCTGACAGTATGTACTACTGTGTTTGTCTAGAAACATTAGTATTTGCCTGCAGTTTCACTGTTTCGACACCGGGTGGCCAAAAGGCATGGAGGAATTGAAACTCTAAAACTTTCCCCTTTTGATCATGTTGGCTGACAGAAATCACTCTGTATCATACTAAAATGGGAGGAAACTTTGTACAAGAATCTGAAGAGAGTTTACATGGAGAAATTTCAGAGCTTGAGCTTGAGCTGTCTGGAAATAATTAAATCAGAACAATACGTAGAGTGAAAAGTACACTGGACTGGGAACTGGGAGACAAGAATTCTTGTTTATGTGCTTGAGTAAAGAAAAATCTAATTATAATTCTGGCTGCCCTCACTTTTTAACTGAATTACTTGAGCAAGTTATCTAACCTCTGAGCTTTAGTTTATAAATCATAAAGTGAGATAATATCTATCTTATGGAACTATTATGAGAAGAAAGAGGTAAGTTAGTTTTCTTTCTGATTTTTGTTTGCCATTTTTGATTGAAAATTTGTAAATATTGCTCTCTACTTAGCTTCAGTTAGAAATGGTCTTTACTGTGTGGTCAATTGGCTCAGTGGATTTCACTCCCCTTCTCCCAATTCTTAGCCACATTCTTAGCCACATTCTGTGAATGAACAAAACTGTGGGTTATGAAAATCTATTTAGTCAGCAAATTATAGAGGGAAATGAGACTTTGAGCTAAAGGTTAGAAGGGCCCAGCCTTTTAAGTATGGCACTGAAAATTGACTTTCATCTTGGTCTGTACCTCTAGGATGTACCTTGCTCTATGATATCTTGGTTCCCTGCTAAAGTAAGAGTCTATCTGCTTCCATAAACTTGCATGGGGTAAGTAGGGAGAGGAAAGAGGGTAAAAAGGGAGTGAGAGGCCAAGAGCAATCTAATGAATCCAATAAACCAGGCAGGAAGAATGAGGACTAGAAGAAATAGTAAATGCCCATGATTACTATAAGCATGATAAAGTCAAGAGATGGACAATCTAGAGCTGGTAGTATTGGCTGTAGGAGATTGTGTCACTCCTTCAGTGAAGACTGGAGGAGGACCAACTCTGGGTAACTGTTACGAGAATCTTCTGAAAGAAGACAGCCAATGAATTAAATGAGGTAAAGTGGTTAAAGACCCTGGACTTCTTACCTCAAGCCAATGGAAATTTTTATTTCTGCTGGAGGAAGAGAATGGTTATTAGGGCAACACCCTCAATTCTGATGATCCTGCCCTCCAATCTATGCTGCTGAGACTGGTATTTCATTATATGGACCATTAATTTCTCACATATCTGGGATTTGTCCATTTCTTCCCAGTTCTATCCGTGTGAGTTGTTCATAATAACTCTGTAGCTACTTACTTGCTGCTTACCTAGTTCTGGAAATCATGAAATCTCAGACTAGCATAATATTAATAGGTCCTTTCTATGAGCAAGTAGTGTCTGTAATATAGGGTTGCTGGTTGTTGTTGTTTTTTTTGCTGCCTTATATTGCAGAACTAAACTGTCCAAAAGGCCACTATTCATATAACCTATTGTTCAGCTCATTAATAAATGGGTACAAACTGTGAAGTGCAATCAAGACATTGTTTTATTTTTCTCCCAGTGCCTTGATGTCTCCGGCTACAGCCTTTTGTGGTGGCCACTTGGTCCATAAAACTAATATGTCTTTGACCTGTGAAGTAATAGATTTGCCTCTTGACTATCCGATGATCCCTCTACTTTGGACTGCTGTTCTTGGTCACTTCAGCCAGGCTCCCACCTTTAGAAATTTTCAGGCAAGAAGCAGACACTTCTCTATAATTTCACATTTGCCCCCACTACTGGGGAAACAAATGTTAGATTCTCCCAAGGGCTCTTTTTCTCTCTGGTCTATGCAGCTCAGCAAGCATCCAGGTAGGCAGAGAGACCAAGAATGCCCACCTCACCTCATCCCTCCCTGTGGCTGACCTCAGTGTTCGCAAGGGATAAGGATACCTACACCCTAGAGCCCTGGGCAAAACACCAGTATCTAAGTTGTCAAAGGGAAGGGCTCTTATTGGGCTCAGCATGAAGCTAATGCTGGGTCTCTTCCTTACCTAATTGCTTTGGCAATGTGGGAAAAAGGTTTATGTGCTTGTAACTTAAATGAGTTGATTATAAAAACCTAGGGCTTCTGGAGTCAAGGGCTATTTTTCTTTGATCTTTGATTGAATGTAGCATCGTGGAGAAGTGGAACTTTCCGTGTACCCTAGGACCACTGTAGTTCAGCTGTTGGAGCAAATTGGACTTCAGTTACCATTCTAAAATGAGGCTTAGTGTTAAAATGTGCATGGAAACAGCTGAATGTCGGAAATAGAAACAAGTAGGCGGGGCTCTGGAGGTCAGCAGGACAAGATTGACCTTAAGGAGTGCATTTGAGATCCTTGTTTCTCGTGATGTGTGTGTGTGTGTGTGTGTGTGTGTGCACGCAGCAATGAAGAAGGATTTCATAGACCATGTCACCATTGCTCGAGATTTCCAGAAGTCACTTGAGAATGTAATATCATGTAATTACATTCATGTGATCAGCAGGTTGGAAGCTTTAAGTCATTATTATTAGATGTTAAAATAAATGTGATCATATGTTATTCCAAAATCTTGTCAATTGAATATATTGGTTACTCACCCAGCCATCCATGTCTGCAGCTTTACTAGGTGAAACACAAATGTACTAATGTGGGATAATTTATAAAATATAAAATATAAATTATGATACAATGTAGTGAGTGTAAAAATGGAGAGAAGTTTCAGGTGTTTGGGAGCACAGGAGAGAAACAGTTACCACAGTAGAAGGGAATTGCAGATGATCCTAGAGAAGAGAACTCTGGTCCTGAGCCTTAATAAGTAAGTTGGAGTTAACTAGGTGAGATTGTTTACAGATGTGGTGGTACCAAGGGTTTCAATCAAGCCCACTTGGGAAGTCATTTATGATACGTGTTTTTCATCTCAACTCTTTGGAACATGTTAAGAAATCAGAAAGTAAACAATGTCTCTAAGTAGCCAAAATAGATGACGTGAGGTCCACGTACCAACTATGAAATCATCACTGCTGTGTAAAGGTTGCTAGTGATTTCTAGCAGAACAAGTCAGATTTTATAATAGTGTTGATAAATCTGAATTGTAAATTAAAGCCTTAGGATTAATTAATTCAATGGCTGCCCGGAGAGTAGATTGTCTTGGAAAATTTGTGCTTCCTAGTGAGGAAGAATTACAGAGACTTGTTCCATTGTATTGGTGAAAGCTGTTGGACACACTGTATCTGATAATGGGAGCAAGTCTGGAGACTTGATAATCTGGACAAACTTCTAGTTCTTACCCAAGATCGGTGTCCTTTACTCCATACTGGGAATACTCTGCTTTCCACGGGTCAGTCTACCAGACGCCTGGTGGATGAAGCTACCGTGCAAAATGCTAGCCTTCTGGGATAGCTATTGTAATCGATTATAAAAATGAAAACAAGTTCTTCCTTTCCTTGTACCAGGTTCTTGAATATGTTATTGTAGCTCTACCCCTCAAGAGATGGAGTCTTTTTTCATGCCTTGAGTCTGGGCTGGCCTGAAGAACTGCTTTGCCAAGGGGAGTGTAACAAACATGATGCAAGCTAAGACTTGGAAGGTGATTCCCCTATTGCTACTCTTAGAAGCCTGTGACTGCCACCCTATGAAACAGCCAGGCTAGCCTACTAGCTGGAAGGAGACACGTGGCCTAGTTACTCCCTGGCACTCCAGCTTACAGTCAGCCAATTGTCAGGTGAGTGAAGCACTACCCTGCCGGCTGACCACAGACACATGAGCTGAGTCCAGAGGAACTGCCCAGCTGAGCCTCGCTGAGCTCAACCCAGCTGTGAATCCACAGAAATGTGAACTAAATATCTGTTCTTTTTTTTTTAAATTTTCATTTATTTATCAGATAGAGAGAGAGAGAGAACGAGCACAAGCAGGGGGAGCGGCAGGCAGAGGGAAAAGCACGCTCCCCACTGAGCAGGGAGCCCAGGACCCTGGGATCATGAGCTGAGCTGAAGGCAGATGCTTAATCCACTGAGCCACCCAGGTGCCCAATAAATATTTGTTCTCTAAGTCACTACATTGTGAAGGGTTTTTTTCGATTTGCCTACTTACTGCATATAGGACAGTTTTCCCTCCTAAGTTCTTTCTCCTACCATTCCAGGGAGTAGTTCTCTTGCTTTATTTCCACGGTGTCCGTCTGCTTATCTGCTCTTTGGTGTCCTGATTACTGAGCACGAAATATTTAAAGAGTATTTATTGTGTTAGGTACTATGCTAGGTGATGGGGATTCTCAAAGTTATTAACATACACACATTACCTTGGGTTATATGGAATGGATTCTGGGCTTCCTTCTGTTCACCTAATTAGATGACAACACTGACAAGATGAGCATTATTGCAAAAGATAGAAATAAGGTGGTTAGCACCAAAGAAACAAAACAAGAGATAAGCGGGATTGAGTGGCTTGTATGGGACACTCCTGTCCACTTGTGCACTAGGAATTAGAACTCTGTGTTCATTTGTTTTAATACCCTAGAGCCTGGCAGAGTACTGAGGGGAGCTGGTGCTCATTTTTCTTCTCATTCCCACCACTTCTTCTATTCTTATTGATGGACGCAGGTTCCTCAGCTAAGGCTGTTCCATATTCGGGTCCAAATGATTTTTATTTCTAAAACAAGAGATAGCATGTTTTAGTGGTGGTTCTGGGGAGGGTAGAGAAAAATCAAAGCCCAGACCAAAGCAAACAAAACCCCAAAACTGGCTTCGGATTTAGTTTGGATCCCAGCTTGGCCATTTTGTGACAGTGACATTAAGTATCAATTTAAAAAAATATGTATAATGAAGGTATATCATCTATTTTATGGGATGTTGTGAGGACTTGAGATGAAGATTTGGGATCACATATTAAAGCCCTGACAGAAAGCTTAAAATGCCCCCAAGTGACATTTTAGTAATCCCTCAGAATATGAAGAGCCACAGGCAGAGTTACGATCAGTGAAGTTCAGCATTCCAAGCAATTACTGTTTACTGCTTTCACAGGAGGAAGCGGGGCAGTTTAAACAAATAGATAAGAGGCATGGTCTCAAATACCCCCCCTATTAAACTGAGGAGGTATTTGCTGTTTTGTTTTGGAGAGAAAACCAAAGATTTGGTTTTAAAGTCTAGGAGGTGCTGGAAAGAGGAACACCTTGATCTAAAAATCATTAGGAATTATTTGGATACTGACAAATAGTACAAATGTTGTTAAAGAGTTTCAACATCATAGGACTCTGGATAAGAAATTCTCTGTTGTATTTTGTAATTAATGTATACATTTGTTCTTTTTGCTTTTTTCATCTTTTTATAAGAAGACAAGTTTAATTCGGAAAACAAGGATGACAATGTCATCCATTTTAACAATAGGATAAAATTATAGATTTTCCTACAACCACACAGAGCTATTGAATTAGAAACTAGAAGGATTATGATGTATGCATTTTATTTCTTGTGGGAAAGGAAGGCCAATGTTCTAAAGTGATTTTGTAAATGGTTATTCCTCCCAGCACAGAGCCCCAGTTTCCAATGCCATTCCTGCTTGGATTCTATCCTACTACTTAACAGAGCAGACACAGAATTACTGTAAGATTTGCAGTGAAACAGTGTCAGTTGTTTTAAAACGAAAACTGTGCTTCCTGGAGAAATAAGTCGCTAGGTAAGAGGAATGAAATAAAAATCTTTGATACATGACATGAATCTTTTGAAAGAGACCATTTGAGGGTACCTGAAAATGACTGTCATATGCTAGGCTGATTCAAATCTACTATAGTACAATTAGCTAAAATAATAAACCCCACATGATTTAGCTCCTGCTCCTTGTTAGTCTAAGGTATTTTCTTATAAATTCTTTTCTTTCTTAAGCTTATACTAAGCTAGATTTATCAAGTTAAAATAGAATCACTCCAAAAATTCAGAGTGAATGGTGAGTGGGAAGGAACTTAATCATAATGTTTGTATATATTTTATAACTCAAACATACAGAAACATTTTTGAAAACAAACTTTCAAATGGTAAGTTCACAAAATCTAAATATTAAAGTTACTAATGGGACCTCACTTGAACTTCACTGATGTAACAAAACATTATAAAATCTGGGGCACCTTTATTAAAACAACCATGCCAACCTACATTACTTGATGCCTTTTAGATCTAAAATATGTTGGAATTACAAAGCACGTTAAGATAAAATCACTAACAAGTGAAACATATATTCCATATTTGTATATATGGTGACTAGTGTTACTTCTATTTTCTAGCTGGTGGAGGGGGCATGTGATACCTAGTTTGTCAAAGGTTTCAGTGAATTGAAGCTATAAAAGCACAGAACTTTAGAGCTGGAAGGAATTTAGTCACCTTGGAAATTATCAGTTAGTTGATTAAGAGGTATAAATATTGGCTCCAAAACAAGATCTTTGAGATATCCCTAGTTTGTAAGGGACTTGTAAGATCTTGTAGATAAGCATCCTATTTTTTTGCTTCAGATTTTCTTTTCTTTTTCTAAATCTCTTATTACTACTTATGCTTTTTAAAATACTGTTCTAATCATTAGATTAAGGTTTTGCTCATGACCAAACTTGGTCAAAGTGAGCCTAAGAAGACCCTTCATTTGAGTTCGTATGCATACTGCTTAAACCAACACCCAATTTGACCAAACCTGTAAGGACATGACCTTCCAGGGTCTTGCTATTAAATTTCTGTAAATATCACAAGGTTCCTTTAGCAAGGACTCTGCTTACATGGGGCAGCACTGCAAATCCTCTCTCTAAATCCATTAGAGGTTGGAATTTGTAAAAATGCAAAATTCTCTGAAACCAGATACCCATTTCTTTTTCTTTGTGGAGAAATTGGGAGTCCTACTTACCTCCAGTCAAGCTCTCTAACCCGGTTCTCCCTCTAGAGGGAGACATAGTCCAGCTTTTATACCGATTGCCGCCCTCCCATCTTTTACTGTCTCTTTTTCTTCAGGACCGCAGTTTGCTATAAGCAGCAGCCGCGGCTGCTAACAGAACAGGCTGTTGGGAGAGACGGAGGGAGGCGACGTAACCGGGTTCTGCTATCCCATTTTACTGCTTAACTCACCCTGGAGTGTCGGGACCTATTCTCTCCCTGCGTGCTCCTTGCACTATACAAGGAGGCCCTCACTCCGTACTCCCCGGACAGCCAGGCTGCTTGCAATAAGGGGTCTGGGCGGCACGGGGGGGGGGGGTCTGCCCTTTACGGTGACTTCCTAAAAGACACCACCGGTGTCTTTTGACCACCGGTGTCTTTTGACAGTACAGTGCCTGGGGTGAGAGGCGGAGAGGAGGTTTGGATTGCTAAATCGCTTACTTTTTTCTTTTTCCCTCTTCTGGTCATCTGGATTTGTTTCCTGGGTGCCCTCCTCTGCCCCTTTCTCTCTTTTCCTCCCGCCTTAGCGAAGTGACCCAGGTAACACCTGCTCGCTTGTGTTCGATGTTGGAACTCGCACCTTCTCGGCGGTGACGGTGGCAGCGTGCTGGGGACAGGGGACAGCGGCGGATTTCCCTTCCTTCTAGCCCACGATGTCTAGGGGGGAAGCGGTTGGGCTGCGTGGGGCTCTGCCCGCAGCGCTTCGAGGCGGGATTGAGGGGCTGCAGCTGGCCAGGAGTTGCTGCTAAGTGGACTGGGCGCAAAGTCTCCGAGAGGGCACCAGCTGGGACCTAGCTGCTAAAAGCGGGAACAAGGGGCACCTGATCCGAGGAAGCTGGCGTCTTGAGGGCTGAGGACGGCCGAGCGCAGAGCCTCCCCTCCTTGCTGCCCCTAACCTCCCCTGCAGCTCCTCCACGGTGGAGACTTGGGACCTGCGAGAGCCAGGGAACAGGAGACGTACGTGGCAGAGACTGCTTTCCTGAAGGTGAATCGTTCCGTCCAATTGCCTTTCCCCAGAGAGCCAAAGGGAGGGCGGGAGAGAGGGACGGTGGATGTGTGAGGGTGTGTGAATGTGAGAGGGAGCGACGACGTGAGGCGAGAGGAAAAGTCTTTACTCGGCGTTAAAGGCAAACAAATCAGAGATGGAATAAGATAATTGCTGCAAGACCGCCTCGATCCTCGCAGTCCGGGGAGCCGAGCGCACCCCACGCCTCCGACGAGGACAGCGGGCGACCGCGGGCGCTGGCAAGGGCTGCGGGACTTTGGCTTTGCCTCAGTAAACAAATCTTTTGATTACTTTGACACCGTGGAATAAAGAGCGCGAGGGGGGGCAAAAGCGACGAGGCTCACGCACTCCACCTTGCACCCGCTTTCAGGGGACCCCAGTTTAGATGTCAAGCGATTCCTGAACCCTTTGCTATCGGAGGAGGAAACGCGCGCGCACACACGCACGCTCAGGGCCACACTCACACGCCCTCCACGAGCACACACCACCAGACTTGGGTTCCCTATGCCCCAGAACGGTGACGGCGGATTGGCATCTTGGAAGCGATGCAAGAGCGATAAGGCTGGCGCGGGCCCGCGGAAGCTGCAGGAGCATCGCTAGGTGTTGCCGCCACCAGGAAGCCGGGCTGCAGGTAGGTGCGAGCCGCGTCTCCGGCCCCCCGCCGGCGCTGGGGACCCGGAGGCAGCTGGAGGACCTGGGGCGCGGAAGCCCTCCCCTCCCTGGGGATCGGTGGCCGTAGGGGGCCCGCCCCGGGAAGGCGCCAGGTGAGAGCAGTGCTGGCTGGGCGCCCGGCTTCTCGCTCGCGGGCGGTCAGGGTAGGGGCGGGGGTAGAGGGACGCCGAGAGAGGATCGGAGCACGCGAAGGAGGCTCCGGGAGCGGTGCCCTCCCTCCCTCCCTCCCTGCCCCATTTCTCCTAACACAGCGAGCGACCCGGCCGAGGATTGCAGTGGGTTTTAATTCCATTCCTCAACCGAACCAATCCCGCTTGGTAACCATTTTGACTCCTAATAAGGAGTTGGGGGTCGCGTTCAAGAGAGGATCAATGGGATGTGTTGGGTCGCCTTTCTGAAATCCCTACTTTCTGTCCACTTCTGATTAGTTGATTCTCGGGCCTGTCTGCAGAGGGTGGGCATTTCAGTGAGGCTATTGATTTCCCCACCTCTCAACTATTTTCATAAAGAATCAGCTTGGTAAGTTCCTGAGCCTCATCTATTTCAAGATTTACCTAGATTTGGGAACGGACACTTCATGACTGAAATAAAGCTTTAGTAAAGGATTCTACAGGAGAGCTTGAGGAAAGGGATCATTTTACGAACAACGTTCAGGAAAAGAACAGCTTCGAGAAACGAATGCTGTTTTTTTTCCTCTTTCTTTCCTGATAGATGCCTCCCAAATCTTGTTAATGGTACCCGGTTTTTCTGCCCCGCTGCTTTGCTCTCCCTTCCCCCTTCAATTCCAAAAGGCCAGGTTCCTACCAAGAGGTGTTTTCTTTAGGCTACTGATCTGCACTTGTCAGTGGGGAACGTGTTATTTCCAGAAAGTGCCTTTGCAAAGGAAAGTTTGATATTCGTCGCCCTATTTCTCCTAGAATTGCAGACTGAGCTATCTAGTCTCTACTTGAAAAGGAAGAACTGTGGGAGCTTGCTGAGCCCTCGGGTAGAAGCGACGCTTTCCTATTCAGTATTCCACTTCCTGACCAAGTGTTAAAACAAGCGTTTGGAATCAAATGTATACTTACTGTAGTGGCTAGTTAGCCTCTCTTTCCTGTGTAGGAGCTGACTTTGGCTTGTGGCAAGAAGACCAAAAAGAACATCTTCGTTTTGCGAGTGTTAAATCCCTTCTTGAATTTTGCAAAAATCATTTTTGAAAAAACAAAAACCCTATATACAATCTTTACTCTGAAAAGTGCCCCCAAAGCAGTTAACTGTAGAAGGGTCCTTCACTCAGGACAGGATGAATTTCAATGACTATTGACTGGATGATAATCATCTGGTTCCTGTCTTCCCAACTAGATTGCTTGAGACATCAGTAATCAGGCTGTTATCAATTAACACTTTAAAACTGCTCTATTAGGCAATGTAAGTTAAGACAAATGAGTAATTTAAGATTTCTATGTAAAGGTGCTAAATGGCAATAACTAGCAAAGGAGATTAGAAACACTTCTAAAGCCCTTAAAAGAGCATGAAGATTATTTGTATTTATTCCAGGCTTTCCATGTTTGCACATGTATTCTCAGACTGGTGAATCTTTTACAATTTCAGATTTGCTACCTAACATCCTTAAAAAGGATCAGATGCATTTTTCTTTACCTACTTCATCTGTTCTGGATCACATCCTGAGTCAGTTGTTTGCATGTGGACCTTTCTTAGAGTCCTAATTTTAAAAGCCATCAGTAGCCATTGAAAGGCCATCAGTAACCACACTGGAGCTTATTTTAATTTTATTTTCTTAATTTTGGGTGAAAAAAACTGGATTACATTATTTAGAGATATGATACTATGAGAGAAGTGTCACTACCAACTGAATGCTGACGCACAGTGACTCTTCAGAGGAAGAACACAGTTTTAGTGTGTTGTTTTATTTAAATCAGACATTTTTTGAGGCTAAAATCTTGATTCTTTTCTTGCCCTTTAATAGATTGTGTAGTTGAGGCTACTTGAACTTACGTATTTATACATACTGCTATATGTATGTATAAGAAGAAGAATCAAAAACCTTGACCTTAAAGCAAACACCTATAATGCTACAAGTTTTACCGAAGGGGGAATCTAAGGTTTCTAGGTAGGTGTGATTTTTGAATCTGAAAAATGTTAGCTATTTTAACAATGATAAATTGGAAAATGAAGATTCATTGAAATGCCCATGGATCTGTGACAAAAAAGATACATAGTGCTTAGAGAATGCATTATAGTATTTACTAACCACCAAGTTATAAAATGTGATGACACAGCTGTAAAAAGGTCTGTTTTTAGACATGGCCACTTTTCCTTTTTAAAAATTTATAAAGTGATGAAACTTAGGAGGTGATAAAAGATTTTATGGAAATTATTTTGTATATTATTAAAAAGTTTTGGTGGTCCTGGATCTAATCTCTTCAGTATTGCATTTTAATGATGATCCTTTGACAAGGTGTTTTTGAATATTGAAATGTTAGATGTGCATTTTAGGGTTGATTTATCATAATTGCCGGTATGGATTAACCTATACATGTAGGATAAGATGTGTCTTTCCAGCATTTTCCAGGCATTATCATGGGCCGTAGTAAAAGGTATTGTCAGATTCTGCCGAAGTTCCGCTGTGGTGGCAAACTGATGACCATTTGCCTGTCTGATGTATGTCCCAAAGTAGGAATGTTCCAAAGTGTCATCAGCGACTTCCAATGGATTTGAGAAGATGAAACAACCAGAGTGCAAACAGTTAAGGGCCCCCACTTTTACTTCTCCAGTATTTTATTAGGGATACCTCATTAAGTTGTATTATTCTGCAGCTGTTTTTTTCCTTGAAGATTCAAGTAAAAATAAAGAACTTGACTGTGCAATGCAGTTTTGTTTCCTTGGTGAAAAACCCTAAGACGAAGTAAAATAAGCATCTAACCTAGTCCCCTTTGATCTGTACCTGACATTTGTGAATGCAATTCATCAACCTGTCATTAATAAGGCTCCATCAAAAGAAAGAGAAGACATGCGTTAATACAGGTTGTTGCTAGATATGAAGGCAAAACTAGCTAAGTCAACTTCATATCTGGTCTACATACTTGCACAGTTTTTGACGTGATTTATCTTGCTTACAATCCATTGATTTCTTTAATGCTATGTAATATGGTACCTTTGCCATTATGTTCCAAAACTCTTTGGTTAACTTTATTTTAAACTACTTGAAGCATATTGAATTATACCACTGGAAGAACAGGAATAATTTCATAAGGGAGTTACCCTAAGTCCTTTTAGAGAAAAGTTTTACTTTAGATTTGGAGCATAGTCTGAAACAGGGAAGATGGAAAGGTAGGCCCAGCAAACAGAATTAAAAGTCAGTTTTTATTTTTTAGTTGTCATTGACCACTACTTTATTTGGTCATTTTTAGAACGTCTGATTCTATTCATTTGGCATAGTGATTCAAGTGTCCTTGTCAATGAACTATAACAATTCTTTTAACAGAAATTTAACAGGTATGGTTGGACCTGTTGGAATGTGAGAAAAGTAATATTTAAATCTAAATTTCTGTATTATCTACCTAATCTTTAACTCTGTCTATATATCCATATGCATATGTATGTATGCATCTAATGGCACCCATGTAAAATACTGGTTTTGTGTTAAAGAAGGAAGAACGACTTTCAAAAAGTCTACATTTTTCACTTTTTTATGTGATTTAACCTACAGTGCAATTGTATTTATGGTTTAACAAGGTCATTTATGATTGAGTTTACTGTTTAAACCACTGTTGCATGTAGTATATTTTTCTCTTTAGTTTTTCTTTGGGAGATATTTTTATTTATTAGGTTGCAAATGCAAAAAAATCAACTTTATCCTTTATGTAGAGGTGCTTGGGATGTGTTTATTGACCCTATGACTGGGAATCAACACATTTAAAACACTGAATATATTTGTATGCCATCTTTATTAAATATGCGCCTCCACAGTTAAAACAAACCATGCATTACATTAGAGCATACTACTCCGGTTTACAAATGGTATCTATAAATTTCCCAGAAACATCTTGATATATTCCAAATTTGTTAGATTTCCAAAACCCACCCACTTCCAATGTGTATACCACATGTATATGTTGGATTTCATCCCGTGCTGTGATGATAGGCAAGCTAGTCACTGGAATCAGTGAAATTCTCACCTACTTAGGCAACTGATTGATATTGTCATTGGAAAATAGAAGACTTTCAGTTACTTTTTGATTCAGATGATAACAATATATAAGCTATAAGGAGAATATTCCATTTTGTTCACAGTGATCCATATGGGGTATGAGATAAAACTAAGGAATCAGAGAATATATGCTTATATTAGATGAAGTCCTTTTAATCACTTCAATTTCCTAAATTATTCCATAGGAGCTGTAATTGTTTTATGATTTTCCTTGAATGACCGGTTAGCAAAGGTACGTCTCCCTTTCCTTTAGCCATAGCACAAACATACTCATTTAATTCAATTTATATTTATGTTGCTTTACACAGTAAATTTTTGAAATTCTTCAGAGTGGTTGGTTAATGTGATAATGTTGCATTCTTAGCAATTATGGTGCTGGGCTGAATTTAGTACTTTGACAAAATGGGAACAAGCAGACAAGTCTCCTTTGCTCTTTTATCTCCATGTGTTATGTAAAACTAACTCTTTACATAAAGCCTGGAGAGTGCATAGTAGCTTTTAATGAATGCAGGGTTAGTTTCATTAAATTTTTTTGTTTCTTTTCTTTTTCTTATTTTTTTTTTTTTTTTGCTATGAAGCAGTCCGTTATAATTGCATGCATGTGAATGGGCAACTGTGTTGACCTTTAAAGGTCATGCAAAAATTTTAAAGCTTTCAATTTACAGAGTTAATTGCCTATGGCCTCCTGTTGCTGCATATGGAGCTTTCTGCTGAGTTTAATAATACAGCATAACACTTTGGTTTTCTGTGGTGGATTATGCAGCTTCTATAAGGAAATTTATGAAAGTGTCAGTAGTAGGCACTATGACAGAAGATTTCTGGAAAAGTGTATTTGTGCTTTGCTATTAAAGTTTTCAAGTCTGAATGGCCTGGGCTATGAGGAGACCGACAGATTCTTTCTGGTACAAAACACTGATCCCTCAGAATTATTACCCATATGTAAAAAAACTGGTTGTATTTGGTTTTTGGATCAGTTTTTCTCTTTAACATCCTTCTTTGAGATTCCAGTGAGAATTGTATTTAAATATTGCAGGAACTAAATATGCATGCTCTCATAAGCAAAAGACTAGGTGAGGAAAAGCAGGTGGGGTTATTTGTCCCAGTCTTTTTCCTGTCTTCATATTCTTTATCGTTATGGAGTAAGCATAAGCAGGCAACTGAGAAAAGGTTATGTGGTCATAGGAAACTTAATAACAAAAGTTCAACCTAGTAATAGAACACAGAGACTTTTGTTAGAATATATTCTTCCACAGTGCAGGCCTTCTGCAGCTCTAAAATTTGGTCTACTTGAACAATGGACCTTTATATACCGATGGAGTGAATTTGTGACTACTCAGGTGAATCAAGAATTCAGAAACTCCCAATTCAGACCATATGAGGAAAACAACCTGTACACTTATATTTCTTATTTGTATGAGTTTATGGGCAGTTCCAAATGTATTTCAGGTGGGAGGAACTGGTTAATGTGGCCATTTCCTTCTTAGGGTAGTTCTGCCTTGTTTTAGATGTATGGTGAAAAGCACACTGACATTTGTTGGTGCTGGTGAGTGCACTAAATTCCTTCTTAAAATGGCCATCAGACATGAGTAACAGTGACCTGGTCCTGCTTTTATTCGTATTTTCTACAGAAAGTTGAGTTGAATTGCGTGAAACAGCTCTAACTTTAGTTCTTCTCTTTTATGGTATATAATGAGAACGGAGGTAGATGATCCACCTTTCAGTCAGGCGATCCAAAGGCCAACAGGAGAGTGAAAGGGCGTTGTAATCTCGTACTCCATAAAACGGGCAGCTTTAAGTTCAAGGAAAATTTCTAACTTTTTTTTTTTTTTAAGCTTTAGTTCTTGAAACGTTCTATCACAGTAGTTTCCTGCTAAGATACATGTATTTAGCTTCCTTGCAAACTCCTTTTAGATTGACTGTTGGTATGTTTATAAATATACCAGAATTGGGTCAAAATTTAGGCTTTGCTATTGGAAGATACATTTGCTCATCGTATCATTTGTTAAGTGGTTAAAATTCATTGGCTTGCATTTTGGTTAGCGGATAAATTTTGGAAATGACTCTTACAAAACCAACGTGGGGCAGTGGTGAGAGCCCTGGAGATGCTTCTGTAGCTCTACAAAATAGTTAATAATAAATAACCTGTAACCACAAGAACATCACTTCATTTCTCTGTGACTCAGTTTCTCAGCAATGTATTTTTTCAGTCAAGTTTTCAAGACCATTAAAAATGTAATTTTCTTCCCCCATGTCCAGAACTACCAAGCATCATGGCAGGGGAGATTTAATAGTACTGCAGGACATACCTTTTAGTTAGGAAGTCAGACATCTAGCACCTAGTTCCTGGCATACTGGGGATTATTCCATAAATGCTCTTCAGTAAGTGGTCTGTGAGAGCTGTTCAGCTTTATCAGATTGAGATGATGGGGCACTTGGGTAGCTCAGTCAGGTAAGCATCTGCCTTCAGCTCAGGTCATGATCCCGGGGTTCTGGGATCAAGCCCCATGTCAGGTAAGCAAGGAGCCTGCTTCTCCCTCTCCCCCTGCTTGTGGTTTCTCTCAAATAAATAAAATCTTAAAAATTGGGATGTTGAGGATTATGGTGATGACCAAAGACTCTGGATGTGGGTACATAGAATTGAATAAGACGAAATCTCATAATTCAGTATAGCCATTTTGCCTAGTTTTACATGATGCTCTTTTGCTGCAAAGCAATATATGATAGGCCATGAGTCTTAAGCTTGTTAGGATTTCATGTCTTCTCTCTGCTGCCAGTTTTCATAGTCACTGAAATAAAAAGTTTTTTTTTTAATGGACCCAAATAAAGCTAGGCTAGCAAATGAATAATCTTCATATACTTGTTGGTAATTAAAGACATGCCTTCAAAATCTGTGTATGAATTTTTGAGAATTTATAATTCTGGGAAAGTTAATTTATTCAATAAGTATTGAGCATGCTCTAGGTGCTTGGGGGTATGTCAGTAAACAAAAAAGACAAAGGTACTTGCCCTCATAGAATTTACCATTACAGTATTTTCAGGTTTTGAAATGAATCTGGAGGAATGATTCAATAATATATTTTGCTGTGTCTGCTCTTGCTATTAATTCTCGTTTGTAACTGTGAAATACCGTTCTGAAAAGAAATAGTTAAAATCGCTAAAATGTCAGAATTGGAATGAGTTGTGTAGAAAAATATCATGGTATTTATTTAAGGTGAGGTACTATGTAATTTGATGGATTGATTCCATCCAGCTCACAAGGTTTGATCAAACTGAGGATGGTATAAACCGTAGTTCCTTTTCCTGAATTACACACATGAAAGAATAAATGCAGGTAGATTGAGTGACTTAAGATCGATCAAGGGATCGAAAATTCAAAATTCAAAAACCTAGAGGGGTCAGGCTGGGAATGTGAATTAGCGAAGCAGACAAAATGGAAGATAACAAATGGCAAAGGACACTCAGCCTCAGCTACAGTGTTGGGGAGACTGTAGAGAGTGGTGGAGGTTCTGGTCAGCATCTAAGTGGGACAGCTGAACCTTGGCTTCATTTGTTGTCATGCTGGAATGTGGGTCTGGTGTTACCAGATTTTCTGATTTGTAGAAGAGGATTTGATGTATAGATATTTTTTAAATGTGAAAGTTCCAGATTTATAAATGAATTCAAATTTGAAATATTGTGTGGGCTAACAGGCGTATCTGCAGGCCATGTGCAGGTGAAGGGGCATGAAGGTGTCACTGTTGACAGATGGATGTGTGAGGACAGCTAGTTAGGGAGATAAGTGTGTGCCTGCCCTTCTGTCATTTCTACCCATGATTCTCCAACCCTACTTGCATTTGGAGCCAGGGTGGTTCCCAGTTAAGGGCTCAACTGGAGGAGCTGAATGATAATGAGTGGTTCATTCTCACCTCTGCATTTAGTTTGTTTTCTTCTTATTCACTCAGCGTACAGTTGATGCTGAGCTCACGTTGAAGTTGGTAGTGTCTTGGAGGGCTTAAGGGATGTGCTGGGAATGCAGAAGTTTAAATTGATGCCAAGTATGTGGAATAGGCTCTATAGTTCTGTAATGCCTTATTCCTTTAGGTCAGTGCTTGTTAAACTTGTACTGCACACAAATCATCTGGGAGAAATTTGCTAAAATGCAAGTTCTGGGGTGGGGCCCAAGATTCTGCCTTTCTAACAAGCTCCTAGGTGAAGCTATTGCTGTTAGCTCATTGGCTACAGTTTGAGTTTCAAGGTTTTAGAGAGCTCCTTCACCACTGAATTTTATTCCATGCGTATAGCAAGGTGGGAGGCCTCCCACTCTTACTCTTTGACAGGTTTCTCCCTGTAGTAAGCAGCCTAAACCTGGCCACTGACTCAAAACACTTGCCTCAAAGTCTTTCTAATCTGATGGTGGAATTTATAAGTGTTTGCTTCATTTACTAGTCTTCTATTTAGAGAAAATATTTTACTCCAAAGAATAGATCAGAAGTTGTCTGTTTTTCACATACTAATGCAAGTTTGGCTTACTTTCTATAGTTTAAAGAAGTAAATATATTTCTTAACTGTAGCATTATATTACACATGGATGTATTCTAGCGTACAAGGTCAATTTTAGCCCTCCAAATAATTTTTGGACTTTCAACAGCAATGACTTCCTCTTAGGGCTTAAATGTCAAAAGTTTGGCCACAGTGTCTAGATTTTTGTTCTACTTGAGTAGTTTTTATGAATAGGTAAGAGAATGGACTTTAAAGTGTTGGTTTTGTGTATTTATTGGGTTACCACTTTTAAGTGAATCTTTTTTGTTTTTGCTCTGCTAATCCTAAATACCTTTCCAAAAGTGGTCTCTTTAGGATTGAAGACATAATAACTTATTATTTAGGGAGTTTGACTTTAGATACTATTTTTTTTTTTTTCCTGAACCAGCATTATTAATGCCAGAAAGTGTCCTAGCTCAGGTGTGTGACTCTGTTCTACTGAGGTCTGACCTGGTCACGTCACAAGTTCAGTTGCCTGGGCAGAATATTTGGTTGTCCGTTTTTTTTTTTTTTCCTTCAAGATTTATTTATTTGTTTGTTTAGAGAGCACATGAGTTGGGGGGGAGGGGCTGAGGAAGAGGAATCCTCAAGCCGACTCCCCACTGAGTAGGGAGCCTGATGCCAGGACCCTGAGATCGTGACCTGGGTGGAAAGCAAAAGTTGGCCACATAACCAACTGAGCCACCCAGGTGCCCCTTAGTTGTCAGTTATAGCAATGCCCTGGAAATTCTCAAGTTTTCTTATGCTGACCTAAAGGAATAAGGCATTACAGAACTATAGAGCCTATTCCACAATTTAAACTTCTACATTCCCAGCACATCCCTTAAGCCCTCCAAGACACTACCAACTTCAAGGTGAGCTCAGCATCAACTGTACGCTGAGTGAAATATTAATTATAAACAGATTAGATTTAGACATGTCAGTCTGAGGGAGAGAAGCAATTTGTTTTCTTGCAAGTTGTATGATAAATATAATTTGCAGTAGTAATGCTATTATTTCATACTCCATTTCTCTTAAGTGCTTAGAAGTTTCTATTATATAGAATATCTTTGCTTATAGCTGAGTCATGATATGAATTTTACTGAGTTTGTTAGACTGTGAGCTCTGTGAGGCAGAACCATGTGTATCATGTTTCTGTTGATTCCCAGTGCTTAGCATAATCTCTAGCACACAGTAGGTACCTAATTAACATTCAGTGGGAAGACGACTAATAGTTCATATTGATAGAATGTCTTTTTGTATGTTTCTTCAGTGTGTGAGGAAGTATTCTGTGAAGAATTGTCATTTATTCTAATTGAGTGAGTGTGTGAGTGAGAGAGATTGGCCATTTATTTTGACCTACATTTTCTATCTCTAACCTGAAAGGTATTTTAGTACTAAAAGAATACATACATTTTAGGCAAATCATAAAGGACAAAAACATGTCGACAGATATTCCTATTCTTTCCACAATTTATTGTAACCTGGAGGCTTAGAGGCTACATATGCTTGTGATTCTACTGTTGTATAAATTAAATAATATTTGTCAGTGTCAAATTTAAGTGTTAATCACATATGGAGTATATTTTGATTGCTCTTGTCAGTGACTTGACCCTTCACTCATTAGGGAATTTAAAGCCATTTATTCTTACCTACATCACTACCATTTTCATAATTTATCATGAACCAGATTTGCTTTTTTCACCTTCAGGAACACTATTGACTATGATACCATTGTTCTTGGCTTCAGTGATATTGAAAATTATTGGTATTCTAATTTTAAATACTATTTAGTATGGATAGTATACATTCAAGTATTTATTGATTTTTATTTTAATCCTTCTGTGTTAAGTAAAGCTTTCAAATGCTTGCTGCCATGGAAGGTTTCACAAAATTAAAGCTCTTTCACTATATTTAATTATTAAGGAAACCTATGTGTATTATAAAACCAAAAAAGCCAACTCATTAGATTATTAAAAACTTTAATTTGAATTTTTTGCATTGCCTTTATTTTAAAAGATTGCACTAAATTGTATGTATTAACATATACATATATACACACATAAATTATATACTTAAAAAGTTTCTCAGAGCCCTTGAATATGATGTCTTTACTCTTTGAAGAATCTTTGGAACTCTTCAATGAGTCAAAAGACAGGCTTTAAATCGAATGGATCTGGTTTTTCCCTGTATTGTCCCAAAACACTCATACTTGTGTAATAATGTGCAACCTCTAAGGTAATGGAGCAATGGTTCCTGTGGAACTTACTGAAAAAGAGATCCATTCCTTATCCCTGCCTCAATCCCAAATATGAGATTAATGAAAAACTTAGGTACTGTATAGTACTGAAAGATTTTCAAAATCAATAAGGAGAATTAAGTTTGTTGGTGAATTTTACCTTGGAGCAAAGTCCACATTAAACAGTTGACCTTTGCACCTTGAGGGTTTGAACTGTGTGGGTCCACTTACATGTGTGGGGTTTTTTGGGTTTTTTTTGATAAATACAGTACTGTAAATGCTTTTCCTTATGATTTTCTTAACATTTTTTCTTTAGCTTACTTAATTGTAGGAATATAGTATATAATACATATAACATAGGAAATACGTGCGAGTTGACTGTTGATGTTACCAGTAAGACTTTTGGTCAATAGTAATTAAATTTTGGGGGTAGCCAAAAGTTATACACAGATTTTCAGCTGTGCTGGTGGTTGGCGCCCCTAACTCCCATGTTGTTCAAGGCCAGGTGTACTTCTAGGAAGAGTAGGTGAGCTATGGTTTTCCTTGTATCTTTTCCTTTTTTTTTATTATGTTAATCACCATACATTACATCATTAGTTTTTGATGTAGTGTTCCATGATTCATTATTTGCGTATAACACCCAGTGCTCCATGCAGAACGTGCCCTCTTTAATACCCATCACCAGGCTAACCTATCCTCCCACTCCCTCCCCTCTAGAACCCTCAGTTTGTTTTTCAGAGTCCATCGTCTCTCATGGTTCATCTCCCCTCACATTTCCCCCCAGCTTATTACATTCAACTTTGAGGTAGACTTAAGAGCTCATGGTTAATGTTTCACTTTATATTGCGAAATCTGCTTCCAGTTCACTAGGTAGATGGTATGGCAGACTGGAGTGAAATGGAAGAAGCAGACTGAATAACTGGCAGTCAGAGATCTAGAAGGTGGCAGGGTTAGCATTTTGTGAAACATGAAGGGGAAGAGGAATTAGGTAGGGGGGCCAGATGGAGTGAAAGGGAGAAAATAGTGGTCAGAAGGGAAGTTTGTTCTAGTTAGCCTTGTTATACAAATAAAAGGAAATCCTTGACTTTTGAGAGAGGTAAGAGGTTAGACAAAGAATGAATAAATCCATTTTAATTCTTGGGGAACAAAGAGGTAGAATGGCAATGAACTGAAGTAAGACTATAGGGGAGAGAAAAATGCATAGTGCCAAACCAGATTTTCCCTTCAGTCTTGCAAAACCTCTATCAGGAATATGAAATTTCTGCCAAGGCTTTTTACCAAATTAAAAGTCCGAAAGAATGGGTCTAGTTCTAACTCTGCCACCAGATAGTTGTCAACTCTAAAAAAAAAAATTGTTGAATATTTTTGTCATCATCCTTCTATGCTTATATTCTGTCACAAGAATAGATCTTGGATGCTGTCCTATCTGCTGCTTCACTACACTGGAATTCTTGAAGTCAAGAAGTGTGTCTTATTCTTCACCTTGTACTACCCAAGCCTAACCTAGGATATACTCAGGCATTTAATAAGTGTTTTATTAATTGATATTTAATTTTTTATTATAAAATTCTAAATTATTTTCATCTTTCATTTCTATAATAATAAAGTTCTAGAGGCATAAATGATTACATTTGCATAGTTAATGCTGTATTGCTTACAAAACTCTTTCAGGCATGTGGTTTCATTTGATTTTGTAAAATGGCTGTGAGTTAGGGATGAGTGCTATCCTCCATTGTAGGTGAGAAAACTGATAGTGGTAAAAATCATACAGCTAGTGGGTGCCAAGAGTCTGATTTGAATTCCAGGCTTAGCTGTTGGGAGACAGTTTTCCATGGGTCTCTCAAGATGCTAACTGCCCATAATACATTTTTAAGGATGTTTAGAAAGTGAATAGCCTTGGAAGATAATGAATCCTTCTGAATCACTGGGCAGATTTGCTCACTGTCCAGCAAAATAAAAATGATGTTTCCCTCCAGAAAAAGGGCAGATCTCTTTGTAGTCCATTATAAAATATTTGGGTTCCTTAAGTTCAGGGTTCCACAAATCAATGCATTTGCAACATCCACATGGGCTGCTTTGCATCCCATCTGTGGAACTTGGGGGCAAAGGAAACCAATTTAAATGTGATGTTCATGCTGCTTGCTGTGCAGCGAGAAATTGTCTTCTCTCTGACCCAGGAACTTTAGGTCTTTTGCCAGCATCCATAAAATATGGTGGGCTAACTTGTAAGCTTGCAAGTAGGGTAAAAATCTCAGCCCCTTCACAGTTCTTGACAGTATATCTTTCTGTCACATCAGAGGAAATCGTCTTCTTTGCCTAGTTTCTGTCTACTTTCATAGCTATTCTAAGTAAACCTGTAACAAAAATGAGTGACCTGTTCTGCTGTCAGGATTTTAGTATTCCCTCATGGGGGGTCCCTCTTGAGGCCCATCCTCCTCTGGTATTTAGATTCTTTAGTGGCAGTATAGAAGATAGTTTCCATGGAAGGTAGAGGATAGGAAGCCAGGCAAAGCAACTAGAGAGCTAGTTCAGTGATGATGGGGAGAATTGGCAAGAGTTTGAAGAAAAGAGTTGGAAGAAGGGAGAAAAAGAAGGTACAATTTAGAGGTGGAGGATAGCATCATCTGGTCTTAGAGACTGAATATGTGGGACAGGGAGAGAAGAGAGTTAAGAATAGGTCCTAGTTAGGTGACTGATGCTGTTTATACAGTGAGATCCCAAAGCCTACTGTAGTCTATCTAGATGAAGATGACTGGTTTAGTTTTAAGCATTTTGAGTTTGAGGCAACCTTGGGATACCCAAAAGAAAATCTCAGTAAGTACGGGTAGATTTGGGTCTGGTGTTCAGGATAGAATTATGGTTTAGAGATAGAGATTTGGGAGGCCCCAGCACACATGTAGCTGTTGAAACCTTCTAACCAGATGAGATCTCCAGGAAGAGTGTTTAAAAATTACCAAGGACAGAGCCCTAGAGAACTGTATGGGTGTAGAAGAATCTCAGCTCTTCTTCATGTCCGCAGGGAGAGTCACCTTTCTTTCTATTATTTTCTCTCTGGGTTTTGCCCAGCCTGCAGCAACTGGGCCTCATAAACCATGGAGTCCACCTTTCCTGCAGTGACCTGCTGCCTAGGGAAGAGAGAAGGCAATGGAGGAGAATGGGGAGCATGCCCAGAGTTACCTATTTATATTTTGCCTCTGCTACCCCCTCAATATCACTGTATACCAAGGCTGGGTCCCTGCACAGCTGTCATGGACAAGAATACTGTGAGGGGACAGAGACTTCTCTCCTGTGGTCTTTACTCTGTGGAGAGCTATAGACATTTTTAACATTTAAAACCTGAGCATTTATAATGTGCCAGCCACTGTGCTAAACACTTTACATGAATTATCTCACTTAATTCACACAGAAATTCCAGAGGCAAGAGCTAATTTTATCCCTATTTTATAAATAAGTGGCTTGTCCATGGCCACACAAGTTGTAAGAAGCAGAGACGAGTCCTGAGTTACACATCCTGCCTTCAGAGCTGAGTTTCTAACTGTACAGTATGCATCTCAGTCATACTTATGTTGGAAAAAGACACTCATTCTGCTTAACACAGTGCTGGTTGGCGAATTGCCTTGGTTCATTTATTTATATCTAGACATTCTAAGTAGATCCTATTCTTTTAAGTTTAGAATTGTATCATTAAAGTTACACTAATATCCATAACATTCTTTGAATAGGTTTCAAATTTCCTGTAAGTGGCTTTCTGTGATCCTCTAATTTCATTTGATGAAGAACTTGAAGTAATGAGATACAGTACTAGCATTCAAGAAAATTTGAAAAATTCACTTATATACTCAAATATTTATTCCTTTGAATTGGAAAAAAAAAATCTCCAAAACTCCAACTTTTAAACAAATGTGAGGTAAACTGTGTCTTTTTCTGGAATTTAAATTCAGACTGAAATGTCCTAATTCATCTATTTTAGAAAAATCTCTCTTGGGCTCTGCTGTGCAAGAAACAGGTTACTTGGGGATAGGGTGGGACTAGCCTATGCAGAGGCCCTGGGTGCACAACTCAGCTGTATCTGTAGAACATCAGTATAAGGCTAATTAGATGCTAAATGCTTGGTGAGTATTGAACAATGCAGTCTTCTAATTTTCGGATTAATGACAAAGCCTCATGAAAACATTAATTATATTGGAAGAATTCAGACAATCTCATTTTGAGTAAAACAAAATATATCTGTAAATGGACTTTTTTCCCTAATGATATGATAATGCAGGCGGTAGACATTCTATGGTAATATGAATAATAGGGTACTATTCTTGAAGGTTATGGGTGTTTAATATGGTGACAACATCAAAGGAGGAATACTGTATTACAGCAATGTTTTTTTTTTTCTTTTGACTCTCTTTGAAGGAAAAGAATGGGAACATATTTCTTTCTTTTTAAATGAGAGGTATTATGAAATACCTGTGTGTGTGTGTGTATGATGTATATTAAAAAAAAATATATGTTCTTTGTATACTTGATTCACTTTTTTGGTCTTAATTATAGCTGTTGCTTCTAGAATGGAATAGTAGTTATCACTATAGATTGTGCTTTAAATTATAAGTAGCCACAAAATTTTCTAGCTGGGGCTAAGCGAAAAGCCTTTTGTGAAAGATGAGATTTAAAATCATAACAAACAACAGTATAATTCCTCTTGAAGAGCCACTTTTCGAAGATGACAGGGCAGTTTTATTTCAAATGACTGGGGATATGGCAAAGTGAAAATGTGGTATAAAAGGAGCTTACTGTAGATACACAATAACTTTAGAAAAGAAAAATGTGAAGTTTGAAGAAATGACATGATCGGAGCAATGAGTAGGCATTTCAAATATTTTTCTTTACACATTTTATTCTAATATTTACAAGTGATTCTACTCCCTCCTCCCCTATAATCTTATAGTTTTGAACCAGGAAAAAAACCTTGGAGTGTATATAATCCAAAATGTCACTTTATAAATGAGACCCCAAGGTCCAAAAAAGGAGCAAGATGTGCTGAAGGACACAGAAACAGTAGCCGACCAGGTCTGAGACTTTCCTGGTTTCCTGATTTCCCAGTGGGTTGTTTTCACTAAAACACGAATCTTTGTAAGATTTTCATATGATCAGCATTCTGGAAGGGAGTTGGAGAGGCACCTAGTCTATCTTACTTTCTCATACCAATTTAGAAAGCTATATGAACATTAATCCAATTGAGAAAAAAAACAGGAATGCTGAAATTTCAATAATTTTAGAGTTTAAAATCTTGTTTGTCAGTGTATTCATTCATTTTTTTTTTTTTTAAAGATTTTATTTATTTGACAGAGAGAGACAGCGAGAGAGGGAACACAAGCAGGGGGAGTGGGAGAGGGAGAAGCAGGCTTCCCGCGGAGCAGAGAGCCCGATGCGGGGCTCGATTCCAGGACCCTGGGATCATGACCTGAGCTGAAGGCAGACGCTTAACAACTGAGCCACCCAGGCACCCCTGTATTCATTCATTTAATCATTGTTTATAGAGCACTTACAATGTGTCAGGCACTGTGCTATGTGCCACAGATACTTTGTATGTAACGCAGAGCGTATCCTTTCTTGGAGTTTATAATCTAGTGGGAGAGCAAGCCAATAAACAAATACGTATTTATGTATATATGCACGTGTTTGCAAATTTAGGGTAAGTGTTGTATCAGAAAAATTATCTTCAAATATTCAGGAAACAGCGTTGTATCAGTGGACAGACATACAAGGAGAAAGATTCTGATTCAAAATGAGAAAATTGGTAGTATTTAGAGCTGTCTAAAGATTAAGAGTTTTAGAAAATGGTAAATTTCTAACACTGGGAGTGTTCATGAGAGCACAAGTGGACAGTTCCTGGAAAGCATTATTTGGTAGGCATTCAAACATTAAATGGACCCTTTATTTTTATCTTTGAACATTTTTATGAGTAAATTCTTTATCCAGTGGATTTTATTTAAGCTTCATTTTATTTGCTCTCTGACATTTGCTCTAGATGACGACTCCCTTCTCTTTCTGCTCAACTCTCCTTCCCTACAGGCTTGTTAACAGTATTTGTGGTTCTCTTCCTACTTCTACAACCATTTCTTTAGAACCTCTTTTGCTGGCTTTTCTTGCTTAGCCTTTCTATGGAGTATTGATGTTCCCCAGGACTCTGTCCATGGCATGTCTTTCTTATCACCGTATTCTTATTTCCTTGTTGATCTCATCTACCCTCATCACTCAACTACTGCCTTTGTGTTGAAGATTTCCAAATCTGGGGCCTGGCAAGAGCTCTTTGGTCTGACTGTCCAACTGTATACTCGGCCTTTCCAACTGGATGTCTCAGAGGAATCTCAAACTCCATGCATCGCAGATTGAACTCATTTTCTACTCCCTCAAAACGCTTCTCCCTCTGTTTTTCTTTGTCGGTGCAGAATACTTCATTCTGTCCAAAGACTGAAAGTTGTTTCAGAAAGTGGTGAATTTCCAGTACTGGAGATTGTTGTGCATTCTCATCATCCACTAGGTTATCTAGATCGGAAACTCAGACCCCAGGTTTACAAGACACTGGTCTGGAACACAAGGCATGACATGGGGTAGATAGGCAATAGTTGTCAAATAAATCAATGGATGAAGTTTATATTTGAGACCCCAAGGTCCAAATGCCACTGTTTTACTGCTCTCAAGAGAGATTGAAACTTTTGATAAGAAAGCTTGTGGAATAACATGTTCCACATGCATTCAGCTCAGAATGTCTTAAGAGGAGAATGATGAGGAGACCCTTCAAGGTCTTTTACAGTTGGGATTTTTTTTTTTTTTTTACCCCCACGTATATAGTGAGGACATGACACTAATGTTTACTGAGTACTCTACATGGACCATACTCTGAATTAAGAATCTGTGTGTGTGTGTATGTATGCATTGGTGCCTCAGAATGACCCAAGGATTAGTATCAGTACCCTCATCTTCATTTTATAGCTAAATAGTTAAGAGTCAAAGAGGTTAGGTACCCTGCTGAAGGCCACTAGGCTTAGTGGGTGATTGTACTTGAATTTGAACCCGGGTTATTTGAATTTAAAGGCAAAGGCTTGCTCTAGTTTTCATTTATTTTCTGTTTGTTTTTAACTCACTAAGGTCACTGGCATTTTAATTCTATCTTTATGGTGAAAATAATTTGCATGTTTTTCTAGCTTTGAGTATGCAACTACTATGTATTAAAGCACCTACTTTGTGTTTATACTGAGCACAAATACAACACAAAGAAGCAGAAGTCAGCCCTTGCCTTGATTGCCTATAGTGTCATGAGCAAGCTGTCTGGTCCATCATGAAGGTTGTGAAAAATATTTTAAACCACTCTGGATTCAAGATTAATTAATGCCCATAGCACTTTTTTTCCCCTGCTGGATTGTTGTAGTTACCTGATCTTGGAAACTCTTTTTGGTGTATTGATAAATATATCATTCAAGAAATGTCAAGAGAGTCTTCTATCTAGATGGAGCTATTGGAGCTCTCTTTTGGGTGTTTATGCAATTTTGATTTACATCTATCCATGCATCCACCTTATTTTAATGGAATTATTTGTTTGCCTTAGCCACTAGACCATGTGATTCTTGAGGGAAGGGATTATTCTTTTCCTATTTCTTGGCATGTCATTGTCCCTTAGTAAATGTTTATTGGAGGATGAAGGAAGAAAGAAACAAAGGGAGGAAGGAAAGCATCCTTGTTTTCTATCTTCTGGGCCTATAATTTTGTCAAGTAAGAATATTAAATTTGTCTGAAGTGTTCTTTTTCAAGAGAATGCTTTTGCTGCATGATCAATATTGTTTTTTGATAGAGATTTTTGTGATGATTTGCTTCAGTAAGTTTCCAGTTACATTTAACAAATATATGTGTATATATAAGAGAGACAATACAGTTACATTCTGATCGTCTTCCTAATCCTCCATGAATTTTTAAAAAATGATAGATGTGGGCCTGTGGCCAATTTCTTAGTATTAAAATACATTTATATATTTATTCTTACTGGATTTCAGTATCATCACTATGTAATGCATCAAAAGGAAAGAAAAGAGTCCTATGAAGTATCTTGTGAAATTTTTAACTTTTGGGGGGGGTGTTTTTTCGGGACCAAGGGAATGTCATGGAATAGAAGTTTATTGTTGCTGCTCCAACTTTGTCCTAGTTACAGCTGTAGTTTCAATACCTTCAGTACAGGGCCTATGTTTCAGAATTTGGAATTGTTCTCTAATGGGAAGCCAGCGGAGTGGAGCTAAAAACTTACACATAAGGGATTTGCTTACTTACGTTCCCTATTCTTTTTTTCTCTTAAGTACTGTAGACCATCTGTGTAAGTCAGCCAGCAGAAGAAAGGGGAATGATTAATAATAAAATAGTAACTGATTAATACTGAAGTAATAATAGCAATAATATGATGTATACTTAGACTCCATGACACCTTAAATGTGGTGGGTCATAGCAAAGTGAATAATACAATGTTGCTCGATGGCAAACTACTTACTGGTTCTAAAATATGGGTCAATCAAGAAATGTTATAGTAGCCAAAGTGTAAAACTAAGAATAAACAGTTTTGAAAACTGGGGGTATAAAATGTTCTTGGGTAGAGACATAATAAGAGGCCAACAGCCAAGGTAGTCTGCTACCTGATAAAACCCATTCTGCAGTTGGGGTTTATAGTTCTATGGGTTCTCTATTTAGTAAATCCTATAGAGAAGTAATAAATAAATACATAACTCTAGTAGAGCAAATGTAGAAATGGAAGAACATAAAAGCAGGGTGATCTATCTCAGGAACCTGGCTTGACTTGATGCACACGTTGGACGAGTTTCAAAACTAGTATTTCTTTTATGTCTTGGCAAGATTTCAGAAGAAGGTGCATCTTGACACTAGCTGCATCATCTGGAAATTTCTTTCCTCAAAGAGCTTGTCTAAAGTACTCACCCAGTGTGATGCTAATCACTTAATATCAGATTCACCTGACTTAAATATCTTAGAATTATGATGATGGTAACACTGGACTCTGGCCTAGAGTTTCCTTTGCTTGGCATTTAAAAAAGAGGTATCAATTATTCTAGGCTGCGAATGTACTATTAACTCTTGCCCTAGGGTCCTGGAGACAACAGTTTTCTTTTCTGGCTTCCCATAAATCACTGGAACAACATGACAAACAGGAGGACAGTTGTGGTGCTTCTAAAGAACTTGGAAAGCCATACACTATGTGCACTCAGAATCTTAATTTTTTAGATATGTGCTTATATTGTAAGCTCATTTCTACTATATACCACAGACTTGTTTCTATTATACAGGTGCAATCAGTTCTGAAGAGACTGTATTAACAGAAGCCTTTATTTAAAAAATAGCTGTTATTTATTTAAAAATGCCTATTTCTTGTGCTGTTTTCTTAGTCTAATTTATCACTCTTTTAGTTTGTTTCATTCTTTATTATAATCCATATACATTGTTATTAAATGCATATTTAAGGCACAGAAAACCCCACAAACCTAGGTAATATAGGTAGTTATCAAAAAGCGATCCTGGGCGCCTGGGTGGCTCAGATGGTTAAGCGTCTGCCTTCGGCTCGGGTCATGATCCCAGGGTCCTGGGATCGAGTCCCACATCGGGCTCCCGGCTCAGCGGGGAGCCTGCTTCTCCCTCTGACCCTCTCCCCTCTCATGCTGTTTCTCTCTCGCTCGCTCTCTAAAAAATAAATAAAATCTTTAAAAAAAAAAAAAAGCGGTCGTGTGCAGGCGTCTGTGTGGTGCACTTGGGAGGTATCTCTGTATCAAACAGATCATAGGCTTGGGATCAGACAAGTAAGATAAAGTTCTAGCTTTATTGCTTACTAGCTGTGTGATATTGGCCAAATCACCCAGCTTCCACAAACCCTGTTTTGTTTCAATTATACCTCTACTCCTCTACCTCCAGATTAGAAGGTCCAAGATGTCTATCATTTTTTTCTGAAAATATTTCCATATTTCTGAAAGATAATGACTTCAAAAATACTTATAAAAAATTTATATATTTTGGGTGCTAAATCCTTACCAGATACTATTTGCAAATATTTTCTTTTTGTAGGCTGCCTTTTCCTTTTGTTGATGGTTTCCTTTGCTGTGCAGAAGCTTTTTATTTTGATGTAATCCCACTTGTTTATTTTTGCTTTTGGTGTCAAATCTAAAAAAAAAAAAAAAGAAAAGGATTGCCAAGATTGATGTCAAGTTGCCTACTGCCTGTTTTCTTCCGGTTTTATGGTTTCAGGTCTTACATTCAAGTCTTTAATACATTTTTTTTTTTTTAAGATTTTTTATTTATCTGAGAGAGAGAATGGGAGACAGAGCATGAGAGGGGGAGGATCAGAGGGAGAAGCAGACTGCCCGCCGAGCAAGGAGCCCAATGCGGGACTTGATTCTGGGACTCCAGGATCATGACCTGAGCCGAAGGCAGTTGCTTAACCAACTGAGCCACCCAGGCACCCCTCAAGTCTTTAATACATTTGCAGGTTATTTTGGGGTATGGTATAAGATAGAGATCCAGTTTCATTCTGCATATGGCTGTCCAGTTTTCCATACATTATTTATTCGTTCCTTTGTCATAAATTACTTGTATATGCACGGGTTTGTTTCTGGGCTCTCTATTCTGTTCCATTGACCTATGTATCTGTTTTTATGCCAGTACCATGCTGTTTTGATTATACAGCTTTGTAGTGTAGCTTGAAATCAGGAAGTATGATGCCTCTAGCTGTGTTCTTCTTTCTCAAGATTGATTAGGCTATGTGGGGTCTTTTGTGGCTTTATACAAATTTAAGATTATTCTATTTCTTTGACAAATACCATTAGAATTTCGATAGAGATTGCATTGAATCTATAGATTGCTTTGGGTGGTATGGACATTTTAACAATATTAATTCTTTGAACTCATGAGCTTTGAATATTTCACTTACCTGTGTCATTTTGAAAATCTTTTTTCAATATCTTATATGAAACATTATATATTGTATGTATATTATATATAGATGTATACATAAAAATGTATATAGATGTATATTCACATAAAATGTATACATAAGCATATATAGATATATACAAAAATACAGATAAAAAGAACTCCTTCAACTCAATTGCAAAGAAACAATCTGATTACAAAGTGGACAGAGAAACTGAGCAGACATTTTCTCAAGGAAGACATACAAAAGGCAAACAGGAACATGAAAAGGTGCTCAACATCACTAATCATTGGGGAAATTCAAATCAAAACCACAGTGAGATATCACCTTATATTTGTTAGAAGGGCTATCATCAAAAAGAGATAACAAGTATTGGAGAGGATGTGGAGGAAAGGGAACCCTTGTGCGCTGTTGGTGGGAATGTAAAGTGGTGCAGCCACTATGGAAAACAGTATGGAGGTTCCTCAAAATATTGAGAAAAGAACTACCATATGATCTAGCAATTCCATATATCTGAAGAATTTGAAATCATTGCCTGGAAAAGATAACTGCACCCATATGTTCACTGAGGCATTGTTTATAATAGCTAAGACATGGAACAGTGTATGTGTTCATCAGCAGATGAATTAATAAATTAACACACATACCCACACACACACACACACTGTGATACACAATGGAATATTATTCAGCCATAAAAAGAAGGAACTCCTGCAATACTTAACAACATGGATGGAATTTGAGAGCATTATACTAAGTAAAATAAGTCAGAGAAAGACTATATGCTCACACTTATATGTGGAATCTAAAAAAAAAAAAAAAAACCAAACTCACAGAAACAATAGATTAGTATTTGCCAGAGGTGGAGGGTGGACAGTGGGAAGAAATGGGTGAAGGTGGTTAAAAGGTATAAACTTCAACTTATAATTAAGTTCTAGGGATGTAATGTACAGCATGGTGGCTATAGTTAACAATTTTGTATATTTGAAAGTTAGTAAGAGAATAGATCTTAAAAGTTCTCATCACAAGAAAATTTGTAAAGCGAGATGATAGGTATTAACTTTGTTAATCATTTCACAATATATACATGTTAAATAATTATGTTGTACAGCTGGAACTAATACAATGTTATATGCCAAAAATTTGGCCACAATATCATGTAGTAGCAATAATATACATACATACATATAAGTATATGTATGGAGAGGGGGGAAAGGGGGAGAGAGGTTGATTGATATATAGTTTGAATCAGGATCCAAAAGAAGTGCATACATTTATTGGTTGATATATCTCTTAAATATTTTAACCTACATGCCTCCTTCCATTTTTTTCTTCTTCCTTGCAATTTATCAGTTGAAGAAATCAGGTCATTTGTCCAGTAGAATTTATATAGTCTGGATTTTCCTGATTGAATTCTTGCTATGTTTTTAATCGATTTGTTTCCTGTAATTTTTTTTTTTTTTGTAAATTGGTAATTCAAACTAGAAGTATGGTCATACTCAATTTAGACTTTTTGGGTAGCAACACTTAATAGGTGCTGTTGTCTACTTACCTATTTGCTTATTGCCACTGATGCTCATTGCCTTGATGTATTACTTCATGAGGGGTTACAAAGTAGTTATATGTTAATTCTATGATTCCTTTTTTTAAATTTATTGTTTAGACTACTTCTATAAAGATACATTTCTCATCAACTATTTGCTTACATAGAGGTACAGTGCAGGAAAGTGTGATTTTTTTTTTAATTTACACATTTTCAAATAATATTAGTTGCCTATTTAGCCTCTTTCGTAGGTGAATAATGAATTTTTAAAAAATCATAATTATGAACTTGATTATCCTTATACTCAAATTGCCTTACCTTTGGTCAGTAAGAACCTTTCCAAGTTGTCTCCTGAGTATTTTTAGACAACCCTATTTTTAGTGTGACACAGTATCTCAACGTTATCTTACACTTGCCTGCCTCAAACCTGGAACAAACTCTTTTCCTGAGAGGCCCTGGTTCATTTTAGTAGGAAATGACATTTTGAACTATCATCTGGGATCTAGGGGTGCCCATTACTGTTGGACTGAATGTTGTTTCAAAGTTTTTTCCAGTATATAATACTAGGAAGTATGAACTTCAAGATAAATTTTATTATAAATTCATATAAATTATGAAAATCCAATTAAAATTTAGGACTGTAGGATTTTTACTTAATTTCTTTGATTTTTGTCTGTATTTATTTCTGGGGGGAAATTCTGGTTACTAATGATGCCAATATAATTGTTCATTTGTTTCATTCAACAGTGCTCACAGAACAGTCTGTGGATCATAATACCAACACTACCACCAACAAATGATTACTGAAAGCATGTGATATTAGTAACTAGCTCTCCTCACTGTGCTTATACGACCACAGACTCGTGGTTTCATAGCACTTTTAGCTTATAGAGCTTGGTTTAAAAAATTTAATTATTTTGTAAAGTATTTATATCTAAAAACGAGGCATATTCAGAGAAGTTTAACTTCTCTCCCTGTCTCCTTCATGCTTTTCCCTCCATCCCCTTATAGGTAACTGTTTAAAAATCTTTATTTCTTTTATTTTTTTTAATTTTTAATTTTTTTTAAAGATTTTATTTATTTGACAGACAGCGTGAGAGAGGGAACACAAGCAGGGGGAGTGGGAGAGGGAGAAGCAGGCTTCCCGTTGAGCAGGGAGCCCGATGAGGGGCTCGATCCCAGGACCCTGGGATCATGACCTGACCCGAGGGCAGACGCTTAACTGACTGAGCCACCCAGGTGCCCCTCTTTGTTTCTTTTTTAAAAAAGTAAATATATATGTGTGTTTATATCCTCATCTCTTAGATAAATGGTACCATACTCAACATAATTTTTTTCTCCCCTGAATTTTTTTTTTTTCAGTTAGTATTTCTGGAAATCGTCCCATTGTGGTATGGAGACATTCCTCAGACCTTTTTATACTGGTGTAGTACTTTATTTGGTGGAGTAACGTAGTTTATGTAGTCAGTTGCTATTAATGGACATTTGGGTTTGTCAAAAAAAAAATAGTTAAAATGATTCAAGTAGATATTAAACACTTTCAGCTGCTGTGCATGAGGAAGCACCTGAAGATCAGGTAGTTCCCTGAGCTGCATCAGAACTGGGATTTTATAGAACTTGAAGAGAGGAGTACATGTCCTTGTGCTATGGTCCTGTGATTTCATCTCTTACTGCGGAGGAACTTACTGTGGTTGGAACAGTTGGAGATGGCTTTGGTTCTCCAGACCTCTTGTTTGGGGTCATACGTATCCCCTCCTGGCAATTATAGCAGTTCTTTAAGGATCTCTTTTGCAGTCCTTGCAGTTTGTTAAAGTTGGGGGGGGGGTCATCTGGGGTAGGGTGTAAACAGAGGAAAAGGAGAAGCGGTTGGGGGGGGGAAGGAAAAGGAAGAAAAGGTAGAGCAAGAGAAACTGGGGTTTGTTTTAATCCACTTTTATTTCTGTTCCTTTGCTATTATTTAATAGTGCTACAAAAATGGGCTTTTGTCTTTTTGCCAGTATTACTTTGGAATGTATTCCTAGAAGTGAAATTGCTGGATTATAGGCTAAAAGCACATGTAATTTTGCCAAATTTCCCTCCCTAGGGTTTATACCATTTTGCATTAACACCAGCAATGTTTGAGGTGCACAGTAGCCTACTAAATTGCCAAAGGAATATGTTGTCAAATTTTAGGACTTACGCCAATCTGATAGGTGAGAACCGGTGTTTAATTTACATTAGAGAGAGAAGTTTTTTTTAAAGGAAAGGGATACATAGAAACAAGAAATAGAATGTGAAAAAATCAAAGAATTGCTATTGTAGAGGAGGTGTTTCTTTGTGGAGTCAATAGCCTTCCCAGGGGAGAATTCATGATACCGCTCCCTAAACATTCTGAGAAGTCAGAATCTAGACAATTTTTGTAAATAATATGGAAGAAAGAAAAAGAGTGGCTATAGTAGGCTTAAGTAACTGCCAATTAAAACAAAATACAAAAAACAAAAACAGCCCAGCTTGCAAAATGTTAACTTCTGAGTCCTTAAGCAGTAATTTTTGGACAGACTTCCTTAACCTTTTGTTAGAGAAAGATGAAATAGACTTCCTGCTTTTCTTCAGTACTGTTGTCATTGAGAATGTATTTTAGCCTGAATTATCTGTGGAAAACAATGATTATAAAACCTTTCTATAAAGTGAAGGTCTTAGTTTCAGAAGTGTTAATAGTGAGTGATATCAACTCTAAAAAAAGTATTAGGCTGTTTACATTTAATTTTTGTTCTCAGAAGAGAAAACTAATCACTGTATTTCTGAGCACCAAGTGCCTTTTCTCATTGCCTCAGTCGAGAAACATTAAGCAAACATACAAACCTCACATGTAGTGTTCATATTTTGCTGAGAAATTGAATGAACATAGTGGAGAACAGGGCAGGACAAGGCGGTGGAGAGTCTTGGTTACAAGATCAAAGCATTTAGATCCTATCTAGTAGGCACAGTGAAATGATTGCACAGATTTGATCTGAGGAACAATGTGATAGACTGTGACTCAGGAAGATTAATTGCCTTTGGGGAGTTTTTAAGATGGTGAGGACTAAAGGAAGAGCTATAGTTAAGAGATTCTTGGAGTAGTTCTGGTCTTGGTGGTGAGGAACTAGACTAATATGATGTTGGTGGGAAAGGAAAGGAAGGAGAAAAGAAAAGCTATAGTAGAATGTGTGATAGATGACTTATGAGGGGTGAAGAAACTCAAAGATGTCTTCATGGTTTCAAGACTGGAGAATTATGGAACCCTCAATAAACTTTGGAAGTTAAGATTTTGAACTACTTTGGAAGGGAAGATGATTTTGATTTTGGATCTGGTAATTTTGACATGATATTAGAATTACTAATGGCAATATCCAGTAGGAAACTGGAAATTTGCTGCTAGATTTCAAGAAAGACATTAAGGGCTGAAGATAAATGTTTTGGAGTTATTTGCATAGAGAGAGTGCTTGGGAATATGTGTGCTGTCTGAAGGAGACAGTACAGAGACTGAAGGGCTCAACTTTGGAAATTCCCATACATCAGGTATATGAGGAAGGGGGGAGCAAGTAAACAGAAGGAATAAATAGAGAAATAGGAGTTGGTTTAGAGTGGTGTCCTTAGGCCAAAGGATGGTGTAGGTGATGGTGTTAAATATAACAGAGGTCAAAGGAAGGTGAGGGCTGAGAAAAAGGCCATCACATTCTAAAATTTTAAGTTGTACAGGAGAGAAACTGAGAAGACTTGCTACCTGAGGATAGAAATAAAAGCTTAGTCTTTCTAAGGATATTTTATATGACAAAATAGCTCATTATAATTGAAAAATTCATTTCCCTCAAGTACTGGGGAAACAATATTAGACTTGTCAGGGGGACTGCATTCCAATTTAAGCTCTGCTACTGGCTGACTTTGTAACCTTGGGCAGATCATTGAATTTCTCTGGACCTCATCTGTGAAATGAGCCACTGGGGCCAGAGAGGGTGTGTGACTGGTACTATTACTACCACTATTGTGCTACTAAATTACCAGCTGTTGTTTGTTGAGCCCTGTGCAAGGCCCTGTGCTGACTACTTTATACCTATTCTTTCATTTATGTGCTATTTCATGAAAAATTTCATGATCTAATCTGAAATGTCTCAGAAGCACTAACACTTGGAAACGATTCTGAATTAACCAAGATGATGTTGGAAAAATTTTCCAGTTGATTAATTTTTCCAATTGATTAATTGCTAGGTGGATTTTTAAAAATAATAATTATCTTAAATCTTGAGTGAATCATGTGTGTATTAATGTCTAAGACCTGAACCCTGGCTAGATTTAAAACTTGTAAATTCTCATGGAAAGTAGCACTTGTATTTTTAGGCATTTCTTCCACTAAAGACAGACATGTTCATTAAGAAAGTAAATGAAATATTTCTTTAAAAGGAGCTCAGTGCCTCAGTAAGGCTGGCTGGCTTTGGTCTTCAAGTTTTAGCACAATGATGTCTTGAATATGAAAATGTATCTTAAGTTCTCTAGGAACAAGATGGATGTTCTCAGGTGAGAGAGAGAGGGAGGGAAGATGGGGGTGATGAGGCGGGAGAGAGGGAGGGGTTGAATAACTAAGTGAAACTTTGGCTGCCCTTCAAAAATCTCAAGTTTACCAAACTGCAGATAAATGGACTTAGTTCTTAATAAAATTTCCAAGGGAGAACCCTCTACAGAAGGATCCATGATATAAGCACATGTTCTTTGAACCAAGCTTGTGAAAAACAAATCAAATACTAGATTTCTTGTTCCACTCTCTTTGATTGCCTGAAATAAGACTATTCATAACATTTTCATTTTCTGTTTTCCAAAAATAAATTAGATCTCAGCTCTGATTATAGAAGCATCTGTTGAAATGAAAATTCTTTTAATGAAGTCATGGGAAAGAGTTAAAATTCAGCACCCCCCCCATCCTCAATCCTTAGGCTTTTAATATACCCATCAAAAGAAGTAGGACTTGTTAATACGAATGGTTATTTTCCTGTCCATTCCTCACTATGTCCAGCTTTTTGAAGATCCATCACTATTACCTCAGGCCAGTGAGAGATTTATGTTACTTGGAAAACAAACAGGTATATTTGCCATACTTAAATAAGAGCCACTTTCAGAAAGCATCTCTCTTTGAAGGCAGATTTTGCAAATGAAAGAGGACATTTTGTGGGTTCTTACATTTCGGTGGTGATTGCTCATTTGGTTTCAACAAATCATCTTTAAATAGGCAGGACACCTCCCTGAAAATGAGAAGGAAGGTCAAAGAAAAACTAGACCCACTGGCCTTAGCCACTGAGAGACAGCATAAAAAAAGTGAGAATAGTGGTTGCTTCTAGCCCAGAAGATGGGGAGTTGAGAATGAAGAAATGATGTTTTTAAACAGTGATGCCATTTTAATACCAACATCCCAAACTGCTGTTAATGATTATGGAGATAAAACAGATAATTGTCGACAGATAAAAGACCAAGTCCTAGGAGCAATGAAAAGTTGTCTTTCCTTCTAGTGTCTGGAGATTTTGTCTGGAATCAGGAAGCTCATTTTTACAGAACTCTAAAGGAAGTGAGCACTGAACATACTCGTTCATAGTTTTCATGACAGATCCTCACTAAGTCATATACTGCTCCCTTTGGAGACAAGCTGGGTTGTATTTTAATAGTCTTCTTGAATATTTTAAATCTTTTTCCGGGCATTCAGATATCGGCACTATTGTCCTAACTTCCATTTCTGGTTCTGTCTTCCAAGCGCCCACACACCCTTGACATTTTTATGTGATTGGATTTCTCAGTGTTCTCCAAACACTCAGTTTTTCCTCCTGTGTCCTTTGCTCATGCTGCGTCTTCTACTTGCGATGCTATCTTCCTTTATTTCTACCTTTGGAGAAATCGTCCCCTTCCCTAGACCTTAAATAAAAGCTGGACTTTTTTTTTTCTTTTTCCTTTTTTGGTGGAATGCCACATAGGGACATTCATACAGTAGTCACAGAATTCTCTTAGTTGAGTCAATTCCTTTCAAATTACAAGATTTCATTATTTTATGACTAAAGAAACCAAGGAGGAATACCAGTCAAATGGACAAGTTTGCTGGGAACCAGAGAAAGGCCGCAATATATTGGGCATTTCAGTGCCCAGAGTTGATGCAGGGTACTGTTGTGGAGATAGAAACATCTTAGAAAAGGTAGAAGAGGAAGAAAACAGCTTTATTACTGAAAAATGATTAAGCCAGACTGTAAAGTGCATCACAGGCCATCTAAGAGACTGAAAAGACAGAGAAATCCCACTCTTCTGTATAGCCAAGAAGACACCAATTGTGATATCCCTGTTCTCCAGATGAACCATGACTAATCTTCATGAGCACTTGCTATCACCACTTTTCAAGCATAGCTCCTCCTGTATTTGCCTGGGAAGTCGGGGTGACACTGTGTGTTAGCTAATTGGCTTTATCCAGAGGAGAAACAAACTTCTCCTATCTTTATGCCTGGAGGTAGTTTTGCCACTCGGTGCAAGGCTCCCACCAATGTGAGTGCCCTGTCTCCCAGTGTCTGTGGGGGGATAGGAGCCTATCTTCCTTGATGTTTACATTTCAGAGAGACAGGTCCTTGAGAAATACCTTCCTGGGTCTTGAGGCCAGCAAGAGGCTTATTTGGCTTTTAAAATGATTTACATATATTTCAAAGAGACCAGAGAAAGAACTTAAAATTACAAGTTTCCCAAAGTAAATAAGGAAAAAAGGGATGTGAAGGGACAATGTCTCTTCCCTTATTTTCTTCTTTAAAAAAAAAAAACTCCAAGATTTTTTATTTTTAAGATTTTATTTATTAGAGAGAGCACAAACAAGGGGGAGAGGCAGAAGGAGAGGGAGAAGCAGACTCCCTGCTGAGCAGGGACCACCCCCCCCATGCGGAGCTCTGATCCTGGGACTCTGGGATCATGACCTGAGCCAAAGGTGAAAGTTCAACCAACTGAACCACCCAGGCGCCCCACAATTCCAAGATTTTTAAAGTTTAATATATAGAAGAGTGATCCTCTCATTCATCGTTCTGTTATAGATACACATTCAGACATTCTTCACTCTAAAATAATTTTCCTTACCAGTAGTTTATGCATCAGTATGTTAATTTTTTATTGTTTTAAAATTCACATAACTATTTTAACTATTTTTAAGGGTCCAGGTTAGTGATTTCAAGTACATTCATATTGTTGTTTTAACCATCACCACCATCCATCTCCAGAATTCTTTTCATCTTGCAAAACCTAAAACTACATCCGTTAAACAATAATCCCCATAACCTCTTCTTCTCAACCCCTGGCAACTACCAATCTGTTTTTCTTTTTTTTTTTTTACATTTATTTATTTAAATTTTTTTTTATTCTTATGTTAATCCCCATACATTACATCATTAGTTTTAGATGTAGTGTTCCATGATTCATTGTTTGTGCATAACACCCAGTGCTCCATGCAGACTGTGCCCTCCTCA